>NW_004444017.1:11020182-11031236 GCF_000243295.1 Trichechus manatus latirostris
AGACCTCTATTGTAAAAACCCATGAAAAAGTTCACACACAAAATGTAACAATCTTTGTTGGTTTCCAGGGATGGGAGGGATGGGGCGGGGGAATACTAAATAGGCAATAGATAAGTGGTATCTTGGGTGAAGGGTGAGACAGTACACAATACTGGGGAAACCAGCACAACTTGTACAAGGAAAGGTCATAGAAGCTCCCTAGACACATCCAAACTCCCTGAGGGACTAAATTGCTGGGTGGAGGGCTATGGGTACCATGGTCTCGGGGAACATCTAGCTCAATTGGCATAACACAGTTCATAAAGACAATGTTCTACATTCTACCTTGTTGAGTAGCGTCTGGGGTCTTAAAGGTCTGTGAGCAGCCATCTAAGATGTCCACTGGTCTCATCCCTTCGGGAGCAAGGGAGAATAAAGAGAACAGGATACAAGCAAAAGATTAGTCCAGAGGACTAATGGACCACAGCTACCAAGGCCTTCACCGGACGGAGTCCAATACAGCTAGATGGTGCCCGGCTACCACCACTGACTGCTCTGACCAGGATCACAACAGAGGGTTCTGGACAGAGCTGGAGAAGGATGCAGAACAAAATTCTAACACACACATAAAAAAAAAGACCAGATTTACTGGCCTAAAGGAGACTGGAGTAACCCCGAGAGTAAGACTCCCAGACATCCTTTTGCTCAGTGGTGAAGTCACTTGCGAGGTTCACCGTTCAGCCTGGTAGTGGGCAGCCCCATAAAACAAAACGAGACTAATGAGGCACAGCAGTCCAGGGAGAAGGGCTAGAAGGCAGAAGGGGATAGGAAAGCTGGTGATAGGGAATCCAAGGTTGAGTAAGGATAGTGTTGATGTGTTGTGAAATTGTTAACCATCGTCATAGGGGAACATGTGTACTAACTGTTTAATGAGAAACTATTTTGTTTTGTAAACCTTCATCTAAAGTGAGAATAGCAGCACAATTGGAAGAGCATAGTCGATGTCTCTGAACTGTGCATGTAGAAATTTTTGAAATGGTGTATCTTTGGCTATGTATATTTTCACCGAAAAATAAAAAAAAAAAAAGGTAGAGAAGGGAGAGGGTTGACATGCTGTGGGGTTGTTAATCAATGTCATAAAACAATATGTGTACTACTGTTGAATGAGAAACTATTTGTTCTATAAGCCTTCACCTGAAGTACAATAATAAATAAATAAATAAAAAGATTGCTCACTATGATCCCCACAGTATTCCCTGGCTGAGAACCATTGTTTTTAGCCCTATAGGGATTCACAGTGTCCTGGGATTAGTAATGGACTAACTTTTGCTCCGAGGATTCTCTCTTGGTCTTCTCTTTGGTCCCTTAGTGACCTGAGTACGTGGATTTATTTCTGGTTGTGCTTAACAAACTCAGAGGGAACTTAACTCTATCAGCATAAAAATGTTTCCACTTCTGCTTTCTCCTGATTAGCTTCATTTCCTTTCTCAAGCACAGTCAACACAAAATAAAATCAGCATCTGGGTTTTATGTCCTGTGACTTGTGCGTATCAGGCCTTATTGTTGCCAGTGGGTGGTTAAAAATTGGGAGGTAGGGGATACTGCACTGGGCTGAGCATGATTCATTTTCACCTGGTTTATTTGACTCCTGAATGTCATCAAAGACCAGTGTTCTATGATCTTTCGTATGTTAGATTGGGGCAGACTTGCCAGGTGGGAGCGCCCCTACAATACGGCTGACTGAAGTTTGACTTGCCAATCATGGACCCCATCAGATCATCCATGGGCAAAGATTGTCTCCACTTAATTAGAACCTGTCTTGGTGCGCTCGCCAGGCCCTGGGAGCTCAAAGATGCTCCTACACAGCAGTCTTCTTTCTCTCCCTCTTCTTCTGCTTTGGCACAGCCTTGTCAACAGGTGTGATCAACAGTAAGGAAGCATGCAGTGCCAGAGCTCCCATTCTGGTCCAGGATGAGAACCCACTCCTGAAAAGATGACACTCACAGCATTAGGCAGGCTGCCACAGAATCATCATTCCTTGGCACAGATACGTGTGGTGAGTGTCTAGGCAACTTTTAATTGGGCACCATGCCCTCCAAACAGATGGGCATGAATGCAGGCAGGCAAGAGACCATTTATTTATATCAACTGTATTTGCTGAGGGCAGGGTTCCCAGCTGGGAACATTGAAACAGCTCTTTGTCCTGGCCGTCTGCAGCTCTGATGGAGGTGATGCAGCCTTGTAAATTCAGCTGGATTAATTTTGAAAAATAAGAACAATGTTTCTATGGACACCAGGGGACATTTTTGGCTCCCTTCAATGGTTCAGAGTACAGAGCAGGCCGGGCCCAAGTTATTTTAATGAAATCTCCTGTCTCTGTTTGGATTTGGTGGGAAAGAGCCAATAAAGCTTTCCAAATTAGGCCAAATTTAGGTGAAGAGCATTAGCCCCACGTGGAAACCAGCTTTGTGAGTCCGGTCACACACAATGGCTAGTGGCTTCCAGAGGAAATTAAGCTGAAGTCACCCAGACTAGGAGCATAGAAGGCATTCTGGTTAAGCTCACCACTGCACCGTTTTTCTAGCCATCCATTAACCTTCATGTTGTCCCTTCTCTAAATGATGAATAGGATCAACGTGGGCTGAAAGCACAAAGGTAGACATTGGGGCTGACTTTAATAAAAGCTCCACTTGGCTTTAAGGGTAAATAGATAAATCGTTTAAAAAAGAATTATTATCTATATTTAGAAATCTGAGCAATTTTAGAGGTCGCCGAGGGCTAGAAATTCATTATGAATATTAGTATTAATTACTAAAATATATTGCTTGCTTATCATGCACATGGCATTGTCTTAAGCAGTTTACATGCAGTCTTTCAACTAATTTTCACAATAGCTCAATGGAGGTAGTTACTATTTGTGTTAGTTATCTAGTGCTGCTGTAATAGAAATACCACAAGTGGATGTCAGCTCTAGAGAAAGGCTTTCTCTCTCTGTCAGCTCTGGAGGAAGGTCCTTGACTCTTTGAGCTTCTGCTCCTGGGCAATCTTCGTGTGGCTTGGCATCTCTCCTTCCCCATCTCTGCTTGCTCACTTGCTTGTTTAACCTCTTTTATATCTCGAAAGAGATTGACTCAAGACACTCTCTACACTAATCCAGCCTCGTTAAAGTAACAAAGACAACCCATTTCCAAATGGGATTATAACCACAGGCATAGAGTTTAGGATTTACAACACATATTTCTGGGAGACACAATTCAATCCATAACACTATTATTAGTCTCATTACACAAATGAGCAAACTGAAAATTAGGGAGACTTGCCCTAGGTCATACAGCTAATAACCGGGATAACTGAGATGTGAGGCATTGGTGGTTCATCGGTAGAATTTTCATGTTCCATGTAGGACGCCCTGGCCAATGCACCTCAAGCGCAGCTACCACCTTCTGTCAGTGAAGGCTCGTGTGTTGCTCTGATGCTGAACAGGTTTCAGTGGAGCTTCCTAAGACAGGACTAGGAAGAAAGACTGGGTGACCTAATTTCAAAAATTGGCCAGTGAAAACCCTATGGATCACAATGGTCTGATTCACAACTGATCATGGGAATGGCACATGACCGAGACGCATTTCATTCCATTTTGCATAGGGTCACTGAGAGTTGGAGGGCCAACTCCATGACAACTAACAACAACCAGGGTTCAAACCCAGGACTGCCTGACAACAAAGCCCACGACTACACCCTACTTCCTCTAGAAACACTGGAAGCCACTGCCAGTCTTTTTAGTAATTGGTTCACCTAACTTGAGGCTGTTTAATAAAATAGTGGTTTGGGTCAATTGTTTCTCAAACTTCAATGTGCCTACAAATCATCTGTGAGTTTTGCTAAAGTGCAGATTCTGATTCAGTGGGCCTGGAGTGGAAACTCTGAGATTTCTCTATTTCTAACAAAACCATGCTGCTGGTCCCTGGCCACACTAAGAGTAACAAAGTTTTATGTTAGAGCTCTGGGTCTCAGCCTTGGCTGCACATTGGAATGACCTGGAGAGCTTTAAAAAATACCAATGCTCATGTTGCACCCCCAGAGATTCTTGTTTACCTGGTTGACAACTACTGGGTTAGAGATTCCCATATTGACCAACATTCTGTTATTTATTTGAGACAGGAATGCTGAATTTTATAAGATGCCCTTCGTTGCATTCCATGCAGATGGAAAATAAGAGAATGGATGAAGATGTGTTATTGGAGGGTCCTCGCAGTTCCTCGTCTGTTCGTTTTCCTGATGTTGATTATTTATAACAATGCTGGAGGCAGGTGATGGGATGGACTTGCTACACAGTTGTCTTTAATGTGAACAGCTGGGAGCAAGAGCAGCTAGAGATCAGCCAGTACTGTTGCAATCATTTAAAAGCAGACTGTGACAAAATGTATGTTGATGGAGGTGACGAGAAATTACAATCAGAAACACCATCTTTTTGTTGATTGCCATTTTTTGGTTGAGTGGAACTGGATAGGGAAACCTGGGTCCATTCAAATTTTTCCTGTGTCAAACCTTTAATCAATTACACATAACAAGCAACAGTATGGATCAGGTGTTCAATGATTGCATTAATTAGAGAGGAGTAATTGATTCCATGTTGGCAGATATGTGGCCATGGCTCTTCTTGGGGTTTCCTGCTAAGTGTGATCAAACCAAATGGACTACAGATTATTAAATCCTAATCAATATTTTTGCTGGCAAAAGCAAGGCATTCGGTGAAGACAGAAAAAAAGTATCCTCTTTTCAGAAGATCTCAGGCTCATGTATTATTGATGCAAAGATGATCAGATAAAAACTGGAACTTGGCAAGCTGTCAAATAAAAATGCAGAGTGAATCAAAAATTTATAAAACAGTATTGAGTTATTACAATTCTATTATAGACACCAGTAATCATTTTTATAGAAAAAAATCCTTGATATGACTGTACATCTGAGATGTCAGGGTATGAGGATTTAGGACTTGACCTCATTTTGGGGGGAGGATATCACAAAATTATAAATTAAATGTAAAGACTAAATGGTTTAGGCACAGTTCAGTGGCAGATTGAATAAAAACAACAGAGTTAAAAAAAATAATGGGAGTATTTTCTTTCTTGGGCTAAATTTTGCTGACTTCCTTGAAAAATTACTGGCATTAGATTCAGAGCAGGATGAATTGCTTTACAGAATCTGTAAACTCAATTTGTGCACGTGCCAAGCACACGCACAATGCAAGACGTTGGGGAGGAAAAATGACTTGCTAAGATATTTTGTCACTTATGGATTTTCTTTTATAGAAAAAAAAAAAAAAAAAAAGACCCTATAGTTTTATTAGCTATCTCATCTTGTGTAGGAGCCTTCTGTCTTCCTTGCTGAGGTTGAAGCTCTGACATTGCCAGAAATATATTTGAGAATGAAGAGATGGCTGTCACCATTCCTAAATATTCGGAAGATAATTGCCAACCAAAATTGGAGCATCTTGACATAAAACATCCTTCCAGCTCCCAAGCCGATTTGCCTATCCAAGATCAAATAAATACCTATAATTATAAAATCAGGCAAGTCCTGATACGTAGTCAGCTTTAGGAAAATGACATCAAGAAATTTTGACAATGAGGCTTGCTTTGTGCCTTGGCTTTTTCTCAGTGCCTAGGAAGAGAACAAAGAGGGCATCTGGGAACAGAAGACGTCTCCGAAGCAAGGAGAGTTGCAAGAACAACCAGAAACATCAGCCTCGGGTTTTCCCACTTTAGGGCTGAAACTGAAACTTGACATTATTACAATGATTTGAATGTGCAATCACTTTGCCTTTAAGAAAGAGAATTGACTCCACTTAAATAGTCTTTAATTATAAGACAGAAAGGGGGAAATGCTTTGCTTAATCATACCCATACTACCTTGTGCCGTGACCAATTTCAGATCTCCTGGGGAGTAGAGAGTGTGGTAAACCTTAAGTGAGCTCTGATAGGCGAAACCTTAATGTGAATTACATTTGCCAATTAGCCCTAATATTGCAAAATAGGCACAGTGGTGCCTAAAGTGCAGATGCCAAGAAAACCTACAGGGCTCATCAATCCCTATGCATGCAATAGTGCAAGAAACTCAGATTCCCTGCTGTGACCTATGAATTATGTTGAATCATTATTTTTGACTTGATGTTTCATTTATGTCACTGGGACTGTTTTCAAGAACGTTGAAAAAATGCAAATACAAGGGGAATTTTAATTTCCCACCTAGAATCAACCTTAGAGGGCCTCTATGCAGTTTGCATTTGTCTTGGTTATCTGGTCACGTGTTCTGTTGTGCTCATCACCCCGAGACTGTTGTTATTGTTGTTAGCTGTCATTGAGTCAGCCCCCAACTCATGACAACCTCATGCACGATGGAACAAAGTGCTGCCCGGTCCTGTGCCATTCCCATGACCAGTTGCAGATTGAACAATTGTGATTCAGAGGGTTTCCACTGGCTGATTTTCAGAAGTAGATCACCAGGCCTTTCTTCCTAGTCTGTATGCATCTGGAAGCCTCTACTGCACATGAGGTGCATTGGTCAGGAATCAAACCTGGGTACCCAGCACAGAAAGTGAGAATTCTGCCACTGAACCACCCTTTTCCCACCTCAAGACTAGAGGTTAATTACGCAGGGTAGGTCGTTTCAGTCACTTATCTAGGGCACTGAGCATCTTAGGACCAGACAGCCAGTAGGCTGTGACATAGCAAAAGAAAAATGAACTCACTGTCTGAGTCAGGGTCCAGCCAGGAAAACCAAAACCACGCTAGGTATTTCATACAGAAGAGATTTAGTACAAGGAGTTGGTTACATCAGTGTAAATAAGGGGCACAGGCCTTTTGGACAAATTATAGACAAAAATCTCTAGGGTGAACTGCTCTATATGCACACAAGAGTTTGGTAGGTTTAGCCAAACACCCTGATACAAATTGTATTTCAGCCGTTTGGATCACTTGACTTCTATTGGGAAGTATAAAACCTCTTCTCATTTCCTGTCGTCACTTGCAGCATAGAGTGGCTGAAAATTGTTCAGGCAATTACAGTGTTTCACCAACTGGGTGCCTTTCGCCATAAGGAGCTGTTTGGGTTTGCAGTAGCTCTGCTGTCATTTCCCTTCTTTGACTGATCTCTGTACAAATTGCTAATGGCTCTAGGAGCGTGATCACCCTGCTCACTGAAGGGGAAGTCAGGTTCCTATAAAAACACACTTTACTCATAGATGGGTGCAGCGATAGTGGGAGTGGAAGGGTGGTGGTGGCAGGGGGGATAGGGACAGAGAAGATCATTCAGCCCCAACACTAATCTACACCACTGAGTCCAATTAATTCTACCTCCTAATTATCTCTCAAATCCATCCGCTTCTCTATTCCTATGGCTACTATGTTCCTCCAGGCCATTTCATCTCTCAGATTAAATACCACAACAGCCTCCTAACTGGTTCCTCTACCTTCTATCCAGCCCTCTTCCTATCTATCATTCTCCATAAACGTGGTTCTCAACCAGAGGCATACTGCCCTCACTCCCACCAGCAGGCATTGGGAAATGCGTAAGAGTGTTTGGGGGTTGTCACAATAACTGGGGGGCATGCTGGCATTAAGAGGGCAGGAACCAGAGATATTGCAATGGCTAGTGTATTCATTTTCTATTGCCATGATAACAAATTACTACAAATTTAGCACCTTAAAACAACACTCATTTATTATCTCACAGTTCTGTAGGCCGGAAGTCTGACAGAGGTCTAAGTCAGCTAAAATCAAGGTTTTGGTAAAGCTGCATTCCTTACTAGATGCTCTGCGGGAGAATGTTCTTCCAAGCTCATTCAGGTTTTTGGAAGAATTTAGTTTCTTGTGGTTATAGGACTGAGGTCCCAGTTTTCTTGCTGGCTGTCAGCTAGGAGTCATTCTGAGCTTCTACAGGCCTCCTGCGTTTTCTTAGCTCATGGCCCCTTTCTCTTTCAGAGCCAGCAATGGTGGGTTGACTCCTTCTCATGCCTCATCTCTGCTGCCTTCTCTTCTGTATTTCTCTTTGACTCTTCTGCCTTCCTTTTCCACTTTTAGGGCCCATGTCATTAGGCTGAGCCAACACAGACTGTCCAGGATAATCTCCCTATTTTAATGTCCATAACCTTAATTCCACCAGCAAAATCCATTTTACCATATAACATATTCACAAATTCCAAGGATTATGAATTGTACATCTTTGGAGAGGTCATTAATCTATCTACCATACCTGTTGTAATCTCCAAAACAAAGAATTGTCCCATCCAAAATATTAATAACAGTCCCCTTGAGAAATACTCAGTGGGTGATCTTTCTAAAACGCAAACATAATTGTGCCACTTTATTGCTTTAAAATCATTCAGGGACTCCTCATTGCCCTCAAGATAAAATCTAGGGTAAAATCTTAGCATGATTATAAGTTCATTATGATCAAGCATCTTTTCAAACCTCCAACTCACATCTTACTATTCTGCTTCCAACTCATGGCTGCAGCCATACTGAAAATTTTCTGACCATCCTATTCATTCTCTTACCTCCCAATCTTTATAAAGACTCATTCCTCCACCTAGAGCACTATTCTCTCAACCTCCACCTATATCCTTTAACCTAATTCCAACTCAACTTTCAGGTTTCATCTTAGTTTTTACTTCCTTGTAAAAGCTTTCCATGACCCTACAAGTCTGAGCTAGGCACCACTCCTATATGCTCACAGAGTACCCTACAATCCCACCCATCCCATTAATCACACTGCATTGTAATTTCTTATCTGCCTATTGGTCCCCTCAATATCTCTAAGGTCGAAGAAGGCAGCAGTTGTGTGTGTCTGTGTGCCATTGTATCTATATAACTCAGCTGTCTCCTGGCATATATTAACCCTCAACAAATGTTTATTCATTTAATTAATTACTTAGTCATGTAGACATCAATATAAAGAGTGTAGTACATATAATTCTACAATAAACAATTGTAACTATAGTTATGTATCGAAATTTGACGGTATTAAATCTAATCACCATATCAACTGCATGAAGTTGGAATTATTATTAGACCAGTGTTACAGAGGAGAAAACTAACACTTAAAGAGGGTAAAGAGCTACTCCCAAAAATTATGGTCAGCAAGTGGCAGAGTTCACACCCAAGTCTAGCTTCTGATTCCAAGCCAATCCTTTGTCCACTATAGCATGTTACCTTTCTGAACCAACAAAAAGTGTCTTATCGTTTATAAAACATTGTGTCAGTGTCCTTAGAATCTCACTATAAGATTAAAATGTTGTTCCTTTTTTTAAACATGAAGAAAGAGACTCGTCAGTGTTAAATGTCTTGGCCCAAGGTCACCCACCTGATATGTGACAAATTCAGAACTAGAAACCAGATCTTTTGATTCCATTCCTCTTATTCTAATTATGCTACCTATGAACTGGGAAGAGGCCAGAACTTGGACAGTAGAGGGCACTTGTCAATTATTCTCCACTTCTTCATGCCCTCATCTTACACTTCCCTGCATAAGCACAAACAGCAAGGAAAATAGACAATCTATTGGCAAAAGACTTTCCTAGACAGAAAAGGAAGCCATATATTCATGAGTCATTTATATAATACATATGTGACAAAAAAAGAGAGAAATATATTATGTGAGTTTAATCTTCAAAAACGATGATAGGTGATGAAGAATGGCTGTTAGCTTAAGAATAAATATTGATTACTATAGTGACAAGAAGATCTATGTGGCAGAAAAATCTGTTGCTATGAACTCACGGGATTCTTGGCTCTGTGGTAACCAGCCTCCAAGATAGCCTCCAGTGGTCTTCACCTCTTTGTATTCACACCCTTGCTTATTCCCTTCCTATATTGAATCAGGGCTGACCTGTATGAACAATAGAATACTGAAGAAGTGATAGTGTGTGAATTTCATGGCTAGATCAGAAGAGACATTGGTGGCTCCCATCTTGGACCCTTGGATCGCTTGAAACCTCCCTCCAACAGCCAGTACCAACTTTCCATCAGGTGAGTGAGCCACTTGGGAAGTAGATCCTCCAGCTCCAGTCAAGCCTTCACATGACTGAAGCTCTGACCAACATCTGAATGAATATCACGAGAAATTCCAAGTCAAAATGACCCAGCCAAGCTGTTCCTGAATTTCTGACTCACCTAAACTGTGAGGGATATTAATGTGCAGTGTCTTAATTCACTAAGTTTTGAGGTAGTGTATTGCACAGCAATAGATAATAAAAAAAAAAAAAAAAAACTACAAGTGACAGAAACCCAATTTGAACTAGCTTTAAGCAGAGGTAACTACAGGAAGGTCTAGGAGCATATGGCTTCAGGGACAATGGAACCAGGAACCCAAAAGTTGCCAGAACCTTTTTACCTCTCATCTCTGCTTCTCTCTGTACATATATTTCATTCTTTCAGATAGGCTTTCCTCCACATGGCATAAAACATGGCCACCAACATGACCAGGCATTGCATCTCCCTTTTTGTCCCATCCCAACTTCTGAAAGTCTTTAAAGTATTCCACTTGGCCTAACACAGATCATGTGCTCATCCTAGACCAATAAGTGGTGGCCAAGTAGATGGGATCTATAAAAATATGGTACTTACCATACAAAACACATGGTTAGGTTGAGAAAAGGAACATTTCTTAGAAGTGGAATTAGGTAGGCAGAGTTTCCTTGGAAGGAAAAAAGAGACCCACTACCCACTGTATATTTGAATAAGCGCATGAGGATGCACAGGTATGCACGCTCAAGGGGTTGCCTTATGCTAATCCCATGGCAACACTAGATGTCATTATTTTCATGTAACATTTTATCACCTGGCCCAAAGGACAAGACTCTCCTGTGGCCAAGAGACCACAACAGTCAGATTTCCAATGAGAAACAAATTTTGTTTCTCAAAAGGGAAGGGAATAAAGAATTAGCTCAAAGCAGCCCAAGACTTGAAAACACATTAAAAGTGCTTTGGGCACTACAAAATGACAGCAACAAACTCACATCTATCAATAATTACACTGAATGTAAATGGACTCAATGCACCCATAAAGAGATGGAGAGT
>NW_004444017.1:11031336-11044975 GCF_000243295.1 Trichechus manatus latirostris
ATGTGTTGTGAGATTGTTAACCATTGTCATAGGGCAACATGTGTAGTAACTGTTAAATGAGAAACTATTGTGTTCTGTAAGCCTTCATCTTAAGTGAGAATAGCAGCACAATTGGAAGAGCGTAGTCGATGTCACTGAATTGTGCATGTAGAAATTTTTGAAATAGTGTATCTTTGGCTATGCGTATTTTCACTTAAAAAAAAGGTTGTGAAGTTAGTGGTTGACATGTTATGGGGTTGTTAACCAATGTCACAAAACAATATGTGTACTACTGTTTCATGAGAAACTATTTCTGTAAGCCTGAAGTACAATAAAAAACAAAAAAGAAAGGAAATTCAACAGAGCGTAGAAATAGCCAGGCAACATACAGACACAGTAGTAGCGGAACTTAAAGAAGTTATTCAAGTACATAATGTCAAATTTAATAGGCTGCAAGAATCCATAAAGAGACAGTAATCAGAAATCCAGAAGATCAACAATAAAATTTCAGAATTAGACAACTCAGTAGAAAGTCATAGGAGCAGAATTGAGGCAGTAGAAGTTAGAATTAGTGACACTGAAGATAAAGCTCTTGACGCCAACTTATCTGAGGACAAATCAGGTAAAAGAATTAAAAAGAATGAAGAAACTCTAAGAGTCATGTGGGACTCTATCAAGAGAAATAACCTATGAGTGATTGGAGTACCAGAACGGGGTGGGGGGTGGGGGTAACAAAATAAATAAATAAATAAAAGTGCTTGGCTTGTACCTAGGGCCTACATGATGAGAGAAAGGAATAATAATAATTAATGATTATAACTACCATCTATGGAGGACATGCCAGGCACATGAGTTTTCTGGAAATTACTTGACTAACCTCAGATCACACAGCTGATAGTGCCAGAGTCAAGACCACACTGGGTCTGTCTGCCACCAAAGCCAAAGCTCTTAATCACTATGTAAAATAGCAGAGAAGGGATCACAGGATTGCAAGATTCAACCAAGCCCCCATTGAGCAACCAAACTAAAGAGAGGCAAAGCAATCTAGACTCAGCTCAGGATTTATTCTCCTGTAGATTTTACATCTAGCTAGACCTCACCTTTGCACTCCCTTGAGCTCCAGTTGGGAGAACTGAACTCCACCCTACTTCTGCTGCTGTTGCCTATGAAGCAAAGCAAGACCTGATGTAAAGATTTTTGGAGATTTGTTATAGGAAAATCTCTGCTTTTTCCTGTCCTCAGAAATAAGCTTTGTTAAACCAGTCCTGTCTTTAGGTGACTCTCAGGAGGAGTTACACTTTAAAAAAAAAAAAAAAAAAAAAACCCATGTGACTCATTCTAGTGGGTCACTTTGCTCTCTTGGAACAAAGGATTATGAGTGTTCAAGGCAGGTGTGACATCATCACTGACAAGTCAGGTGAACCTGCAGTTGAGGACTATATCTGCTGCATGTTAACTGTGTCTGACAGAAGTTAGTATCTCCAAGTCATTGTTTCTTTATCGGCAAAATGGGTATATACCACATATTCTGCAGAATTATTGTAAATACCAAGTGAAATAACATATGTGGAAACACCTAGCACAGTACTTGATAAATATCAGTATAATTCGTCTTTTCTTATATGAGCTTTGTTTTGTTCTCTGTTCCTGTGCATGGGACTTCTGTCCGCAAGGAAATTATAAGCTCCTGTGTCAGAGACTCTCTCTTATTCCTGTTCTGTACCACACACATCACCTATGAGCAGGTAGAGCTCAGCGTGCTAATACAGTGGGCTGTGTAGGGCTCCATAGGGAGAAAATTAATTCAAGCAGCAAGGAGCACTCATTCTGATATGCTACATACACCCTCATCCCACCCAAGTAACAATAATGTGGATGAACGCTTAAAAGGTTGGGCAGACAGATACCCAAGCTAACAGATTCAGTGACTAAGAGATAAGCCAATGGACACTAATAAAAATTTTAATCCTACAGGCCAAAAATAGTGTTAATGGGTGTCAGTTACAAGGCCTCCTTCTCCACTACCTTATCTGGGCAGCCATGTACTCTCTACAACCCAGTTGACAAGGAAACTCCAGTGTGGCCATGTTGCAAACCACTCGATCTCTTTAGCCTTATTCAGATGCACAGCAGATTGGACCAGCGGCAAAAATTTATGAAGCAGCTAGACACAGAATGATGAATTGGACCAATCAGGTTCCTTCTCTGTATATGGAAAGTACTTGGAATGATGGCTGACAAGTAATTAGTACCAACTAAGTGATGGCTGTTATTATTAGGTAGGCTTCAAGAGCAAGGCAAGCCCAAGCCATGTGCAAGCAGTGGTGAGAAAGCAGAAACTATAAGAAAGCATAGAAAACTGGTCAATACTGAGAGAAGAATGGGGTGTGTGCAGGGATACACCATGAGTCCCATGACCCCCTAACCCATGTATAGTAGTTTCCAAGGGCTACTGTATCAAAATACCACAAACTGGGTGGTTTTTAAAAAATAAGAATTTATTGTCTCACAGATTTGGAGGCTAGGAGTCTGAATTCAGGGCATCAGCTCTGTCTGTCAACTCTAGGGGAAGAGCCTTTCTAGTATCTTCCAGCTTCTGGTACCCTGAGGCATTTATTGCTGTTCCTTGGCTTGTAGGTGCATCTTCACATGGCCATCTTCCCCATGTGTCTCTCTATGTCTGTTCTCCTCTTTTATAAGACCAGCTCTCAGATTGGATTAGAACCAACCCTACTCCAGTAAGACCTCATATTAACTGATAACATCTTCAAAGACCCTATTTCCAAACAAGGTCATGTTCACAGGTACTAGGGGTTAAGACTTTAACATATCTTTTTGGGGAACATAATTCAATCCATAAAACCATGAGAGAGACAGACAGAGCATAACTTGTCTTCAAGTTGACCTTGTTCCAATCTCCATAAAATAAATTCCCTGTAAGGAGCTCTGGTGGTGCAGTGGTTAAGCACTTAGCTGCTAACTGAATAGTCATTGGTTCAAACCTACCAATGGCTCTAGGGGAGGAAGATGTGGCAATCTGCATCTGTAAAGATTACAGCCTTGGAAACCTTATGTGACAGTTCTAGTCTGTCCCATAGGGTCACTATGAATCAAAATCAACTCGATGGCACGCAACACACACACACACACACACACACACACACACATACAGGGTGGATCAACCTGCCTAGTTCTTTGAGCTGGATAACCTAAAGAACCCAATATCTGGCAAAAGAAAGACCCTGAGCAAGCAGAATTGTGTCTTTGTTGCCAGGTAGTCCACAAAGGCTTCATTGAGATGAAGTACCCCAATTTTTTAGTAAAGGAATAAAAAATGAGACCCTGATAAAACCTCATCAGTATGCCCCTTAACCATGTCATGAATTTCTGGTGAAAGCCCCAGGTTGGCACATATGAGCTTTCTACATCTAGCAAAGTGATAACCCTTATCAAAGAGGCAGAGTCCGAAGCAAAGAATGTCTTGCAGCCCTGATAAGCTCCAAGGCACTGGGCCAGGGTAATGGACCATAGGAGGTGGAGCAGGGATCTGCCAAGCTCAATAATACGACATTGTTGCTGTATTGGAAAATGTTTTAATTTACATTTTCAAGCCCAAAATATTTTCCCCTCATGCTTTGGCTAAATTAGGTAGTTACAATCTGTGAAGTGGCAGTAATTGGAAACAATGGATTTTATATTTGACATTTATTATTTTAGTGGAATCTGTTTTACATTTACATCAAACATCAAGGACCCCTGCAGAAGTTTCTTTTGCTATTGCATTACCATTTAGCTCTAATAATGTACTTTGAATCCCCATTTCTCAGTTATAATAGTGTAATTTCAGATGGTGTAAGAGACGGGGTAGAGAAAACCTTCACGGGAAATTTTACCCCTGTGCTTTCCTCCTTTTGTTGAACTTTCATTAGCTGATAATTTGCTCAATATATTTTTACCCTAATCCTTTACAGTTTCATATTGTTCTCTAATTACTTTATGTATATTGATCTTTCGTTACCAAAAGGCTGTTTAAGGGCAAAGATCATGTTCTATATCCCCTAGCACTGGCTGTGGCCCCAAGCACATAGTCAGCAGTCAAGGAATGTTTGGCTGACTGTTCGGAAGAGATTTGTTGTTGTTTTAGTTGCCGTCGATTCTGACCCATGGGGACCCCATGAGTGCGGAGTAGAACTGCTCCAATAGGGTTTTCAAGGCTGTGAACTTTTGGAAGCAGCTTGCCAGGCCTGTGTTCCCAGGAGCCTTTGGGAGGGTTTGAACTGCAAACCTTTCGGCTCGTAGTATAGCGCTTAACCATTTGCACACCCAGGGACTCCTAAAAAGAGATTAGTGGTATTTTATAGGAAGTAGAGAGTAGAATTCAAAGGAGACAGTTAGAAGAACAATGTTCCAATTTGATGTAAGGAAGAACTTTCTTAAGAGTTATTCTAAAATGTAATAAGCTGATTCAGGAAGTGATGAGTTCTTTGTCCCCAGAAGTGTTCCAAATAGAAACTCAATGACAACTTGTTGAGGAGGAAATAAACCAAGGATTAAGAGTTTGGGGTCAGAAAAAATTGGGTTTGACCCTTAGCTCCACACCTTAAAACTGTGCAACCGCGGGCAAATTACTTAATCTTTCTAAGTCTCAATTTCCTCATCTTTCACTGGGAATAATAATCTACCTTCTTATGAAAAGCAAAAGAGGCGGTGGAGTTCAGTGGTAGAATTCTCACCTTACATCCAGAAGACCTGGGTTCAATTCCCAGTCAATGCACCTCAAGCATAGCCATAAACCATTTGTCAGTGGAGGCGTGTGTGTTGCTATGATGCAGAACAGGTTTCAGCAGAGCTTCCAGACTGAGACAGACTAGCAAGAAAGGCTTGGCAATACACTCCTGAAAAACTAGCCAACGAAAACCCTATGGATCACAATAGTCTGATCCCATTGTGCATGGGGTCATCAGGAGTCAGGGGCCGACTAGAGAGCAGCTAACAATAACAATGAAGAGAGTGGGAAAACGTATCCATGTAACAAACCAGATGTCCTGAAGATCCCTCAGTATTCTTTAGTCTTTTCCCCCTTAAAATAGCCCTGCATTTTTTACAGTGTGGGAAGGACAAAAAACATCATTTCATCCTTGACTTTTGGCAATTAGAGAAATATAAGCTGACCAAATTTTAAAAATAAAACTCAAAAATAGCCACTAGAAATAAAAACAGGAAGTTTACTCTCCAAATCATGGGAGAAACTGAAAATTTCAGAGAACAAGGAGAAAAAAGGAAATCTAAGAGAACAGAAGCTAAAAAACAAGATGACAAAGTAAAAATCCACCCTATATTTCTTAATGCAAAACTGAAGTATTAGCACCAAGAACCGTGGCAAGGACTTCAGATACTTTATAAACTTTACATTTAGTTCTTACAGTGTTAGAGGTTGGTGCTATTTTTATACCAATTTTACAGGTGAGAAAACTGAGGCTTAGAGAAGCAGAAATTTGCTACATTTACTCAGGGGCTGGTAAATTGGGACCCAGGCAGTCTAACTAGGGCGTATATTTTAACCATTACATGATCCTTCAAGAACTAAAGGAGGTATATATGTCTGTATACTCATATTTATACTGGTAGGGAAAAAATGATCGTAAATAAATGAAAATATTAAACCATTTATCTCTAGGTAGTGGGATTATGAGAAATCCTTAATGTTCTTTTTTGTAGCGTTCTGCCTTTTCCAATCTTTCTGCAATTCGCATGTATTTTTCTAGTCAGAGAAAATGCTGTAAAAATTATAATATATTGCCCCTCTTCCTGTTATACCAAGAAGCCGTTGGTCATGGTATGAAATTATTGAGATTTTCATGGGATTTATGCTTCCTAAGGGAACATATTTCGAAAGTGCTCTCATCAGTTCTTCCATTGGACCCAGCATTAAAGCTAATAGATGAAGCTGTTTATTTTGTTGTGTCTAGTGTTTTCTATAAAATCAAAAAAACAGAGAGTTTTCACTCAGAGGAAAATTCAAGTAATCCCTCATGCTGCATTGTAATTTGACTCAAAATTAAATTGATAAAATACAGTTTCCTGAAGTTCTATGGATAAGTTTGGACCTTGGCTGGCACTCTGATGAAATGAATGTCTTAGGATTTCTGAGAACACCTCCAGACCCAGGAAAAGACACCACCCTAAAAGTAGTATGTAAGAGTACATATTTGTACACATTGGCGTAGCTGACAACAGCCATGTGGTCACACATAAATACAGTCTCCTCCCAAAGTGTTTCCATTCCACTCATCTGTGGAAATCACCAGAAAGGATTCTAGTGTTTAGCTCAGACCTTTTCTTTACAGATGAAGAAACTGAGATTCTGAAAATGCTGTGTCACTTTCTCTCCACCATTATCTCCCTAGACCAAGCGATGATTATAACTCATCTGAATTCCTGCACCAGCCTCCCAACTGATCTGACTCACACCCACTCTACCAACCAGTTGCCGTCAGGTTGACTCCAACTCATGGCAACTCCATGTGTTTCAGACTAGAACCGTGCTCCATAGGGTTTTCAATGGCTGATTTTTCAGAAGTAGATTGCCAGGCCTTTCTTCTGAGGTGCTTTTCGGTGAACTTGAACCTCCAACCTTTCAGTTAGTAGCCCAGCACATTAACCCTTTCACCACCCAGAGACTCCACACCTACCCCAGCCCCCTGTAATGCACTCACCGTGGCTGATCAGCCCCACTTTCCCACTTGTGGTTTCTTGTTGTTCTAAAAATAAAGAACGATGTTCTTCAGATGTTTTACAAGGCCCTGAACAGTCTGAGTCCTATCGCTTCTGAATTATCTCAAGCCAGTCTCTTCTTTAGTTCTCTGAGCTCCAGCTGCACTGCCCTTCTTCTATTTTCCAAACTTGTCATTCTCCCTCCCACCAAAGGATCTTCGCATATGCTCTTTTCCTTTCTCTGCTGTTTAGCCCTGTCCCCCTCTGCCTGCCATTCACCTAGTTACTGTCCACCCAGAAGCCTCCCCAAGTCCTGGTATAAGTTAGGTCCCTCTCACCCACCAAGTATATGTTTTTAGCACACATCACAGTTGCATCTTAACGTTTCTGTAACTGTCTTCACCATTAGACTGTAAACTCCAAGAGGCAAGGACATGTCTGTTGCATGCACCATTTCATCACCAGCACCCATCGCAGTGCCTGACACATAGTAGGACTTCATCAACATTTGTTGGATGAAAGAATGCATGATACACAGTGAGTCAATGACAGGGCAAGGCCCAGGCTTCACCCCATACTATTTCTTTTATACTTTGGGAGAGGAGAAAGAAACCCCTGGAAGCCCAGGAAATTGCCCTCCCTGCTTTGTCTACCATGGTTTATTTTGTTCTTGCCCATCTTAGAAACAGTTTTAGAACCAACTGAAGTCTCAGATTTCAGCTAATCCAAGCTTGTGATTTTACAGTCAAAGGAACATGGACCCAGGGAAGTTACATGGTTTTCTCAAGGGCACATAACCGATTGCTAATAGAGTCAGGACCCAAATCTGGGTTGCTAGCACTGTTTCCCGGACAGCTCACGGTCTCTTTCACACAGGGCTGCATTTTTGCCCATCAGTTGTAGCTTGTTTTTCTTTCAGATTTAAATTGCCAGACTGGTCCCTCTGACTTCTCTCAAAGGCCTTCTTTTCCACCTCCAATCCTGAGTCCCCATTGGATTCCTTAGTCTTACTTCAAGTTGTAAAATTACTTGCTTGTGTTGTCTCAACACGTTCCCCTGACATTCTGAACTCTAAATAAAACAACCAGTGACAAACATGTATTCAATTCCTCCTGTATTCTCAGAACTAAGCTGGTTGCTACAGGAAATAAAAGGAGGACAGAAATGTTCCTCCAACTCTTTAGAAACAAAAAAATCTATTTGAAGCACTAGAGCTTGTGCGTCTAACAGTGTTGTTGTTGTCAGGAGCCACCTAGTCAATTCTGACTCATAGAGACTCCATGTGACAGAGTAGAACTGCCCCATAGTGTTTTCTAGGCTGTAATCTTTACAGAAAGCAGATAGTCAGGTCTGTCTCCCTTGAAGTGGCTGAGTGGGTTCTACCTGCCAATCTTTCAGTTAGCAGCCAAGTGCTTAGCCTTTGGGGCCACCAGGGCTCCTTACACTACTGGAAAAAAAGAGCACTAATAATAGTAATAATCAAGTTTGTGGAATATCGACTTCTAGTGATTCAGAAATGTAACCAAAGAAAGATGGGAAAGGCTTCACCTGAAGAGAGAAGTTGATCTGGACTTTGAAGAAAGGGAAGCGCTTGGAGCAGCAGAAAGGAAAGAGCAAAAGCAATTGAAATCACCACCTTCCAACAGGGAAAAATGTCATAGGAAGCATCATCAATAAATTTTGTTGTGCATCAACTCAATAGAGCACAAGGTCAGATAATGGAGATGTAAAGAGAAATGAAGATATAAGTTCATGTCCCAAATCTCAAGGAAATGTCAATAGATAAGTTAGGAAAGTTTGAAAGGACAATGAGACTGCCAAACCTTGCTATGGCCTTTCTACTGCCCAAATGTCAGTATTAATACTTAGTAATGAAACTAACCTTTACTTAGCTTGAACTACATGCCAGATGCTGCGCCAAGTGCTTTGCATATATTATTTCATGTATTCTCCTTAATCCTCACAATAATCTTATGAGGGTAAGTAGCATTATTATCTTCATTTTACCTAGGAAGAAACTGAGGCTTTGACAGAGTAAATAATTTTGCTAAGAAGATTACATAGCTGGATTACAAACAGCCCAGAACTGAACTTAAACTGTTGGACTTCGGAGCCTGAGAGAAAATAAAAACCACTGGGAAGATTTTGATGCCGTTTTTAAAAACCTAAATAATAGCACAGAATGTGAACGCAGAAGACTGTCTGCTCTACCTATTATTTATAATCTTAAGGAATTTTACTGAGTCATGCAGGAATACAGAGACGGAAAGAGGTCAGTTCTCAGAACTTTACGGTATTAAAATTTCATTAGCTTAGAGTCGTTAAGTCACAAATAAGAGGGAAAAAGGTGCCGTGTATCTGAGTTGGTGACCCAAAAATTACATGAATTTCCCTCTATTCTTCCCACGCTGCTGAATTTTTCCTTCTAGTTACAATAACAGCATTTTAACCCATCCACCACTTGTAGCAGAGATAGGCAGGCAGTATAAACACCAACATCCTAATACTACGAAGGGAGGAAGGGAGGGAGGAAACAAAGAAGGGCCTAGAAAAACTGTCTCCTGTTACTGTCAAATGATGCCAGCCACAGCCTCTTATCTTCCCTCTTTCTGGGGTAATGTGGGTTGACAACAGTGACACCTCCTGGTGAAAACGAACTTGACCTTCTGCAGGATTTCATTTTGCTTACTCACTGCAAATTATTCTTGACTCTTCTTGTTGCCTCCAGATGCAATTTTGTTTTCCTTATCTGGAAGAGCATACACTAACCCGGTCCATCCTCAACCTTAGAAACTCAATAACCCAGCGCTGACCTGGCCACCGAACTCTGGTATGCAAAGCCCCCGGAGTTTCATCCTAAACACATCAGCATGATTAGCCCAGAGACCCAATTTACAGGCTTCCTACTTACAGCTACATTAAATATAAATAAAGCAAACTAAATACCAGCTACTGAAAAATAGTTCAATTAAATCTTACAATGAGAGTGCCTCTTGATTTTAATGTGTTTAATCCCCTGGGAAACATAGTTGGTGTATGCCTTTCATTTCTTATAGATTCTTTTTTTGTGTTTTGTTTTTGTTTTTATTTTTTCATCTCAGTTATGTGTAAATCATATAGTCACAAAAAAGGCTAAAAGCCATTGGTATTACTGTTACTCAAAAACAGGAAAAGATTTGTTTAATGAGTGTGGAAGGTTTTGTTTCATCTCATTTGCAGAACATTCTTGGGTGTGATCCCCATGGTTACTCGGCCTTCAGGATAATGTATTGGAGAATATAGTACGGTGTTTTGTCCGTGCTTTGAAAGCAGTCCAGCATTTTGTTTGTTAGACTAGACCACTGAACAAGCATAATTAAAGAGAGAAGAGCTAGCCAATCGCTGCAGAGAATGGAGAGCCCAGGCCCCACAGGATTTTTCTTTTCTCAAATTTTACAAAATAGCTGAGGGCTTCTGTTGTTCTCTCTGGATGAAACACATTCAGTGGTTTAACGCATAAAGAATTTACCCTAAGACGGCTTTGCTTCTATTCCAATCACAGTGTGCAGAAAGAAAAGCCTCTGCTTGGCCCACTAAACCACGTAAGTTTACTGGTTAAAAAATGTCTGAGAACTTTCCTTTAGTTATACTTTTATTTTGAAAAGTTTCCTATTGGAGATCTGCAAGTTAATTCTCAGGTGAACTTGCATCCCAAATTAATAAAAATTCAAAACCTTGCTCCTTCCCACAACTAGTGATTCTTTGGGTAAATAAATCTTAGAGATAAGATTACGTCTTTGCTATGCATGAACAGAAAACATTTGTATCAGAGAGAACAAAAGCCCTTCAAGCCCGAGAGTATGGCCCCCAGACACCCTTTTAGCTCAGTGGTGAAGTAATCACCAAGGTTCACCGTTCAGCCTGGGAGTGGACAGCCCCATAAAACCAAATGGGACCAGTGAGGTACAGCAGTCCAAGAAAAAGGGCCAGAAGGCAGAAAAGGACAAGGAAGCTGGTGATAAGGAACCCAAGGTTGAGTAAGGATAGTGTTGATGCGTTGTGAGGTTGTTAACCATTGTCATAGGGTAACGTGTACTAACTGTTAAATGAGAAACTATTTTGTTCTATAAGCCTTCATCTAAAGTGAGAATAGCAGCACAATTGCAAGAGCGTAGTCGATGTCACTGAACTGTGAATGTAGAAATTTTTGAAATGGTGCATCTTTGGCTATGTATATTTTCACCAAAAAAAAAAAGAAAAGGTCGAGAAGGGAGAGGGTTGACAAGTTGTGGGGTTGTTAACCAATGTCATAAAACAATACGTGTACTACTGTTTCATGAGAAACTATTTGTTCTGTAAGCCTTCACCTGAAGTACAATTTTAAAAAAAGCCCTTCAAACTGATCAAAAAAAGAAAAGACAGTTGAGTTGTGAAAGTTACATTTTGTTTTTGTTTTATTTTTTCATGGAAAGTGTGATTGGAATTTCAACTCCTTGCTGACATGGTGAAAATTCCAAACATGGGCATTTCAAGCCGTTGATGCTAAGGCAAATGGAGGTAGATGTGGCCAATATCTAAATCCTCAGCTTGCTTTAAAACACACATGAAAGATAGACAATGGAACTAGAAGAGCATGCTTCGTGATGAACATGGCACCAAAATTACAGATCTGGAAAATGTCAGTGCACAATAAGCAAATAAAGAAAATACATTTGGACTTCATGACATAGTTCACTCATTTAGTTAGCAAATATTTATTGAGTGTATGCAGTGGGCAAAGCAAAATACTAGGTACTGGGAAATATGGTGACCTCTGCTCTCAGGTGAGCGAAGTCTAGTCAGAAGAAGGTAGGGCTACATGGTGCATATTTACACTAAAAATTTATTAATCATTTATCTGAAATTCAAATTTAATTGAGTGTCCTGTATTTTTCTGTGTTAAATTTGGCAACCCTAAACCCGTTGCTGTTGAGTGGATTCCAACTCATAGTAACCCTGTTGTTGTTAGCTCTCATCAAATTGAATCGACTCATAGCGACCATATGTACAACACAATGAAACACTGCCCAGTGCTGTGGCATCCTCACAATCATTGCTATGTTTGAGCCCATTGTTGCAGCCACTGTGTCAATCCAACTCTTTGAGGGTCTTCCTCTTTTTCGCTGACTTGTCTGCTTTACCAAGTCTGATGTCCTTCTCCAAGGACTGATCCCTCCTGATAACATGTCCAAAGTATGTGAGATGAAGTTTCGCTATCCTTGCTTCTAATGAGCATTTTGGTTGTGCTTCTTCCAAGACAGATTTGTTCATTCTTCCGGCAGTCCATAGTATATTCAATATTCTTCAACAACACCATAATTCAAGACATCAATTCTTCTTCAGTCTTCCTTATTCATTGTCCAGCTTTCACACGCATATGAGGCGATGAAAAATACCATGGCTTGGGTCAGGCCTGCCTTAGTCCTTAAAGTGGCATCTTTGCTTTTTAACACCCTCAAGGGATAATAAGCCTAGGAGAAGATAAATGGGCGATTTTAATATTGTTTGAAGTGATAAGAGTGATCTAAGAGCTAAAGAAGTACATAAGGAGGTACCTGTAACCCAGACTGGGGAACCAGGATCTGAAAGATGAATAGGCGTTAGCAAGGAAAAGAGAAAGAGGTAAGGGATTTCAGGAGGAAACTCAAGTGCAAAGTACACGAGAACTTTGAAAGAGACAGGCACGTGCCTACACTTGTGGTTCATAATGAGTGGGCATGGAGTAATGAGGCTGGAGAGACTAGTAGATGCCAGACCATGAGACTATAGATGCCCTATGAAGACATTTGGACTCCATTTTTTAAGCAATGGAAAGTTGTTGAAGGTTTATAAGCAGTGGAATTGCACAATCAGATACATGATTTAGGAAGATTATTCTGGGTTAAGGGTGGAAAATGGGTTAAAGTCTGGCAAGATTAGAGGCAAAGAAATCCGTTGAAAGTCTATTGAAATAATTTTCCTAAGGAACATTAGTGGCTTAAAAATCTTAGTACTAGAGGTGTAAGAAGTGGGTGCATTAGAAAGACATTTGTAGAAGAGGTTGATTAGCAGATAGGAACAAGAAGATTTGGTGATCATCTGGATGTGAGGTTAATGAAAAGGAAGGAATCAACTATGATAATAAATAATAAATTATTGAATGCTTGTTATATATCAATCACTTTGCTAACTGCCACATACATATATGTAAAATCCTCACAAGTCTATGAAATAACCACTATCATTTATACTTTATAAATGAGGAAATCAAGATTTAGAGAGATCAACAAGGTACAAAACATTGAGATAATTCAAAGTATCTTCTCTGACCACAATACCATCAAGGTAGAAATTAACAATAGAAAGAAAGGAAAAAAAATCAATTACACGGAAACTGAATAATACCCTTCTTACACATCACTGGGTGATAGAAGAAGTCGGAGATGAAATCAAAAAATTCCTAGAATCAAGTGAGAATAAAAACACATCATACCAAAACCTTTGGGACACAGCAAAGGCAGTCCTCAGAAGACAATTTATAGCAATAGATGCACACATCAAAAAAGAAGAAAGCGACAAAATCAAAACATTAACTACACAACCCAAAAAAATAGAAAGAGAACAGCAAAAAAATCCCACAACCACCAGAAGAAAGGAAATAGTAAATATCAGAGCAGAAATAAATGAAATACAGAACAGAAACACAATAGAAAGAATCAACAAAACCAAAAGTTGGTTCTTTGAAAGAATCAACAAAATAGACAAACCACTGGGCAGACTGACAAAAGAAAAACAGGAGAGGACACAAATAACCCAAATAAGAAATGAAACGGGGGACATTACAATAGACCCAACTGAAATAAAAAGGATTATAATGGAATATTATGAAAAACTATACTCCAACAAATTTGAAAACCTAGAGGAAATGGATAAATTTCTAGAAACACAC
>NW_004444017.1:11045075-11053833 GCF_000243295.1 Trichechus manatus latirostris
ATGTGTAGTAACTGTTAAATGAGAAACTATTTTGTGCTGTAAGCCTTCATCTTAAGTGAGAATAGCAGCACAATTGGAAGAGCGTAGTCAATGTCACTGAACTGTGCACGTAGAAATTTTTTGAAATGGTGTATCTTTGGCTCTGTGTATTTTCACCAAAAAAAATTGTTGAGAATTTAGATGGTTGACATGTTGTGGGGTTGTTAACCAATGTCATAAAACAATATTTGTACTACTGTTTCTTGAGAAACTATTTGTTCTGTAAGCCTTCACCTGAAGTACAATAAAAAAAAAAAAAAGATTTAGAGAAAATGATAAGTAATTAGCCTGTGAAGCTAGAAAGTGATGCAGCTAAAATGATAACCAGATGTGGAGAATGGGCCAGGGGTTGAAGAATGATCCCACTGAGGAAGATAGGAAATACAGGAAGAGGTATAAATTTGTGGAAACGGTGGTGAATTCCTTTTAAACTTACTGAATCTATGGTGTCTGTGGAATATTTCTGGGGGAAACTGGATAGATGGTTTTAGAACTCAGCAGAGGGATTGGACTAGAGATAGGAACTGGGGAATCACCATCCCAGTAATTATAACTGAAACAATGGGGCTAGATAAGATGGCCTAGAGAAGGTATGAAGAGTGAGACCAGAAAGATGCCTAGGAAAAAATCCAGAGAAACATCAACATTTAAAGGTCAGAGGAGTGGCCAGAGAAAACCAGGATAATGTGGTATCAAAGAAAATAAAAAAAGAACATCCAAGATGTAGGAAGTGTCAGCATTGTAATACAAGTTTTGTGAGAGGTACTAATGAGAGAGGAAATTCGAAGGGTCAGTCTCTTGTATATAGGAGGAGAGAAAACTTTCAAAGCTAGTTGAAATAAAAGGAGTAAAGTTAGCAAATTCAGGGGCAAAGAATACTAGTGCACAAGGTGCTGTGTTTTCACATCACCCCAGCAAGAACACAGTGGGAGCATGACCAGGTCAGGTTAAGATTACTTTCAACAAAGACTACTCTGTGTTGCAATAAAGACCAAACCCTGTCTGTTTACCTGTTCTTGGGTGTCTCCACCCCATGCTGATGGTATTATTGTGAAAAAACAAAACATGGAGGTGAAGCCACATTCTCGTATAGTAAAGTTTTCTTGGCCTGACGGGAGAAACTTGGCGTAGGGGGAAGGGTATTGTATGCTACAGAGAAAGATGTAGTCATGAGGATAATAATTTCAGCTCTCTATAAAGGGTCTCTATAAACAGTTAATGTCTTTGGCTGCTAACTAAAAAGTTGGGGGTTCAAGTACACCCAAAGATGCCTCAGAAGAAAGGCCTGCAGATCTGCTTCCAGGAAAAAAAAAAAAAAAGCCATTGAAACCCTATGGAACACAGTTCTACTCTGACATAAACGGGGTCACCACATGTTGGAGCTGATTTATGACCAATTGGTTTATAAAGGGGTCAAATTGAGTCTACCTGCTGGAGAGCTTCTAGGTACAACACTAGCCTGTAATTCTCCCAGAGTCTTTGACCAAGCCATGTGACATTATTTTATGCATTATTAAGGGAGGAAAAATTCTCTTGCGTAAAGCTAGAAGGATAAATAAGACATAAACCCACCACACAGTAAAGTGCTGTGAACAATGGATGTCTCAACATTGTCATTAGGTGAAGAGAAGATTAAAAATTCTCCCCTGAGAATTTGAACCAAATCACAGGTTTCGGTCTGAATTCACACCATCAGTGTGGCCAAAAAAAACCTCAAGCAGAGAATATATTTTAAAGTGGTTTCAGGTTAATAGCTGACCCAAGTGACTTCCAGGAGGAACTAGATGTAAATCGAAGCTAACAGTGATTTGAAACACCATGTATTACAAATGATGTTAAAATGTGGGGAGGGGAAAGTGTTCTAGAATCTATGAAATGTTATAGTTGTTTTACTTCTCTACCACTTGGCCTGGAAGGAAACTTGTGTTCTCCTGATGACCCATGAGGCTGGGTCAGAACATAGATGAGTTGGCCTGGGACCAGAACTTACATTGTTCTTACTACCTTACTCTTATCCAGTAGTGCTGGCTTGCCCAGAAGAGATACTAGGAGGAGAACAGGGAGTCAGTGGCTTGGATCAACGATCATGGTGATGGGAGGCTTCAGACTGTAATTTTTCCAGTCCACCAGAATGCTTCTCAGGGCAGATGGCAACTTGTGTCGCTGGGTTCATTTCAAAGACCAGACCACACCCTTCTTCCAAGAAGTCAAATAAAATAAGGATTAAAAGTGCTCAATGAGTTTAACAAGTACATAACTATTCCTCTTTGCAAGAGCAGTTTTGATGCAGTGGAGGAGAAGGAAGAAAAACTACATTGAGGTGAAGTTGGAAAGAAAGTGAATAAACAGAGGATGTAGATGGAAACAATGCTTAAGAAGACCATTCAAAAGTGGCTGCAGTAGTATATTAACAGGGAATTGCCAGAAATTCAAGCCGGATTCAGAAGAGGACGTGGAACAAGGGATATCATTGCTGATGTCAGAGGAGCCCTGGCTGAAAGCAGAGAATACCAGAAAGATGTTTACCTGCGTTTTATTGACTATGCAAAGGCATTTGACTGTGTGGATCATAACAAATTATGGATAACATTGCAATGAGTGGGAATTCCAGAACACTTAATTGTGCTCATGAGGAACATGTACATAGAACAAGAGGCAGTCATTCAAACAGAACAAGGGGATACTGCTTGGTTTAAAGTCAAGAAAGGTGTGCTTCAGGGTTGTATCCTTTCACCATATCTGCTCAATTTGTATACTGAGCAAATAATCCAAGAAGCTGGACTATATGAAGAAGAATGGGGCATCAAGATTGGAGGAAGAATCATTAACAACCTGTGATATGCAGATGACACAACCTTGCTTGCTGAAAGTGAAGAGGATTTGAAGCACTTACTGAAGAAGATCAAAGACCACAGCCTCAGCACGGATTACTCCTCAACATAAAGAAAACAAAAATCCTCACAATTGGACCAATAAACAACATCATGATAAACAGAGAAAAGATTGAAGTTGTCAAGAATTTCATTTTACTTGGATCCACAATCAACACCCGTGGAAGCAGCAGTCAAGAAATCAAAAGACACATTGCACTGGGCAAATCTGCTGCAAAAGACCTCTTTGAAGTATTGAAAAGCAAAGATGTCACCTTGAAGACTAAGGTACTGACCCAAGCCATGGTGTTTTCAATCACCTCATATGCATGCAAAAGCTGGACAATGAATCAGGAAGACCAAAGAAGAATTGATGCCTTTGAATTGTGGTGTTGGGGAAGAATGTTGAATATACCATGGGCGGCCAAAAGAATGAATAAATCTGTCTTGGAAGAAGTACAACCAGAATGCTCCTTAGAAGCAAGGATGGCAAGACTACGTCTCACATACTTTGGACATGTTATCAGGAGGAACCAGTTCCTGGAGAAGGACCTCATGCTTGGTAAAATAGAGGGTCAGTGAAAAAGAGGAAGTCCCTCAGCAAGATGGATTGACACAGTGGCTACAACAATGGGCTCAAGGATAACAACGATTGTGAGGATGGCACAGGACAGGGCAGTGTTTCATTCTGTTGTACATAGAGTCTGTGAGTTGTAACCAACTCAATGGCACCTAACAACAATAAAAACAAATAGGACACAGACTTTAATCGCCCAAACATGGTATCTGTCCATTTTCTCTATTACTGAAGGTCAAAACAATACATTCCTGCAATATGCCATGGTTTTGTCAATGAGGGAACCTAGTTTATATAATAATCAGTAACTGTATTCAATTAAGGGCTCTTTAAATGAAGAATTTCTTCATGAACATCCATCCAGGTTTGTTAAGTTAGACCACTGAAGAGGCATAACAAAGTTTTGCGTGCTAAATGAATTTTATGTTGTTGTTTCAGTGTGAGAGAATGTAGTCCTATTCGAAGTTGCTGTTGTTAGGTGCCGTCGAGTTGGTTCTGACTCAGTGACCCTATGAACAACAGAATGAAACATTATCAGGTCCTGCAGGATCCTCACAATCGTCGTTCTTTTTAAGCCCATCCTTGCAGCCACTGTGTCAATCCATCTTGTTGAGGGACTTCCTCTTTTTCACTGACCCTCTACCAAGCATGATGCCCTTCACCAGGGACTGAACTCTCCTAATAACATGTCCAAAGAATGTGAGACAAAATCTCACCATTCTTGATTCTAAGGAGCATTCTGGCTATACTTCTTCCAAGACAGATTTGTTATTTCTTCTGGCAGTCCATGGTGTATTCCATATTCTCTGCCAACACCATAATTCAAAGGCATCAATTCTTCTTTGGTCTTCCTTATTCATTGTCCAGCTTTCAATGCATATGAGGCTGTTGAAAACACCATGGCTTTAGTCAGGTGCACCTTAGTACTTAAAGTGACATCTTAGCTTTTTAAACTTTAAAGAGGTCTTTTGCAGCAGATTTGCCCAATGCAATACATCTTTTGATTTCTTGACTGCTCCTTCCATGGGCGTTGATTGTGGACGCAAGTAAAATGAAATCTTGACAACTCAGTCTTTTCTCCATTTATCATAATGTTGCTTATTGGCCCAGTTGTGAGGATTTTTGTTTTCTCTATGTTGAGGTGTAATCCATACTGAAGGCTGTAGTCTTTGATCTTCATCAGTAAGTACTTCAAGTCCTCTTTGCTTTCAGCAAGCGAGATTGTGTCATCTTCTTATCACAGGTTTTTGATGAGTCTTCCTCTAATTCTGTTGTTGCATTCTTCTTCATAAAGTCCAGCTTCTCGGATTATTTGCTCAGCATACAGATCGAATAAGTATGGTGAAAGGATACAACCCTGAAGCACACCATTCCTGCTTTTAAACCACGCAGTATTCCTTGTTCTGTTCAAACAACTGTGTCTTGGTCCTAGTATAGGATCTTCATGAGCACAATTAAGTGTTCTGGAATTCCCACTCTTTACAATGTTATCCATAATTTGTTATGATCCACACAGTTAATGCCTTTGCATAGTCAATAAAACACAGGAAACATCTTTCTGCTATTCTCCACTTCCAGCCAAGGTCCACCTTACATCAGCAATGATACCCCTCATTCCACGTCCTCTTCTAAATCCAGCTTGAATTTTGGGCAATTCCCTGTGGATGTTCCACTGCATCCACTTTTGAAGTATCTTCAGCAAAATTTTATTTGTGTGTGATATTAATGGTATTGTTCGATAATTTCTGCATTTTGTTGGATCACCTTTCTTTGGAATGGCCACTAATATGGATCTCTTCCAGTCAGTTGGCCAGGTAGCTGTCTTCCAAATTTCTTGACACAGAAAAGTGAGCACTTCCAGCATTGCATCCATTTGTTGAAACATCTCGATTGATACTCTGTCAATTCTTGGAGCCTTGTTTTTTGGCCAGTGGCTTCAGTGCAGCTTGGACTTCTTCCTTCAATACCATTGGTTCTTGATCATATGCTACCTCCTAAAATGGTTGAACATTGACCAGTTCTTTTTAGTACAGTGACTCTGTGTATTTCTTCCACCTTCTTTTGATGTTTCCTGCGTTGTTCAATATTTTATCCATAGAATCCTTCAATATTGCAACTCTAGGCTTGAATTTTTCTTTGAGTTCTTTCAGCTTGAGAAATACTGAATGTGTTCTTCTCTTTTGGTTTTCTAACTCCAGGTCTTTGCACATTTTATTATAATACTTTACTTTGTCTTCTGGAGCCGCCCTTTGAAATCTTCTGTTCATCTCTTTTACTTCATCATTTCTTCTGTTCACTTTAGCTACTCTATGTTCAAGAGCCAGTTGCAGAGTCTCTTCTGACGTCTGTTTTGGTCTTTTCTTTCTTTCCTGTCTTTTAATGACCTTTTACTTTCTTCATGTATGATCTTGATGTCATTCCACGGCTCCTCTGGTCTTCATTCATTAGTGTTCAATGGATCAAATCTACTCTTGAAATGGTCTCTAAATTCACAGGGGATACACTCAAGGTCATATTTTGGCACTTGTGGACTTCCTTTAATTTTTTTCAGCTTCAGCTTGAACTTACATATGAGCGATTGAAGATCTGTTCTGTCGCCAGCCCCTGGCCTTGTTTTGACAGATGGTATTGAGCTTCTCCATTATTTCTTTCCACAGATAGAGTCAATTGGATTCTTGTGTATTCCATCCAGCAAGATTCACTTGTATAGTTGCTATTAATGTTGTTGAAAAAACGTATTTGCAACAAAGAAGTCATTGGTTTTGCAAAATTCTATCATGTGATCTCCTGCATCATTTCCACCACTAAGGTCATATTTTCCATCTACCAACCCTTCTTTGTTTCCAACTTTCACATTCCAATCACCAGTAATTATCAATGCATCTTGATTGTATGTTTGATCAATTTCAGACTTCAGAAGTTGGTAAAAATCTTCATTTTCTTCATCTTTGGCATTAGTGGTTGGTGCATAAATTTGAATACTAGTCATATTATCTGCTCTTCCCTGTAGATATATGGATATCATGCTATCACTGACAGCATTGTACGTCACAATTGATCTTGAGATGTTCTTTTTGACTATGAATGTGACACTATTCCTCTTCAATTTGTCATTCTGGCAAAGTAGACCATATGATCGTCCAATTCAAAATAGCCAATACCAGTCCATCTCTCAGCTCACTAATGCTTTGGTTATCAATCTTTATGCGTTCTGTTTCATTTTGGGCAACTTCCAGTTTTCCTAGTCATATTTCGTACATTCCATGTTCTGATTATTAATGGATGTTTGCAGTTGTTTCTTCTCATTTTGAGTCATGCCACACGAGCATCCATGTCATTATTCTATCTACGTCATTAAGGTCAACTCTACTTTGAAGAGGTGACTCTTCCCCGGTTGTATTTTGAGTGCCTTCCAACCTGAGGGACTCATCTTCCAGCACTATATCAGAAAATGTTCCACTGTTATTCATAAGGTTTTCACTGTACAATTTTTTTCAGAAGTAGACCGCCAGGTCCTTCTTCCTAGTATATCTTAGTCTGGAAGCTCCACTGAAATCTGTCCACCATGGGTGACCCTGCTGGTATTTGAAATACTGGTGGCATAGCTTCCAGCATCATAGCAACACAAAAGTCACCACAGTGCAACAAACTGACAGATGAGCGGTGGTTTTCTGAGTTAATAAGTTTAAATTAATTCAACTTGCTTTATTCCACTGATTAACATTCGTCTATATTTCAGTGTCTGGTATGTACTGTAGTTGACATTAGAGTGCTCTTCTTTAAACATTTTCCACAACTCAGACTTTCAGCTGTCATTGTACTCCTCCACCCTCACCCGATTATTCTAAATTACTGAAATCTTGCTGAATATGTAATAATTGTGTTTAGAGATAAGTGGAACATTTCTTAAAATTGTTTCTGATTTCCAAACTTGGAGGTTAAAAAAATGTAAAATGGGCCTTATCCCTGTTCTAAGACCCGTCCAGGAAAAGATTCCATTTTTCTCCTTTTCATAGAGTAACAAAAATCATACAGGTATGTTTAGAGTCCAATGGTTCAGATTTCTTCTTTAGAAGATATGTCTTATTTTGGTTTCATCATTGTAGCCAGAGAAATGTTTTGATCTATTCCCTTTATAAACTTGTCTCCCTAACTAAAATGGAGCTGGTTTAGCCAATAGTAGGAGGTCTTAGGAGAAAATTGGCCAGTAAAAAGCCTCATCTCCCCATTTCTGATCTCACAGCTTTGTCATGGAGAGGACCTTAAAGGTGCAAGGGGATTTTGTTTATTTATTTATTTGTTGTTTGTTTATTCCCTGGTGCCAAAGGTGAGAGATCAGAGCCTGCTCGGTGGTGGAAATGCTGTGGTGTGCATCTTGCTGAATCATGTATTGCTCCTGAGACCCAAGCTAGCTACTCATGACTTCCTCTGTAAGAACATAGCAAGCAACTGAAAATGAGAACCCAAAAGCAGCCAGACTCTAATCTAAAAGGAGTCATTAGTATCACATTCAATGCCATCTACTTTCATCCTGAGAAAGAACATCCAAGTTGCAAATGCTCATACCTTAAGATCAGGCATAAGAGGCAAGGATGTGCTAATGGGCACCACGTCCATATTTTCCTTTTGGTCCACAGCACTCAAATTCCGTAGACTTCTTTTCCTTTTGTTAAACACTTGGAGTGTTGAATTTGAAACAGGCAGCCGGGCCATTCCAACTAGCCCTGAAGATCATTTGCAAAAATAGAACAGTTAGACAACGTATAGGTTTCCTTGCCTGGCTGACGGGCCCCAATGTGGATGTTATAAGAGTTCCTTACTGTATGAGCATCCTATTGCTGCTGTAATAAATTACTGCAATCTAGGGTGTTACCATAATGTAGCAGTTAGTACATTCGCCTAACAAATTGCTACAATCATGGTAGCTGAAAACAACAGAAATTTATTATCTCACAGTCCTGGAGGCTGGAAATCCAAAATCAGTATCACTGAGCCCAAAACAAGGTGTCGGCAGGACAATACTCCCTCTGAAGGCTCCAGGGGGGACCATTTCTTGCTTTATCCAGCATCTGGTAGCTGTCAATATTCCTTGTTTCGTGGCCACATCACTCCATCTTCAATGCCAGCATCTTTTTTTGTTTTGTTTTGTTTATTTATTTTTATATTGTACTTCAGGTGAAGGCTTACAGGACAAATAGTTTCTCATGAAACATTAGTACACATATTGTTTTATGACATTGGTTAACAACCCCACAACATGTCAACCCTCTCC
>NW_004444017.1:11053933-11074522 GCF_000243295.1 Trichechus manatus latirostris
CTTCCCACTGGAAAGTCATCTGGTGTTTTATTTTGGACGCCTACTGGAACCATCCTGTCCTGTTTTTGTAAATGTTTTGATATTGTCTGCTGTCTTCAGGGCATTCAGTAGTTATTTTTCTCATTTATTGATTGTAGATTTGTTTGTTTTTTCCCTTTTTTTTTAATTTGGCTATGTCTGAGCAGGCGAGCTGTGTGTTCTTTGCTGTTTGTTCATCTGTAGGCACAATACTTTTCGCCTCCCTCTCCCATTGGCAGGGTCAGTCACTCAGATATGGTATGGCAGGGCAGGTCTAGCTGAAGAGGAGTTACCGGGATGGGTTGTTTGTGGCACTTACTACAGCCACCAGGGTGGGTCAGTAATCAGTGCAAGGTAGGTCCCGATAGGCCGTGCCTGTGCTGCTTGGTGGTGTGATGTCAAGTGCACGGTGCAGGTAGGCAGGACATAGCAGGGAGATTGTTATGTTGGAGCTAAGATGGATATAGGAGAGAGGAGGGAGGAACAGTAGCCAAAAACATACAAACAAACAGAAAAGAATGCTAGGGGATCTTGCTGTTGGAGTGGAGAGATGAGAGACTATGAAATGGAGAAAAACAAAAAGGGGAAGAGGAAGAAAAAAAAAGAAAAGAAAAGAAAAAGAATGAATAAATAAAAATCGGAAAGGGAAAAGAACAGCAAAGTTCCCAGGGATCCCACTGGTGCGGAGATGAGGGCTGGGGAAGTTGTTCTCAGGTGTTGTAGTACAGCCTGGCTAGAAGGCGTAGAGGTATTCAGGGAACAGAAAGAGACGGAAGATATAGAGAGATGAGAAACTGAGTAATGAAGAAAGACAAAAAGGGAAAAAGAGGGAAAAGAAAACAAAACAAATTTAAAAAAAAAAAAAAGAACAAGGAAAGCCCCCAAAAACACAGAAAAAGAAAAAGAAAGAAAAGAAATGCCCTCAGGGATCCCTCTGCACGTCTGTGCAAGCCAAGGGGGTAGGTTCCAAGCCACGCAGCACCACCTGGCCAGAACGGGCTCCCAGCTCAAGAAAAGGAAAAGAAAAGAAACAATTCAAAACACACAAACGAACAAAAGCCCCGGGATCCCACCAGTGCGGCAGCCCAGACCGGGAACCAGCTCCACACTCAAATGGAGCCCCACAGCCCCTCAGGAAGAAGCAAAGATGGCGCACAGAGCCAGGTATTTGAGTGAAAGGTGGCGGAGGTGGTGAGAGGTAAGGAAGAAATCAAAAGAAGTGGAAAAAAGCAACACCAGCAGCCAACAAATGGCACTCAGAGAGCCGGCCTGTTCAGGTGGGTGGAATCCAAGCAGCCGGTGCTTCCCGGACAAGAGATTGTGGTTGTAGGAAACAGAGGAGGCTGAGTGGGGGTGAAGAAGATTGGGGGGGTGGGAAAGCGTATATCGCAAATTGTCAGTTGTTTTGTCTCCCACTGGAAGCTCCGTGAAGCTGCTTTCTCATACCCTGTTTGCTGGTCTCCGATAGGAGTCCAAGATGGTGGATCCGCACTGTGTTAGCTGATAGGGGACCTCCGCATGAATCTCTCCTTGTTCTCCATTGTCTGTTGGTTTTCTCACTCCATTTGGTGCTTGGCTGAGTTCTTTATCTCTTCATTTGATGTTTTAGGGTTTCAGGATTGTTGTTTTCTCTGTTCGGCTTAGTTTTTCAGATATTTGCTGTGGAGGGATGGCATGGTGCTTCTGCCTAGAGCACCATTTTGCCAGAAGTCCCAATGCCAGCATTTTTAAATCTCTCTCTGCTCCATCATCACATTACCTTCTCCTCTCTGTATGTCAAATCTCCCTACATCTCCCTATTATAAGGATACATGCGATTTCATTTAGGGACCTCCTGGACAACCCAGGATAATCTCCCCATCTCAAGATCCTTAACTTAATCTCTTCCACAAAGATCTCCCCCCCCCACCTTTTTTTTAACTATATAATGTAACATTCACAGATTCCGGACATCAGGATGTAGATGTCTTTTGGGGGTCCATTTTTTAAGCCTACCAGCCCCACTTCTTGTCTATCATCCAACAAATGCAAAGTTACAGAGATGGAGGCAGAGAGCAAACCAAAAACCAAGTGACTAACTATCATGACTCTTCTTCAAACTTTGCCATTCAAGTGGTAATATTCAGTTATCTTGAAAATTCACTAGAGAAGAACTCTACTCACTCAATGATGAATGGATAAGATGCTTTAAAAAGTAACTTTTTAGTAATCTGATTTCAAAGTACTTTAAGTCACCATTTTGCATCATGCTTTAGGAAAAGTATAATATGGGAACAAGAGTAAAAACAGAACTGGAATCCTCCTACAACCTCCATTTTTCTATCTCTCCCCTCACTTTCTATCAATTTGGGCAGGTGTGTGAAGAGAGGAGAAACAATGGAGTTGTCCACACTTCGACTTCAGAATATCCTAAAATCCCTGAAGAAAGTGTATGACAAAGTAAAAGTCATTTACTTCTGTACTGGAAGAGTACATGAGTCCTTGGGTAATAAAATTCAACTCAATCCACAGCCCAAGAGAGGTACAGAATTGAATACTAAGAGCTAAACTACACATAATTTAAATATATCAAATCCTTAAAGTCTTAAAATGTCATGTTGATGTCAAGAATCCATGCAAGATGGTGTGGTGGAGGAAATTAAGGGGTGGGGGTGGATGCCTCAGGTAGAAACCTAACCTACAGAGGAGCCCAAAGTGATCCTGAACCTCAAAGACAGGAGGAAATTTTTGCTGTTTTGGTTTCCATCTTTTATTTCCACTATTTTCTCTCCTACATTAAACATTTTCTAGTCCTATAATAAATTTGATGTTCTGAGCAGGTGTGGGTAAGAGGCATTCTGGGATTTTGAACAGAAAGCACACAATGGAGCAATACACATGCACACGCACACATGCACATCCACACGTAGCTCGGGAGGACTGTAGGAGGACACCCGTGCACTGTGCCAAAGGTAAAGTGACTCATGAAGTTAAATTGCCCCAATGGTTTCTCATCCCAGCTCACCAGAGACTTAAATTGCATGGTGAGAAAATGACTTGGATAACTTCTAGAGTTTGCCTTAAAATTTAATTGCAACATACCTAACACTTTTATAAAACATATACATTTTACTTATGGTTCTTAGACAAAATATTCTCCTAACATTTTTTTTTTTTTTATAAGTGACAAAACTGTTCTTGTTGTAATTATGGAGTACAAAAATATTGGGGGAACATGCCTAAAGGCTTAAACTATAATTCTATTACTAATATACTCCCTTGGCTTGCCTTTTGAACTTTGCTGCTTCTTGCCTTGCAGCTGTGTTTAATGAGTGGAGAGATTATTCAAATGAGCCCACAGCAGAGCATTATTTCTGAGGCACTAGCCATCTTGAGCAGGCATCTTCTCTTACAATCAGGCAGTGAGAGCAAATCATCGCTTTTTAGTTACCTGGCTGTGTACGTGGTCATATAATTCTGTAGACACCAGATCACATCCTTAGATTTGGAGAGAAGCTACTAATGATCCTGTAACTGAACAAAGGACAGCAGAAACAGCCTTCAAGGTGAAAAATGAGAAGGCACCTACACCAGCCTCTTTTGTGCTTCAGCTTTCAGTTTGTCACTACCTGTCAGTGATAGAGACCATTCCTGTCTAATAATGAAAACACGCAGCCATACAAAATGCCCTGTTTAAAAAGCACTGTTTGTGGGTATGTGACCTTTGCCCCAACCAACAGTGAGATGGAACACATTCCAAATGGGTAGGCCAATATTTAAAGACCTTTAGAATGTTAAAATCAGTTTCTACTCATGTTAGATTTAAAAGTAAGAATAGCTCTCTAGAGAGAAAACCCTGAGACAGTTTCAAAATTGCCAAGAAAATTTAATAAGAACTAATTTTGAACTGATAAACATCCAGTCCAATATGGTGGGATTAAGCAATCAGAATTCTTCCTGTGAATTTACAGAGAGATAAGCATCTCATGAATAAGTAAATTCTGGAACAGGAGGTGACGGTGTTTATTGATTTTGAGATCATTTGTTTAAGAAATTGCCCTTGAAGAAAACAACTATTATGGCTGATAATATAATAGTTATATTCAGAGACAACCCACTTATTTGACTGATAGAAAAATAGAAAGATTACTTGCTCAATAGAAAAGTTATGAGTAAAATTTTGATCTGCATAGCCCACTTATTATTATAATCTTCCATTTCCTAATTCCTAGAAGGGAATTTTCAGATGTAATACAAAAGTGAAAAATAAGCAAAAATTATATAATCAAGGTCTTCAATTCACTAAGTACTTTCTACAACTGAAATTGAGGAATTCTTTCAAAAAAAATGCTGTCTCTGGGACATCCTAAGTTTTATACCCATTCAAACCAGTCCTTTATACCATCTGCATCTATCTCTGCAACTCAGGATAATTACAATTGAAACTCCTGAGGCATTTCAAAATTTTCAAAACAAAATGCCATTTTCAGTTTACCAATCTTATTTAAAGCAAAAAAAAAAAAAAAGGGCAGGAAAATAGAACCAATTTTAACAAAGGTGGAAACTTAAAGAGTTTTCTGGTGAATTCTGAGTTAGTCAAAAAATTCTGTTATGGTACCTTATGTTTTCTACTAACTGGCTAGGTGTGTTTTGTTTTTCCCTAAACATTCCTCCTAAAGAAAATCTTCCAGTTTCCATCTTTGTTAACTGCCATCCAGTATAAAGTGAGGTAACAGGAAGCAATTTAGTTGTCGTTAAAGACTCAGCTTCTGTAAAAATACTGTCTTCCATAACTTGACTCAGTATTGGGTTACAGATTAGTGGTGAAATGCCCGTCCTTTCCTGCTTATCTCTAGTCTCTGAGGAAGAATGAGTTCTTCTCTTCAGGGCAAACCCTCGCCTTCTCTGTCCTCTCAATTTCATCCCTTTCTGTCTCTTCTTGGACCTCATTCCATCAATTGTCCTCATCTGTGTTTAATCTTGCCTCTTCTGTTGGCTTTTTCCTCCTCAGCATACGAACGTGCTCAAGTGACCCCACTTCATTAAAAATTAAGAGACTATCCTCTCAAGTTACCAACTCATCTCCATCTGTATATTACCTGCCAAATTCTTGATTAACTACACACTGGTCTCCACACAGTCACTCCACGTACTGCTTCAAACCCTTTGATCCATCTTCCACTAGTACCAACCCATTGAAATATCTCTTAGGTCTCACCCTCGCTCATTTTCCTCAGGTTCTTCTCAACATTTGATGCTACTCCTCCTCCTCTCAACCCCTATCTCTGCTTTCTACGACCCTGCAGTCTCTTGATTCCTTTGCTCCTCCTGTCAGGTCCTCTTGCTGGGCTCTGAGCCTGAAAAGCCTTCCCATCTCCTCCTTCTAAGGAAACACTACACATCCTTCAGTGTAAACCTAACATGCCATATTGTCTGTGAAAACTTCCCTAAGCCCTTCCAAAAAAATTAACCATTGATCTCTGTCTTCATCTACACCTTGCACATACTGTTATAATAGCTCTTATTACATATAATGCAACTCCCATTCATTAATTCACCAAAAATTATTGAGCATCTTGTTGGTGACAGATACTGTTCTAGGCACTTGGGACATCTCAATGAACAAACTCAAGGCCCCTGCATTTAAGGAGTTGTATTCCAGAGGGAAAAGAGTGCTAATAAACAATAATCATGAAATATAAAAATATTATATGCTATATTAGAAGGTGATAGGATCTATGAAGAAAAAATAAAAAGTACACCAGGGTAAGAAGAATCAGGAGTGTCATGGTGGAGCAGGGCAGCAGTTGCAAGATTAAATTGTTTGCATAAAGGTCTCCCCTGCCGGACTGTGATCTTCTTTAAGGCAAGACTCATGTCTTATTGATTCTTCTATATCCAGGCTTAGCCCAGTGCCCAGCACAAGTTATATTTTCATATAATTCATTCATTCATCTGTTCATTTGGCAAACACTGATTGAGGAGCTGCTTTGCCCCAGGGGCTGTGCGAAAGCACTATGAACAATAACACAGCAACATTTATTGAGTACTTATTCTGTACCGTGTACTTTCATTTCATAGATGAAGAAACTGAAAATCAAAAATCTTACTAGTCTAAGGTCATAAAGCTAACAATTGGCCAAGCCGAGAATTGAACCCAGCCAATCTGACTCCAAACCTAGTGAACACATCTACCATGATACACTGCCTCAATAGCTCCTGTATTCAAGTTGTTTAGAACTAGTATAAAAACCAAAACCAAACTCATTGCCATTGAGTTGATTCCGACTCATAGCGACCCCATAGGACAGAGTAGAACTGCCCCATAGGGTTTCCAAGGAACAGCTGGTGGATTCGAACCGCCAGCCTTTTAGTTAGCAACTGAACTCTTAACCACTGCACCACCAGGGTCCCAGAACTAGTATAGAGGACAAATAAGAACATATAGTGCTTGGGTGACCAACTGTCCTATTTTGCCAGGACTGTCCTGGCAGATGTTTTGAAGATGGCACAGGACCAGGCAACATTCCATTCTTTTATATATAAGGTCATCAGGAGTGACAGCCAACTCGACAGCAACTAAAAACAACAAAAACATCCTGGGTTTAATACAAGAAAGTCCTACATCCAGGAAAGACCCTCAGGCACATCAAAACAGTTGGTTACCCTAAGTCTCTGTACACATTTCATTTTCTCAGTTAGGCTTATTCTAACCACCTTATTTAAAATTGTAAATGCCCTCTTGCTCCACTCCCAATCTCCCATAGCTTGAACTACTTTTTTCTATCACACTTGTCATCTTATAATAAACTATATAATTTACTCATTTATTATGCTTAGTGTTTATTTCCTGTCTCCCCAATTAGAGTATAACCCAAGCAACCAGAACAGTATCTGGCTCTCAGTAACCAGCTGTTGACTGAAAAATGAGCAACCTAGCATAGTAAGTGCAAGAAAAGAAATATGCCTCTGGTTTTATGGAGTGACAAAGGAAAGTATTGTGGATTGAATTGTGTCCCTCAAAAATATGTATTGATGTCCTAACTCCTATAGCTATAAATACAACCCTTTTTGGAAATAGAGGTGTTCTTTTGTTATGTTAATGATGTCATACCAGAGTAGGGTGGCTTCTAAACCTAATCATTTCCAAGTGGTGTCTCAGAAAAAGAGCAGAATTAACAGAGACACACCAAGGGGAACAGGAAAGCAGAGGACAGAGACAGATGCATCTATAAGCCCAGGAATACCAAGGATTTCTGGCAGTTACTAGAAACTGAAATAGATATGAAAGGACCCCCCTCTAGAGCCACATCCTGAATTTATTTTCAAACCACACCTCCTGAACTGTGAGAAAATAAATTTCTGTTCTTTAAAGCCACCCATGTTATGGCAGCTCTAGGTAACTAAGACAGAAGGTTAGAAAAACATTCCTAGAAGATAGACTTATTGACAGGAGGCGCCGAGGGGGTAGGAGGCAGCCATTCCAAACAGAAGGGATAACAATTGCAAAAGCCCAAAGTCAAGGACCAGCATGTAAATTATGTGTTTATGAGGAGGTGGGGTGGTTAGGAGCAATTTGAAGTTGCTGGAGTTTGAGGAGTGAGGCAGGAATTGGCCAAAGATAAGGCTGAAGATCCACCCACCCCACTGCTGTCGAGTCGATTCCAACTCATAGCTACCGTATAGGACAGAGTAGAACTGCTCAACAGGGTTTCCAAGAAGCAGCTGGTGGATTCAAACCAACGGCCTTTTGGTTAGCAGCCATAGCTCTTAACCACTGCATCAAGTAGGCAGAAAATACATTTGACTTTCACTTTGACTTTGGGATAAACTCTCTAAGATACAAGGTTCTTTACAGTCCCAGCCTTCAAGCTACCATGACTGCTTCATACATCCCTTATTCCAGTCAAGATGAACAAATTGCTATTCTCTGTTCATGCCCCACATTGTCCTGCCTTTAAGCCTTTGTAGAAAATGATCCCACTGCTTAAAATGCTCTTCCCCTCCAACTTTTCAGGTACTGTCCTTCAAGGTAAAATTCAGTCACTTTTTTACGAACACCAAATGCCCCACCCAGGGAACATCTTTTGTCTCCAAATGCTCAGAACCATTAATTTGTATCTCTAGTCTTAATTAAAGAGCAATGGTTAAGTGCTAGGCTGCTAACCAACAGGTGGGCAGTTCAAACCCACCAGCCACTCAGCAGAAGAAAAGACCTGGCAATCTGCTGCCATCAAGATTACAGCCCAGGAAACTCTATGGGGCAGTTCTACTCTGTATTATCAGGTCACTATGAGTAGGAATCGACTTAACAGCACACAATAAGAGTCTCAATTGCTTTTTTCTCTCTGTCAAGTTTATGTTTATGCAGAATCTTTATCTCCAGCCCACTTCTTGACCTCATGTCTGACCTTCCACCCTGTGTGAGGACCTCAACTTCTTTCTGATCATGGCAGTGGCTTGTTCCTATCTCAAGACCTCATCCCTGGTGTTTCTTCTGCCCAGGACTGGCTTCCTCTAGATCTTCATGTGGCCTTCTCCTTCACATCATTCAGATGCCTTGCTCAAAGAACCCATCCCAGAACTTCCTCCCCATCTCAGCCATTCTATGTATTCATTTCTTTATGGCGCTCATCACTACCTATATTTTTAAAATTTGTTTCCTTGAATGTCACCTCAATGACAACGAGGACCTTGTCTGTTTTGTTCACTGCTGACTTCTCAATGCTTATAACAATAATTGACACATAATAAGACTTGGTAAATATATGTTGAATGATTGAAAATTTCCTGACCTCTATTAACTTACCAGCTACTTCGGGAACATAGAAATTACACATCTTTGAATCCCCTATGGTACATAGTCCCTTTCCCAATAGATAGCAGTCATTCAAATATTTATTGAATGAATGAACAAATAAACAAAGGATTCTTTGAATGTATTCTGACAGTAAAATCCCTATAAACCACTGGCTTTCAACGCTTTCTACACATTGGGATCATCTGGAGAGCTTTTAAAAAATGTCCGCGCCCTCATCCCACCCCTAGAGATTCTGATTTAGTTGGTCTGGAAAGGGGCTTGGTCATCAATACTTTTTTAAAGCTTCTCAGATAATGCTAATGGGCAGCCAAGGTCGAGAACCACTGCCATAAACCCTACAGAAGAATGCCAAGTCCAAATAAAACGATGAATTCTGAACAAGCTTCAAGACATGACCACTGATGTTCTTGAATTGCTTGTCATGAGGAATTGTGAGCAAGTGCCCTCTTTTGTAAAGACCTACTGAAAGAGACCACTTTGGAGCAAAAAAATAAAAAACAAACAAACCTATTTTGGTGCTGTACACTGAAGGAAGTGCCCTTTCAAAGCAAACGCTACTCAGACTCGTCTACTGTTCACAACATTTTTCTTTGGGAAAATCATTGGCTATATAGCATATCCAGGCTTCCACAAGTCAGAACAGGAAAATGCATACTAGGTCATAAATGCATTTAGTATTACTTCTGGAGAGATTTGGAGCCTATATGCAAAGGGGTGGATTATACCTCCCTATAATGGTATTAATATGAAAGGCTTGGGTCTATTGTGTTAAGGATTCAATAGAGCTGCAATGATTTAGGCAAAGAGGGTGTTTGTAAAGCAGAGGAAAGCCTGCCTAATCGGAAAACAAGGAACGGGAAAATAAATAAAGGGGTTGAACAAAGTCAGCTCTGGTTCTAATTTGCCTGGAGACATCCTAACACTTGCTGCAAAATAAATTGAATTTTTGCTATATACATTCAATATTTGTTAATAAGCTTCCAGCTAGCAATTTCCTGTATTTCCTGCACAGGCAGAGAATGGTTTGAATATTGTCAGGCTGATACACACAATGAGCCGCATGGAGGTAACTCTCAGTCTTTGGAGGAACAAGCCTGGGCTCAAGAGATGACTACCCCCAACTTGCAAACCAGGGAGGCAAAAAGACAGCCCAGGTGAGATCCATGGGCTTCCCATATTGTCTAGGGGAGGGAAATAATGATTTTTAGAGGCAATTTGACAAGGAATTTCTACCCTGCTAGTCTGGGTTAGTGTTTCTGAATGTGATAAATAACTGTGCTCTTGGACAGCCCATTTTTTCTTTATTTTGATACCCTTACAGCAGTAATCATGCCTCTTGTCAGGTGTTATAAAGACAAATGTTCCCTATTGCTATTCTATCAATGTAACTCAACTCCAGCCAAAAAAAGGCATCCCTCCCGGATGTGTGTGGTGTACCATTTGTCTTGTCTCCATCACAGATTGAGGCATATCCTATACCAACAGGATCCTCAGGTCAGAAAAATAGAAATCCGCTTCTGACAGTGTTGATGCTGGCTTTGCATGCTCCAGAAACCAGTGCCCCTTGCATGTTCTCTCCACCCCCACACCAAGATTTATTTTCCTTTTCTGGGACTATTGATTAGACTGTGCAACATATCCATAAGGTCAAATAGCAAAACAATTCTTTTGTCAAATAAGATGGGTTTTGGCATGAGGGACTTTTTTTTCCTTTTAATCAGAAAGATTCCACACAATCATTTATTGATGGTAGCAATATTTGAAAAACATAAAATGATTTCCAAAGATGTGGTTCAGGAGCCCATCTGAAAAATTCTTTGTGCCATAACAGATGGAGTTTGGCTTCATTGTTGAAATAAATTGCCATATGGAACAAAACACAGTTGATTATTGCATTAACACTAATTTTAATATGCCTCATCATTCTGTTGTCATTGTAGCTACAGTTGTCACCATACTTTAATCAATATGTTTATAAGGGAATTCACATTGTGGAATTTGTGATCCAAAGGAGATTTCAGATCTTACCTAGACATTTTATAGATAAGGACGCTGAGGCTCACGCAGGTAAGTGGTTTGTGTAGAGGTATATCAAGAAAGACCAATTACTAGAAAAAGACATCATGTTTGATAAAGCAGAGGGTCAGCAAAAACCAAGAAAACCCTCACTGAGATGGACTGATACAGTGGCTGCAACAATGGACTCAAACATACCAATGATTGTGAGGATGGCTCAGGATTGGGAAATGTTTAGTTTTGTTATACAGAAGGTCGTCACGAGTTGAAGCCAACTTGATGGCAACTAACAGCAGCAGCAACAACAAAATTACAACTTGAGAATGAAAGGTATTCTGAAAATGTAGTGTACGTATAGACAAAGTATTCATAAAAAGCATGATCATTATAATTCAATATGAAACACCGCTACTGCAAATGATCTGACAGAACATTTGGTGCAATTAGATGAATAGAAAGGATTGCCTAATTCAACAAGATCGTTTTTCGTGCTTAGCATCTCTTAGTTAACACCCAAGATATTATTTTTATTCTCTTCTTCAACTTTTGCAATGATTTCTCACCAACTATCTTCTCCCCCTCAGGATATTCTCAATACAATACAAAAGGCATTGTGGATGATAGAAGGAAAACACAAATAAGCTACAGGAGATGGTGGGGGAAAGAAAGCGGGACAAGAGAACAAAGAGATATCTTCCATTTCCAGGTGTGATGAATAGAGTTTTTTCCTCTTAGTTTTTCTCATAACTGTTGATCCTTCTCTCCTCCTCTCTTCTCGCTAAAGTGGGAAATGAATGGGAATTGATCTGAAAAGCTATTTCAAAAGTTATTACAGGATTGTCAGTAATATTTCTAAACCTAACCTCCTCCCCTACTGCCATCCCTACACCTGACACACAAAACTCTTTGAAAAGCCTGAAGTGAGAAAACAGTAAGCCAGTGCCCACCCCCTACCTTTGGCCCAGCTCAAGGCCAGTGACCCAGAAACAGGTAAAAGGAGGCCTCCGAATTCTGTTAAAGTAATTATACAGGTTCATTGAACGGATGTTCCGTTTCATGATTTGCATTATATCCCACTGTAGCAAACATTTAAGAGATGTCCAAATCCTTTCATTTTCTTTGTTACAGTACTCTTCACTTTCCCTTTTTTGTGCATTTTTTTCTACCTTTTCCTACATGATAGCTTCTGGCAAAAGAGCAATGACAACAACAATAAAAACCCATTTTAATCACCTGTGCAACTCTGTGCCTAACACACAGTAGGTGTTCAGAAAGTGTTTATTGAGTGAATGCATGAATCCAACATTTATTGAGCTCCTGAGTTCCAAGTGCTGTGTTAGGCAGCATGTATTTATGTGAGTGTGTTTGCATGTGAGTATGAGTTAGAGTAAAGTTCAAGCTGTTGTAACAAAGACCCCTGAAAATATAGAGTCTTACTTAAAATAAAAATGTATTTTTCTCACACAAAATAGTCTAAGAGTTGGTGAGTGGTCCAGAATGGGTAAGTGGCCCTGCTTTGCCAAGTCATCCTTGGACCAGAGCTGGTGGATTACCTCCACTATCCTCAACATATAGCTTCTATTGCTGGGTCAAAGGTGTCTCCTGTGGTCATCATTTCTCACCCAGGGAAAATGGTGAGGAAAAATGAGGAGGGGAAAAGAGGGTGGAGCACAAGCAGCTTTCTTGTCATACATTTCCTCCACTCACATCCCGTTGGCCAAAACTTTGTAATGTGTCTACACCTTAGCTGCAAGGGAAGCTAGGAAATTTAGTCTCAAGCTGGACAGCGATGTGTCCAGTTAAAACCTAAATGTATTTGTGTGTGTCAAGGAGGAAGTAGAAGTCTGTTATTTAAAAGAAAGAAGAAAAAATGAATATTGGGGGACTACTTGTCTCTACCATAGAGTGTTTTGGAGGAAGAAGTGAAAAGAAAATACATTTTGGGGTTCACAAAATATAAATAATTAATAGGAATCTGAGGTGTGTCAGTTAAGCTTTGCTGTCCCAAACTTAGTACTTAAAACATATATTTTCTCATGATTCTGTGGAACAGCAAACTGGGCTGGGCTCAGCAAGGACAGTTCATCTCTGATCCACATGGTGTTGGCTGGGCTCAATCATGTATTTGTGATCACCTGGCTGACAATAGCCTCACTCACACATCTGTGGTTTGCTGGCTATTGGCAAGAACAACGGTTGTAACTGGCGACTTGTTGCTCATCATCCAGCAAGTTAGCCTGAGCTTCTTCACATGGCAGTGGTCACAGGGTTACAAGAGCAGGAAGAAGTAATGAGCTCCAGTACATAAGTACTTTTCAAGGCTCTACTTGCATCACATGTGCTAATGTCCCATTGGCCAATGTGAGTTACACAGCAAAGCCCAGATTCAAATGGTAGAGAAATAGACCCCACCTCTTGATGGGAGTTACTATAAAGTCACATCACAAAGAGGCCTGGATACAGGGAGAGGGAGAATTTATTACCATATTTGCAAACAATCTACCATAACAGCTAGAGTCAAAATACACAGAAAAGTATCACAGGAGCATAGAGAAGACAAAAATGACTCAATTTCTGGGAAATGAGGGTGATGGTCCCCAGGATAGGTATCTTTTTAGCTTAGTGAATAAAATTAGGTTAGCCCTAAAGAAACTTGGAAACTTCCTGCACATCCCACCATTTTACTTTTATTGGGTACCTACTATGTGCTAGGAGCCCTGGTGACGCGGTGGTTAAGAGCTTGGCTGCTAACCAAAAGATCAGCAGTTCAAATCTACCAGCCACTCCCTGGAAACCCAATGGGGCAGTTCTACTCTGTCCTATAGGGTCACTATGAATCAGAATAGACTCGATGGCAATGGATAACTATGTTCTAAGCCCTGTGGTTGTGTAAAGATAAAATCAGAAGAAAAAGAAATCAAACTCATTGCTGTCGACTCAATTCCCATTCATAGCAACCTTAAAGGACAGAGTAGAACCGCCCCATAGGGTTCCCAAGACTGTAAATCTTTACAGAAGCAGACTGCCACATTTTTCTCCCACGGAGTGGCTAGTAGGTTCAAACTAAAGACCTTTCGGTTAGCAGCCGAGTGTTTAACCACTTTGCCACCAGAGCTCTGTTGTGTAAAGACAAGGGATATTATCATATCATGAGTTTGGAAATTGACTTTATTTCTATTTTTCTTATTAAATAAACTGAGTTTGATGAAAGTATTCCCACTTTTTAGTAAAAGAACTGAGTGAACAGTGTGACTTACTGAAGCTATCCAAGGATACAGTGGTGGGACTCAGCACAGAACCCAGAACAGCCTTTGCCGTGTGCTGGGGCACTGCTGAAGAGAAAGCAAACATGGTAGGAGGGGATGAGATTGGGGAATCTCTTATTTTAGGAGCTGATAAATGGAACAAAAGGATTATGAAGAACAACATGCAAGTTACTGAATTAATTCTATGTAGTTATTATAAACATATTAATATGCTTCTAGAGGCTCCCATTTCACTCAAAATAAAGTCCAAATTCTTACAGTGCCCTACAGGATCCTGCAAGACCTAGAATTTCCTCTGAGCCTGTCTCCTACTATTCCCTCTCTCTTTCCCTGCTCCAGCCCCCTCGCCTCATTGCTGTTCCTCTAAAACACCAAGACACCACACCTCAGGGCTTTGTACTTTCTGTCCCCTCTAGCTGGACTGCTCTTCTTTCCCAGAGCTCTGCAAGACCTCCCTCAAGTCTCAGTTGAAACATCACCTTACTAACGAGGCCCTTCCTAAACACATACTGTATAAAGCATGACCCTCCCTCTGCCTTTCATTCTCTGTCCCCTTAACATGCTCTCTATTTTTATTTTAGACCTTATTATTATATGATTTGATATATATTTATTGTCAGTCTCTCCTATTTGAATATAAACTCTTTGGGACAGAGACTTGGTCTGGTTTTGTTCACTATTTTATCCTCAGCACCTGGGACAACGTTCAGCACATAATAAGTGTTCAATAATCATTTGTTGAATTAATTATTCCCCATTTACTTACATGCATGTATTATATTATGTATATCTATATATGCGTGGAAGTCCTTGGGTGGCACAAATGGTTAAGCGCTTGACTACTAATTAAAAGGTTGGCCGTTTGAACCTAGCCAGAGATGCCTCGGAAGAAAGACCCGGTGATCTGGTTCCAAAAGGTCACAGCCTTAAAACCCTATGGAGTGTAGTTCTACTCTGCACATGTGGGGTTGCCATGAATTAGAATCAACTTGACAACAGCTGGTTTGGTGTGTTTTCTTTTTTTTTTTTTGGTTTATACATGCATGTATATATATGGAGTCCCTGGGTGGTGCAAACAATGCACTTGGCTACTAACCAAAAGGTTGGAGGTTAGTATCCACTCAGAGATGCCTCAGAAGAAATGCCTGGTGGTCTACATCTGAAAAATCAGCACTGAAAATCCTATGGATCATGGTTTACACTGACACACATGAGGTCAGCATGAGTTAGGTTAACTCAACAGGAACTGGTTATAGATGTATATATATATACATACATACTTACTCGTATATGTCAATTAAAAATAATTGCTACAGACTTCCAGACAACATGGCGCTATAGTCAGAAGCACCACACCGTCCCTCCGCAGCAAAGATCAGAAAAACAAAGTCAAACAGAGTCACACATCAATCCTGAAAACCTAAGCATCAAATGAAGAGATAGAGAACTCAGCCAAGCACCGAATAGAATAAGAAACTGATGAACAGAGAGCGAGGAGTGATACATACAGAGGTCCCCTATCAGCTACCACAGCACAGATCCGCTATCTTGGACTCCTATCAGAATTCAGCAAACAGGGGTATGAGAAAGCAGCTTCACGGAGCTTCCAGCAGGAGATGGAACAACCAGTAACTACCCCCCACCCTTCTTCACCCCCACTTAGCCTCCTCTGCTTCCTGCAGCCACAGTCTCTTGGATGGGAAGCAACCCGGTGCCACTTGGATTCCACCTGCCCGCATTGGCCAGCTCACTGAGTGCCTTTTGTTCGCTTTTGGTGTTGCCTTTTTTCCTGATTCTTTAGATTTCTTCCTTACCTCTCACCACCTCCCCCTCCTTTCTCTCAAATACCTGGCTCCATGTGCCATCTTTGCTTCTTCCTGAAAGGCTTCAAAACACCAATTGACTGTGAAACTGCTTCCTGGCCTGGGCAGCCATGCTGGTAGGACCCCCGGAGCTTTTTTGTTTGTTTGCTCTGATTTGTTTGTTTGTTTTCTTTTTCTCTTCTTGGCTGGGGAGCCCCTTCTAGCCGGGCAGTACCACATGGCCTGGAAGCTACTCCCTTACTCTGCACAGACGCATGGGGATACCCTGGGGGCATTTCTTTTTTCTTGTTTTTTTTTTTTCTTTTATTTTTTTTGTTTGTTTTGTTTGTTTTCTTCTCTCTCTTATTTCCTTTTTGTCTTTCTTCATTTCCAGTTTCTCGACTTATTCATTTTTTCTTTTAACCTTTCTCTTTTTTTTTAATTTTTGTTTTTCCTCATTTCTCAGTCTCTCATCTCTCCACTCCAATAGCAAGCTCCCTTAGCACGCTTTTTTGTTTGTGTCTATGTTTTTGGCCCCTGTTCCTCTCTCCTCTCTCTCATCTTTCCCATACCCATCTTAGCTCCACACATCACAATCTACCCCCTGCTTCTTGCCTACCTGCACTGTGTGCTGAACATCACACTCTCAAGCAGCACAGGTACGGCCTACTGGAACCTGCTCTGCACTGATTCCTGGTCCGCACTTTCAGCCCTGGTACATGCCACAAACAACCCATTCAAGCAATTCCCCTTCAGCTGGACCTGCCCTGCTGTACCATACCTGAGTGACTGACCCAGAGCATTGGAGAAGTAGGTGAAAAGTATCGTGCCCACAGACAAGCAAACTACAAAGAATGCACAGCCCGTCTGCTCAGACATAACTAAATAAAACAAAAAAGCAGGATGTAACAAACAAATCTACAATCAATAAATAAGGAAAATAATGACTGAATGTCCCAAAGACAGCAGACAATATAAAAACATTTACAAAAACAGGACAGGATGGTTCCAGTAGGCGTCCAAAATAAAACACCAGATGACCTTCCGGTAGAAGAAAAGGCACTAGACCTAACCGATAGGGAATTCAAATCCCTAATATTCAGAATTATCCAAGAGTTTAAACAAAAAGCAGACAAAAATGAGGAAAAAATAGACAAATTCATGGAAAAAGCAGACAAATTCATGGAAAATACAGACAAAAAAAATGGAAAAATTCAAAAAAATAATACAGGAACAAAAGGCTAAAATAAATTCACAACTAGAAACCATACAAAAACAACAATTAGAAATCCAAAATACAACAAGATTTCAGAAATGGACAGTGTCATAGAAGGGCTGAGGAGCAGGTTTGAAATGATGGAAGATAGGATCAGCGAAATTGAAGACAAACACTTGGATACAACTCTGTTTGAGGAAAAATCAGAAAAAAGAACGAAGAAAAATGAAGAAACCCTGAGAATTATGTGGGATACAATCAAAAGGAAAAATCTGCGAGTGATCGGAGTTCCAGAACAGGGGGAGAAAACAGAAAAAACAGAAAGGATCACTGAAGAACTGCTGGCAGAAAACTTCCCCAATATCATTAAAGATGAAAAGCTGACCATCCAAGAAGCTCAATATAGGACAGACTCCAAGAGAAAATCACGAAGGTACATCATAATCACACTTGCTAAAACCAAAGACAGACAAAGAATCCTGAGAGCAACTTGAGAAAAACAAAAAGTCACATACAGAGGAGAAACAATAAGACTAAGCTCAGATTATTTGGCAGAAACCATGCAGGCAAGAAGGCAATGGGATGACATAGATAAAACCTTGAAAGAAAAAAATTGCCGGCCAAGAATAATATATCCTGCAAAACTCTTGTTCAGATATGATGGTGAAATTAGGTCATTTCCAGATAAACAGAAATTAAGGGACTATGTAAAAACCAAACCAAACTTATAAGACTTAGTAAAGAGAGTCCTTCGATCTGAGGACAAACAACATCAGATCACAAGCTGAATATAGAACACAGGATTGTACTGGCCAGATACCAACCTAGGAAATGAACTCTTAAGGACTATGCAAAACCAAAAGAATTACAACAGGGAACCAGAGAGGTTAATCTGTAAATGACAACAGCATCAGAACAATAAAAGCGGGAATAAATGGTGTAGGTATAGAATCTTCTAATGGAGAGGAAGGCAAGGCAATACCAAGTAATAATAGACTGGTTCAAATCTAGGAAGATAAGGGTAAATTGCAAGGTAACCACAAAGAAAGTTAACAAACCTACTCATCAAAGTAAAGAAGACAAACATAACGTCTCAGTAAAAACAAAACCTACAAGAACAGAAGAAATGAAGAAAAAATCCACAAAACAAAAGGAACTCAGCACAGGAGAGTAACAGTAAAAAAGAAAACTTCAGCACCACAAAAAAAAAGCACTACAAAATGCAGTCCCACTCTTAGGAATATATCGTAGAGAAAGAAGATCCATCACATGAATAGACATATGCACACCCATATTCATTGCAGCACTGTTCACAATAGCAAAAAGACAGAAACAACCTAGATGCCCATCAACAGATGAATGGATAAACAAACTATGGTACATACACACAATGGAGTATTATGCAACGAGAAAGAACAATGAATCTGTGAAGCATCTCCTACCACAGATGAAGCTGGAGGACATTATGCTGAGTGAAATAAGTCAATCACAAAAGAACAAATATTGTGTGAGACCTCTACTGTAAAAACTCATGTAAAAGTTTACACACAGAAAGAAACAATATTTGTTGGTTACAAGGGATGGGAGGGGTTGGGGGGGAACTAAATAGACAATAGATAAGTGGTAACTTTAATGACGGGTACAACAGTACACAATATTGGGGAAGCCAGCACAACTTGTACAAGGAAAGGTCCTGGAAGCTCCATATATACTTCCAAAGTCCCTGAGGGACTGAATTGCTGGGCGGAGGGCTGTGGGGACCATGGTCTCGAGGAACATCTAGCTCAATTGGCATAACACAGTTTATAAAGACAATGTTCTACATTCTATCTTGGAGAATAGCATCTGGGGTCTTAAAATCCTGTGAGCAGCCATCTAAGATACTCCATTGGTCTCACCCCTTCGGGAGCAAAGGAGAATGAAGAGAACTGGATACAAGGAAAAGATTAGTCCGAAGGACTAATGGACCACAGCTTCCACAGCCTCCACCGGGCTGAGTCCAGTACAGACAGTTGGTGCCCGGCTACCACCACTGACTTCTCTGACCAGGATCACGATAGAGGGTCCTGGACAGAGCTGTAAAAGGATGTAGAACAAAATCTAACTCACAAAAAAAAGACCAGATTTACTAGCCTGACAGACTGGAGAAACCCCGAGAGTATGGCCCCCAGACACCCTTTTAGCTCAGTGATGAAGTTACTCCCAAAGTTCACTGTTCAGCCAGGGATTGGACAGCCTCATAAAACAAAAATGGGACTAATGAGGCACAGCAGTCCAGAGACAAGGACTAGAAGGCAGGAGGGGACAGGATAGCTGGTGATAGGGAACCCAAGGTTGAGAAGGGACAGTGTTGACATGTCATGGGGTCAACATTGTCATAGAGAAATATGTGTCCTAACTGTTTAATGAGAAACATTTGTTCTGCAGACCTTCATCTAAGATACAAAAAAAAAATAATTATCTACATGAGATCAAGCTGACAATAACTCAAAAGGTTTGATGGGAAGCCTAGGGGGCAATGAGTTGAAGATAATACTGATGGAGTAATTTGGAAAAGGATAGTGAGAATAGCAGCTAAACGGGAAGAATGTAATCGATGTCACTGAATTGTACATGTAGAAATTTTTGAAATGGCCTAACTTTGGCTATATATATTTTCAGCAAAAAAAAAAGGTCCTCCAAGGTCGAGAAGGGAGAGTGTTGACATATTGTGGGGTTGTTAATCAATGTCATAAAACAATATGTGTACTGAGTGTTTAATGAGAAACTATTTGTTCTGTAAACCTTCATCTAAAGTACAATAAAAAAAAATTAAAAGAAAAAAAATAATTGCTACAGCGTGATTTGGGGCTTAATTAACAATCTCTTCTCTAGGGCATCAGTGTTCCTCTAAGATTATTAACCTATGTTTCTACCTGGTTCTGATCCTCTCCTTTTGTTACTCTGTTGCGTCAGTGTTCACTCATTGGTTTCTGATCTGTATTTTTCACCCAGATCATGAACTTCACCTTCTTTTGTCAGACCAGTTATAACTAATTTAAGATAATCCTCATGACCTACAATTGCTTAAAATGTGCTCTTTCAAGTAAAGACAACTTCTGCCTTGTAATATGCATAGATTTCATCTACGATAGTTGATTCTATTATCTAGATGTCCCTTTATCTGTTTTTTTAGTTGTATTTGTTTTTTGATTTTTTATAATTCGTAATTTGCCATTGCATAAACCGAGGCAATGATGAAAGGCAATGCTCTCTGTACTGCAGATGCTGCATTACAAAATGCCCCCACAAAACTCCTGTTACACAACATCTAGCCGCTGTGTAACGAACAATTTTAATGCACCTTCCAATCAGTTGGCTTCCTGTAAGAAAAGGAAAACTTACAAACTAATTACTCCTTGGAAGCCTCCTCCCATTAAACAAAAGCTATTTGTTCTGTGATTGTTTTCCACCTTTAACGTATCCCCCCCC
>NW_004444017.1:11074622-11105785 GCF_000243295.1 Trichechus manatus latirostris
CCCCCCCGTCTTAAACAATTGTGAATAAAAGCTGTTGGCCTCCTAGCCTATTTAACCCTTAGATATCTGAGTGCTACAAAAGTACAGGTACAGCACCATAGAGGGAACTCCAGAGAACCTGGAAAGGTAGCAGGGAGAAAAAAGCACAATGAGCAGGTAGGAGAATTCAAAAGTCAAGATCTATTTCCGGCTTTCCATTCTGAGCCCCTTTCTCCATCTCGACTGCCACTTTTCCGGTTCGGACCCTTATCATCACTCACCTAGGCTACTCCAGTGACCCCCAACTATTCTTCCTGACTCCAGTTTCTCTCATCTCTAATTTCTCCTTGGTGCAACACTGAGTCGTTTTCCTAAATCACAAATGGGATCACATTGCTTCAACAAACTTCAATGTTTCCTGTTGCTCATAGAATTCAGTTAACACCCCTTAGCCAATTACTGAAGTCCTTTCAGACCTAGTTCCAGGCCACTCTCCAGCTCTCACTTATCCCAATATTCCAGCTAAAGAAAGCTACACATCAGGTTCTTTCTGTGTTCTCCCACCCTAGCTCCTTCTGTTTTCTCCACCAAGAATCCCTTCGCTCCAGTCTCCTCCACTGATACCCAGCTCACTTCTCAATGTCCAAACCATAGCCTACCCCTGGGTCTTACAGTTGGAATGAATTGAATTGCTCCTTCCCCTGTGCTCCCTCAGTCTCTGTAATGTCTCCTTTGTTAAATACATATCATAATTCTGCCTTGTTATTGGTATGTTTTTTATCTCCTTCACTAAATTGCCAGCTCCTTAAAAATGCATTCATCTCTGTGTCCTAGGCATGATTTCAGATGTTGCAGACGTGTTAGTAGTTTTTTTAATTCTCACAACCACACTACGAAGTAGGATAATTTTATCCCCATTTTACAGATAGGTAGACTAAGCTACAGGCAAGTTAAGCATTTTTTCCTGGTTCATAGAGCAATAAGTACTGGAGCCAGTTCAATCTGACCCCAGAGTCCATATACTTAAACACTACACCATATATATATGTATTTAAATTGGTCCACAGAAAAGCATTTTGATAGTTCCAAAGACTGATAGAAAACTCCGTAAAAAGCAAATGACAGAAATATTGGAGCAACTCATACTGAAGCCCAGAGAAGTTAAGCAGCTTGCTCGAGTTCACACAGCGAGTGACCGGCAGAGACACAATAAAATCTGGAATCCAGAGGCTGGCTTCGTGCTCTTTACACTAGATCATGGCTGCTGTGAGACTCCTATGGAGTGATTGAGGAAGAAAAGAGATGAAAAATGTGTTTGAGTTTCATGTAATTGTAAGAAGTAATGAGGAATTCAAGCAAGAAGGGTCTCAAGATACTGCAAGCTCGCTCTCTAATAAACACATCTCTGCAGATACATTTCCTTTGACTATAAAATGTAAAAAATTAAATCCACGGATCCAAGTAAAAACCTGCATAAAAATGCAAATGAAGAGAACCTAAAAAACAATAGCAAACTCTTTCTTTCATGTTTATCATGTTCTAGGTGCTGTGTTAGAACTTGATCTAATTTAGTCCTCACAACCAACCCGCGTTTATTATTAGCTTCATTTAACAAAGAATGGCCTCAGAGAAATGAAGTAACTTTCCCAAGGTCACAAAGTAGATAAAAAGTAGAGCTAAAAGGCATATTCCAAATAAGCAAATATTTCAGATAATAGAAATTTTTCCTTGAAGAACTAAGACCTCTTAAAAAATTTTTAACCATTTTGGACTTCAGTCCTCTCATGTGGAGTACGCACTTCCCTGCCTTACAAAAGAGATAACTGAAATAGATACTTTAATTTTTTACTTGGTGTTTGAAGTCATCTTTATGTACATCTCTATGCACTGGCTGCTCACAAATTGATGGTCAAGATGCAATTATCATACAACAATGCTTTATTGAGGCAGGATATCCAGTGTCCAACAATAAATGGTCCCTTAAATAGTATTTTCTTAGTCCCTTCGCCTGCTTTTACAGTTTACCCATCCCTTCCGTCACCAAAACACAGCAGTTGTTACTTCTTGCAATTATGTGTCTTCATCACCTCCATCTCTATCTGTCATAGGCTGGGAAATCGTACAACTTGCGTTGGTAGAATTTGGTCAAAATTCAGAGTTCCTAAAATTCTGAGTGAGGGGCTGAGATACAGCACTAGGAGTAAAGTGCCTGAGCAGAAGTGAAGCCCCGTCTTCTCTTTAACTGACCAGCACCGCTTCTTTTTAGCTGTATTCCTGATTATTTAAATACTTAACGAATGTAGGCGTACCTTGCAATGACAGGTTTATTAGGATGAATTTTGAAAGCAACTATTTAAAAGAAAAAAATAATAGAATATTCAATAAGATCAGATTGTAAAAATTCAAATGTTGCTTTTTAATCTTTATTAAATATTTAGCAAGATCATATAGTGAGATGTAAAAACCTGCACTTTAGACCTAGAAATACCTAAGTTATAGTCTCTCTCTACTGCTTTTCGACAAATGACTTTGGGCAAGTTACTTAATTTCTCTGAACCTCCAATATTTTTTTCCATATCTTAAAATGTGGATAATGTTAAAAACCTATCTCATAAAGTATGTAAAGTACCTGACATACAACAGTACACTTTAAAATTCCACGTAATAGAGTTGAGATCATATTTTTATCACTTGAACTTAATATATACTGTTCCAAAGTTAGACTCATGGGCTAGAATTTATAGTTCATAACTATACAGCAAAAAAGGTACAGAATTAATGTCTTTTTTAGAAACTCTAAAGATAACAGAGTTTTATCTTCAGAGTGTTTGTATGGCTTAAAATTACCAAGGATTATTTAATCCTTATGCTTTTAAATTTAGCGTTTTTTGTTTTGCTTTGTTTTTGCTAAATATATGATGGATGGATGGATGGATGGATGGATGGATGGATGGATGGATGGATGGATGGATGGATGGATGGAAAGAAATACCTACACTTGGACACAGACTGAATATTTATAGAAAATGGGTTTATGGATAGCTGCATATATGGAATCCATTCCTGCTAAGAAAACTCTTCTGACAGGATTAGCAGTACCATTTAATACAAGGAGATCAATACGGCAATACTCACCAGGATTCGAGCTTGAATTAGGCAGGGACTTCAGCAACATTGAGCTGCAAGGAAGGGGAGAGAAACCATATGGTATAAGAATAGAGGTGGAAGTAGTGTGGAATCTGGCTTAGCTACAGTCAGGGAAAGGCAACTGGAAAGTTTAATGTTTAGAATCCAAGGGTTATAGCAAACTCAGCATGATTCAGGAAGCTCTTACTCCTGGGTGAGTTGGTCTGACAGACATAGTGGACAGCAACGGCAAATTCAAAATGGAGGACAGCAAGAACTCTCAAGAAATTGGAGAAGAACAGTAACAGCAGTCCTGAGAGACCTACCCATTCCCTATAGAGCTGGGGACTGCAGTCTGAGGTACCAGGATGATGTCCTAGCCCTCAGGGAAGGGGACTGGAAGGGACCAAACAGACTGATGTTTGGGGCCAGAGGGCCAGGGAAAGTGGGCAGAGAGAGATGGCTGACAAAAGAGTGGGGACCAAGGTAGAGGCCCAAGGAACAGTAGGTATCAGGCCAGGTGAAAAGATAAAGTAGCAGATTCTGGTTGCTGTTAGGTGCTGTCAAGTCAGTTCCATCTCATACCGACCCTAGGAACAACAGAACCAAACATTGCCCAGTCCTCTGCCATCCTCACAATCCTTGTTATGCTTGAGCCCATTGTTGTGGCCACCTTGTCAATTCATCTCTTCGAGGTTCTTCCTCTTTTTCTCTGACCCTCTACCTTACCAGGCATGATGTCCTTCTCCAGGGACGGATCCCTCCTGATAACATGTCCAGAGTAGGAAAGACTAAGTCTCGCCATCCTTGCTTCTGAGGACCATTCTGGCTGTACTTTTTCCAAAACAGATCTCTTCATTCTTTTGGCAATCCATGGTATATTCAATATTCTTCGCCAACACCGTAATTCAAAGTCTTCAATTCTTCTTTGGTCTTCTTTATTCATTTCCCATCTTTTGCATGCATATGAGGCAATTGAAAACACCACAGCTTGGGTCAGGTGCACCTTAGTCTTCAAGGTGATATCTTTGTTTTTTAACAGTTTAAAAAGGCCTTTTGCAGCAGATTTGCCCGATGCAATGCGTCTTGATTTCTTGACTGCTGCTTTCATGGGTGTTGATTGTGGATCCAAGTAAAATGAAGTCCTTGACAATTTCAATATTTTTTCCATTTATCATCATGTTGCTTATTGGTCCAGTTGTGAGAATTTTTATTTTCTTTATGTTGAGCTGTAATCCATACTGAAGGCTGTGGTCTTTGATCTTCGTCAGTAAGAGTTTCAAGTCCTCTTCACTTTCAGCAAGCAAAGTTTTGTCATCTACATAACACAGGTTGTTAATGAGTCTTCCTCTAATCTTGATGCCACATTCTTCTTCATATAATCTAGCTTCTCGGATTATTTGCTCAGTATACAGAATAAGTAGGTATGGTGAAAGGATACAACCCTGATGCACATCTTTCTTGACTTTAAACTAGGAAGTATCCCCCTTGTTCTGTTCGAATGACTGCCTCTTGGTCTATGTACAGATTACTCATGAGCACAATTAAGTGTTCTGAAATTCCCATTCTTTGAAATATTATCCATAATTTGTTATGATCCACACAGTCAAATCCCTTGAATAATCAATAAAACACAGGTAAACATCTTTCTGGTAGTCTCTGCTTTCAGCTAGGATCCATCTGACATCAGCAATGATATCCCTTGTTCCGTGTCCTCTTCTGAATCTGGCTTGAATTTCAGGAAGTTCCCTGTCAATATACTGCTGCAACCACTTTAGAATGATTTTCAGCAAAATTTTACTTGTGTGTGATATTAATGATATTGTTCAATAATTTCCACATTCCATTGGATCACCTTTCTTGGGAATAGGCATAAATACGGATCTCTTCCAATCAGTTGGCCAGGTAGCTGTCTTCCGAGTGAGCACTTCCAGTGCTACATAATTTGTTGAAACATCTCGACTGGTATTCTGTCAATTCCTGGATCCTTGTTTTTCACCAATATGTTCAATGTAGCTTGGACTTCTTCCTTTAGTACCATCATTTCTTGATCATATGCTACCTCCTGAAATGGTTGAACATAGATCAGTTCTTTTTGGTACAGTGACTCTGTGTATTCCTTCCATTTTCTTTTGATGCTTCCTGGTTGTTCAGTATTTTGCCCATAGAATCCTTCTGTGTTTCATCTCCGGGCTTGAATTTTTTCTTCATTTCTTTCAGCTTAAGAAATGCTGAGCATGTTCTTCCCTTTGGGTTTTTCTTAGAAAAGTAGCAGATACTACACTCTTTAAAATCTTAAAAAACAAAGATGTCACTTTGATGACTAATGTGTGCCTGATCACCTGATGTATATGATCACCTCATATACATGCAAAAGCTGGACAATGAAAGAAGACCAAAGAAGATTCACATATTTAAATTGTGGTGTTGTCAAAGAATGTTGAATGTACTGTGAACTGCCGGAACAAACAAATTGGTCTTGGAGGAAGTACAACCAGAATGCTCCTTAGAAGTAAGGATGGCGAGACTGTCTCACTTACTTTGAACAGGTAGGTCATCAGGAGGGACAACTTGCTGGAGAAGGACATCATGAGTGGTAGAGAGTCAGTGAAAAGTGAGGAGACCCTCAATGAGATGGATCAACACAATGGTTTCAACAATGGGCTCAAACATAGCAATGATTGTGAAGAGGGCGCAGGACTGGGAGGCGTTTCATTCTGTTGTACATAAGGTTGCCATAAGTCAGAGTCAACTTAATGGCACCCAACACTAACAACAAAGCCCTGCTACAAAACAGTGCCCATCCAAAATCTGTCAAGGAAGCAACAGTGGCACAGCAGCAATGGTTGGGCTCTGGATCCTGGATCCCAGGTCAAGGAATGAGACTCATTTTCAAGTCCTCCTAAGTAGTGAACATGAGGTTGTATTCGTGCCTCACTGGTGATTAGCTTTAGAATCAGGGCATCCCTGATGCTGGAAAGGGAGAATCAAAAGCCCCAGTTATGAGAAATGGTAAAAGCAGCAGCAGGAGAAATAAAGCTAGTAGTATGTTTCTGATGTAAACATATTTTGAAAAGCTTCTTGCCTCAAGGGCAGGAACCAAGTCATCCTTACCCATTCAGACCATACAACACTGGGTACCTAGGTGGCACAAATGATTTGCGCTGAACTACTAGGCTAAAGGTTGGCAGTTCAATTCCACCCAGCAGTGCCATGAAAGAATGGCCTGGCAATCTGTTTCCATTAAGATTACAGCTAAGAAAACCCTATGGAGAAGTCTACTCTGTAACACATGGGGTTACCATGAGTTGGAATCCACTCAAGGGCAATAAATTTGTTTTTTGGGTTTTTTTTAGGACCGTGTCTTGCATATGTGGGCACTATAGTTAAACCTTAGCAAAAGTTAAAAAGAATATATACTCATGGGTACAGATTAAGTACTCCAGTACTTAACTGTTATAAGCACCATTTACCCTTTCTCTCTTTTGTATTTATAAATAAGAATATACTGTCATAACCTCTTTGCTACTTAAAAATATTTTCATAGCTTCTGGCATTATCTATCTGTTCCCTGACTGCTTTTGAGAGGAAAGTGCTAATTATTTCCTTAACATTTATTTGTTATTCTTAAATCTCCTTATCAAAGACATTTTGACCCATATAGATTAGAGCTTTGAGTGTCTGCAAATTTTCTCTTGATATTAGTGCTAAATTCAATCAAATAAACCTTCGTTTAGTAACAACTATGTTTATTAGGTACAAAGGAATAATAGGTATTTGGAGCAAATGATTATGACCTTGTCCTCAGGAAGCTTTGCAAGTAGTCAGATAAGCAAACACAAATAGTGAAGTATGTGACAGTAGAACAAAACAAATTCCTCAATGGGAGACAAAGAACATGGAAGAGGGAACGATTAATTCCCATTCAAAGTGTATGTTACTAATCTCAGTATAGCCTCCTTTGAGTATTTCCTGGGCCTTCCAACAAAATCATTTGGTCCCTTCCCTGAAACTCCATAGTATTTATTTCAATCTCTCTGAGGGGATTTATTTAGACTTTCTACTATCACTGTATGTGTCTCCTCCCTCCAAGTAGGTTGAGAGCTGATGGAAGACTTTTGTTTTCTCTGGCACAGGTTCTTGGACATATCTGTTGTTGTTGAGTGGATTCTGATTCATGGCAACCCCATGTGTTACAAAGTAGAACAGCTCCATAGTATTTTCTTGGCTATAATCTTTACAGACATGGGGTCGCTATGAGTCAAAATCAACTTGATGGCACCTAGTAACAACAACAATCTTTAAAGAAGCAGATCACCAGGGCTTTCTTCCATAGTGCCACAGGGTGGATTTGAACTGCAAACCTTTGTGTTAGCAGTCAAGCCACAAAATATTTGAGCCACCCTGGGACCTGGCACAGATTCTTAGACATAGCAGGCACTTAATCTCCATTTCTTGAATTAAACAGAAACACACACATGCAAAGAATACCCATTTTTTGAGGAGATAATAATTATTCTTAATAGTTGGGTTCTGAAATACTCCCCCCAAGCATCGATGATTAACGTGTTGAATTAGAGATGGTTCATCTCCCACTAGTTTGAAAACAACTGCTTCAGCTATTTTTAATAAAGAAAATTACAAAATCATTATTCAATTTCCTAAAGTAGGACACAAATAATTTGGGAAAAGATCCAAACAAATCACTAATTTAAGAATTACAGTATATAACATCTATCAAATAAAATAATAGCTATGTCTAGGCATTAAGAATATTCAATAAATTTATGATAAAAAAACACACTCTTTACAGAAGTCACTAACTATATATGTAGTCACCTGGTTACTGGTTTAGACCAATATGTAAAATTACTTTTAAAATAGTCAATGATGTACATCATCTGTGTTAATTAGAAAAAATTAAAATCTTGACCTTGGGGCCAAATCCAGAATATGGAACACTGAAGTCAACAAATGTATAATTTCCACTAAAGTATACTCAAATGTTGGTTGTTTGAACCCACTCATGGACACCTTGGAAGAAAGGGCTGGCAACCTGTTTTCAAAAGGTCACAGAGATGAAGATCCCATGAAGTACAGTTCTACTGAGAAACTTGAATTGATTCAATGGTAACTAGTTCGGTTTTTTTTTTTTTTTTTTTGGTTATACTCCTCTAATTCATAGAACACAGAAGATTTTTGAGGTAAATATTCTATTATAAAACAAACTTGTCTGATCCTTACCAAAGTGAACCTCTCTCCCCGGCCACACTTTCCGCTGAGGATCAGAGGGCTGGCATTCAGAGCCCATATTTAAAGTTTCTGGATCTTCAGTCTTTGAAAGTTATTTCCCCAAGGAGTTTGATAGACAAATATGGCTGGATAAATTGTTTTCTGTTAAGATGGCTGTGACTGTGGTAGTGTTAGAGGACCTAATGAATATGTAATGGAAGAAGAAAGAAGGAGGTGGGGAGGGAAGGCAGGGAGGGAGGGAGAAAGGAAGGAAAGTTGGAAGGAAAGAGGGAGGGAGGGAGGAATTTAGGCAAGAAGGGAGGGAGGGAGAGACAGAGGATGGATTCCATTTTATCCAATGGATGTGTTCTTGAAAAGTCCAAATTTTTTTCATTGAATGGTTTATATGTGTGAAAACAATTTACCTTGTAATGGCATTTTGTGATAAATCTCTTAGTAAATGGAATAATCACCCAGTGCTTTAACTTCTATGTAAACTGGAAATTTATATAGTGTAGTGAATTTGAGAGTGATACTTGAATAGTTAAGTAACTTCAAAATAACTAGGATACAATTTTTATCTTTGATTAATTCTTAAAGTTATAATTCATTTTAGGATAACATAGCTATCCTTTCTTTGTCATTAATTTTAAGAATTAGACTTGATTTAATTCCATACCATTTAAATCTTCTAGACTCTGGTACTAAATTAAAACAAAGTTCTGTTTAAAACGATAGGGATCCCTATCAAATGCCTGATGGTGGGGCCCCAGTAAAAGGGACTACTCAGGTAAGGCAGATCCTTGGAAATGGAGTGTTCAGCTTCTACCCAGTCCTGGAAAGGTCCCATCTCTGCTGCTACACATGGATCAATTTGGAAACTTTTTGGAATACAGAAGAAATAACATCTACTCATGGAAGCAAAATTTCCCATTTCAGAGAAATATGCTGTGGGAGGTCCTATGAGCCCCTCCACAAAATTCACACACACACACACACACACACACACACACACACACACACACACGATGAGGGAGAAAGCAAGGATTGAATGCTGCCACAGTGAGGGCGTCAAATGTCCACTTGCCTTAGTTGGGCAAGCTGAAATAACTGATTAAAAGACAGTAACATAACCCCCCAGTTCCATTAAAAAGATACTTATTCATTTTCTTAATTCATTAATCTCTCTTCCCAGATTTAGAAAAGGAAATGGAGGGAGACATTAAAAAGCAGATTTCGTGACCCTCCGCATTCAAGTCTCACAAGTTACAAGTTGAATCTGATGGGAAAGGTGCATGGTAGGGGTGATGAGAAGATGAGATGATTGAGGTGAAGCACTTCTGGAATGGTGGTGTGAGGATAAGTCTACTAAATCTTGGTGAAGGACAGTGAGAATCTACACATAGGACTAACCTACCTGCTGAATAATATTTTTATGAGGATCAGATGAGTTAGAAAATGTAGAATATTTAGAAAAAAACATAAAGCTATTATACCAAAGCTCTTCTTTAGCCTATCTATATGCTTTACTCAGTGAGAAATTGAATTTACAACAATTAAGAACCTACACATCCTCTCACAACCCCAGCTCACACCTCCCCCAACCCAAGCCAAAAAAGTAACCATCCATTTGTGAAGTGAATAAGGATTTTGTTTACACTTCAGAAGAATATCGCTGTGTTAAAGCAAGGGTAATAATTCATATACATCCCACTATTAGCATTTCTAAAGTCTTCAGAGTTAGAACTAGGGAATTTATTGCAGCTTTTGGTGATGCTGAAGGTGCCCTCACAGCAATAATTGATGTCTTGGAAAGCCTATACACAGAAAAAAAAAATATATGAATTATTTCAAGCTGCTTCTCTCCAAATTTATGAAATATTGATAGAAAAATATAAATACGTATTAATGCTGTTTTAGCAAAGATTTGGTCCAGTGGAGACAGAGCATAATTTATCCCCAGCCTGCAAGATTAACACTGGAGTTGCCACCAATTCTGTATCAATAGCTGGAGATATGTTTCATCAGTCTCTGTGCTCCAAGTTCTTCACACAGGAAATGAACACTGAACTGCTGTTCATATCTGCAGAGGACACTTCTGTAGTTGCACTGAACACAAAACCAGGGGCCAGAGACTCTGTCCTACTGCCGCTGTTTTCCCGGTGGTTTGTCTGTATCAGCCAGAGATTTCCATTTGGTTGTTGAGTCTTAGAAAACCCAACTGACAGGGCTTAAACATGTTCTCAAGCAAGACTTCTTACTTCAGTTCATTGGCCAGAACGGTGTTACCTGGCCAACTCTACAAGGCAATCTGAAAATGTGAGCTTTTAGCTTTGCAGCTTCTAAAGGAGGCGAGGGAAAGGGGATTGCAATGAATACCGAGAGCTAACATGCAGTGTCTGACCCATAACACTCAATTAATGTTTCACGGGTGAATGAGGCAATCAGAATTGATTCCTGCCCTCTGGAATCTGGTAGAGATTCTAGAAGTACCATGTCAGACCCAAATTAGCCTTCCCCAAGTAAAACTATAATTTAAAAAAAAATGCCTGTTGCCATCAAGTTGATTCTGACTCATAGCGATCCTATAGTAGCAGGTCAATAATATACATACCATCTTGACAGCAAACTTAAATGCATATGAATATATACATATGCAGATATTTGCATATGTGTATGTGTGTGTATTTGTTGTTGTTGTTGTCGGAACTTATATATACCTCGTTGTTGTTAGTTGCCATCAAGTCGGTTCTGACTCATAGCGACCCCATGTACAACAGAATGAAGTACTGCCTAGTCCTACGCCATCCTCACAATCATTGTTATGCTTGAGCCCATTGTTGCAACCTCTGTGTCTATCCATCTCATTGAGGGTATTCCATTTTTCACTGACCGTCTACTTTACCAAGCATGATGTCCTTCTCCAGGGACTGGTTTCTCCTGATAACATGTCCAAACTATGTGAGACATAGTCTCGCCATCCTTGCTTCTAAGGAGCATTCTGGTTGTACTTCCAAGACAGATTTGTTCATTCTTTTGGCAGTCCATGGTATATTCAGTATTCTTCACCAACATCATAACTTAAAGGTGTCCGTTCTTCTTCAGTCTTCCTTATTCATCATCCAGTTTTCCCATGCATATGAGGCAATTGAAAACACCATGGCTTGGGTCAGGTGCACCTTAGTCTTCAGGGTGATATCTTTGCTTTTTAACACTTTAAAGAGGTCTTTTGCAGCAGATTTGCCCAATGCAATGCATCTGTTGATTTCCTGACTGCTGCTTCCATGGGTGTTGATGGTGGATCCAAGTAAAATGAAATCCTTGACAAGTCCAGTATTTTCTCCATTTATCATGATGTTGATTATTGGTCCAGTTGTGAGGATTTTTGTTTTCTTTGTTGAGGAGTAGTCCATACTGAAGGCTGTGGTCTTTGATCTTCATCAGTAAGTGCTTCAAGACCTCTTCACTTTCAGCAAGTAATGTTGTGTCATCTGTATAATGCGACTTGTTAACGAGTCTTCCTCCAATCCTGATGCCCCGTTCTTCTTCATACAGTACAGCTTCTCGGATTATTTGCTCAGCATACAGATTGAATACGTATGGTGAAAGGATACAACCCTGACGCACACCTTTCCTGACTTTAAACCACGCGGTATTCCCTTGTTCTGTTCAAACGACTGCCTCTTTATCTATGTACAGGTTCCTTATGGACACAATTTAAGTGTTTCAGAATTCCCATTCTTCTCACTTTTATCCATATTTTGTTATAATCCACACAGTCAAATGTGTTTGCATAGTCAATAAAATACAGGTAAACATCTTTCTGGTATTCTCTATTTTCAGACAAGATCCATCTGACATTGGCAGTGATATCCCTCATTCCACATCCTCTTCTGAATCCAGCTTGAATTTCTGGCAGTTCCCTGCCGATGTACTGCTGTAGCCACTTTTGAATGATCTTCAGAAAAATTTTACTTGTGTGTGTTATTAATGATATTGTTTGATAATTTCCACAATTGGTTGGATCACATTTCTTATCTGATTAAAAAAAAATCAAATAGGAACAAAAGGCTTAAAATGATAAACCAGCATCACCCCCTCCCGCCACACACCTCTCACTCCCAGGCTCACTTCCTAGAAGCAACCGTTTCATACTCTTTTAGCTACTTCTTTGGGTAGTTGCTTCCATATTGCTAAGTAGCATGCTTACGACATTCTTTTGTGATTTGTCAATTGAGCATCATCTATTTCTATTCTGATCTTCCAAAAGCATAAACTGATCAGGACTCTCCATCACCACCCGAGGCTGTGCAAGCTGGGCACTAACAGTCACCAGAAGGCACCCTTCACTTGGGTGCTTCCTAGAGGTGTATGATATGGCGGCCTTGTCTTCCCCCTAGATTGTAAGATGTCTGAGAGCTGCCAGTAACCTGGGCCAGGCCTGCCTCACTGAGTCTCTTGTGGGCCATGAACATAGTTTCAGGGTAACTGCTCATCTCTGATGCCTGAGATGAATCACAGGTTGTAGTCAGCAATTGCATAAGAACTTGACTATTGGATCTTGGTGACATGCCAGTGGTACTAGAGGTTTGGGAAAGCCCCTCTCAGGGATTTCCAGTATCCAAGAACGTGTGTGTATATGCTCCATCCAAATTTATCTCTCCTTTTGTCCCTGAAATTTCACCATTAGAGATTCAGTCCTTTGCCGTGCTTATTGCCCACTCCCTGCATTCAAGATGTAGCTATTTCTACCTCCACTCCAACAGGCATTCATTGTTACCATGCCATCACATCCCCATGAGGGAGTTTTGGGGTGGAGATGACTCTAGAAGCCTTGCTCACCCAACAGCCCCCAAGCTGGAAGCCATCTTGTGTTCTTTGTTGAAAACTCTGCCATTTGTGATTAGCTCAGGAAGTAAGGCATAAATAACTCGTATGAGGTATGTATATGTCAGTGTGGGACATCTTCAGGACAGGGGCCATGCCTGACTTACTGACTGAAGTGGATCTAGCTCTGAGCTAGTGTTTAGAGGTCACAAACAGAGTGAACACTGATTCTGTGTGGAAGTAATAAAAACTTGGCCTCTGCCCCTGTCTCTTTAGCAGAGACCTTGCCCATTCCCCAAGAAGGTGTGTTCCACCTCTGTGAAATCAGACAAGAATCTGGGGATACACAGAGTTAGGTTTTTTCTTTCTTTTTTTTTTAATATATATTTGCTTTGAGTACCCATAAATTTTTTCTGCGAACTGGGCTTGATCCAAGGCCCAGAATACGGGAATCTCTGATGTAAGCAAATAAGAAAAGCTTCTAGCAATCAAGATACACAAAGCATTATCTAGTCTTTATAAAATAATCAAAGTATATGCTATTTCTTGCCCATGAAATAAATATCAGTGGGTTAGAATTTTTAAATCAGCTATTCAACAATATCTTTGCTCAGATAAGGTTCTTCTTGACAATAAGTAACTCGCTGCTGTAAGAACTTTCGTCCAAAACACAAAGTCAATAAGTTCTCAGGATAGAGGATGAATGGCGCAGTGGTTAAGAGCTCAGGCTGCTAACCAAGAGGTCAGCAGTTCTAATCCACCAGCTGCTCCTTGAAACTCTATGGGGCAGTTCTACCCTGTCTTATAGGGTCTCTGAGTGGGAATCCACTTGACAGCAGTGGGTTTGGGTTTTAACGTCACTTATGTCATAAAGGCAGCAGTAACAGGGAGCACATAACAGAGATGGCCTCAAGCACAGTTCAAGGAAATGGTGTCCATATGATCTGTCCCAATGTATCACTCCTTTTGAAATTTTGTCAGCAAAATTTCACCATTAGAAACTCAGTTCTTTGGCATACATCTTGCCTAACATCTGCATATAAGATGTAGCTATTTCTGGAAGAATTAGCATATTAAATGTCTAAGCAAAGAAGAATGTACTAAGAGTGAGACAGAAAACGGGGGGTGAAATGCAACAAAGACACTTCCCCAAGGGTTGTGTTTTTTAACTGTTCCATTTTTTTGAAAATGAAAAGTAATTAAAACAGAAGTCTAGTAAAGGCTCCCATCAAATATTAAAAAGAAAAAGGAAAAAAAAAATTGAGCATTCACAATGATATTTGATTAGCATTTTCATTACCAATTTTCCTTTATCCTTGTCTACAAATGTCAGCATATACACTGGGACTGTTTGGTTTTGCTTTCTTTCATAGCTTCATGTTTTAAGCCCAGAAAATCTGGCCATTAGAAATTTATTTTTAAATGGATTAAGTGCTCTCCCCAGAGCAATCTTTAAACTTTTCCATCTATATTTTGATAAAACTTCACATGAAGTCAATAACAAATTAGAACATAAATATTTAAGCAGCTCAAAGATAAAACGAGAGCTTCTCTCTCTCTTTTTTAAAAAATGTTGCTGGTGATGTGACAAACAGGCAGGAAGGAATTAACGGTCTCGGAGAATATGTCAAAAGCCTTTGCTTGTGCAAACAAGAAACACCAAGAAAAAAGTCACTAATCCAAGAGAGGCTGGTGTCACCTTGGAGTTGATCTCAATGACTGCAGGAATCCCTGCTTCTTTGAGATCTTCTCCCCATCTCCTTCCTAGAAGTTTTTTTTTTTTTTTTTTATTCAGGAGGAAGTGAACTAATGATTTTCCTGTGGGGCTTTTGCCTTTAATGAAGGCATGTTATTAGAACTTTGCTTTTTATTTTATTTTATTTTATTTTAGGTATACAGGAACTTCTATTTCTTTTCAAAAGACACCTAAGAAAGAAAAGGACTCTTCCGTTCAAAAGTAAATCAGATGAAATGAGGAGCAGACAGTATTCTCCATCAAAAGAAAACAAAGAATTGGTAAGATGAAAATAAACCAGGAATATGCTAATATATGCAAAGACTATTTCAGAAAGTATGAAACTTAAACAGATAAACCCGTGGATAAGCCACCCATTTGCAAAAAAATCACTCTGTTTGCTGTGATCACCTGTGCATGGAGAGCGTCTATCAAGGACTGAATCTTATCTCATTTGTGTGCCGATAAGATCTCATGCCAGGGAGGATTTTTCTCGGGCTTTGATGATAATTTTAGATATCTGATTGTAAATCAGAATGTTTGTTCTACCTAATGAACAAAAGCACTGGATTAGTCATAGCTGGTATTAAAAGTTGTTTTTGTTTACAGCCTGGTTTAGACTTTGATGTTCTCTGAGTACTCAAAGAACATTCTCAAATGTCATATTTGTATCACACACAAATAGTTGCCACTTTGAGAGAGCTGGAAACTAACAAATTAAATCCTCGCCTGCCCTTGACTAACAGGAGCGTCTCCACACTGTGCTCTAACTAATCAAGTATTGGGGGTGGTCTGGGAGGCGGCGGTTTGTTCTGTTTCACTTCTATTTCATTAAGGAGTGGAGAAGGCATTTGGTGCCATGTTATTAAAGGTGTGCTTTCAGAGGTGTCTTAATGATGTTTCATCTAGCTGAAGGATTATAATATAAGGAATGTTGAATGGGGTTGTCCAGCCAATCTCCTTCTCCACAGGAAGGCAGAGGACTAGAATACATTCGTTCATTCATGCATTCAGCAAATATTGATTAGCACATGCCAGGAACTGTGATCCTCAAAGTTGGAGATGTAACAATGAGCAAGAGGAACATTCCCTGACCGCCCCTTCCTCACACATACCTGACCTTACGTTGTCTACTGTATGAAATTGAAGCAAAAACTAAAGGCAACAATTCTTATCTCCAGGAGTAAATTATTAGCAGCGTAGGGAGTTAGTATCTTCCTCAAGGAAATCACAATGTTAGCACCAAGAGAAAGAATTAGGACTACCTCTTTGTTAGTAAGCGGGCCTTAGTGGTTCAGTGATAGGGTTCTACAGAGGAGACACAAGTTCGACTCCCGGCCAAGGCACTCATGCACAGCCACCGTCTGTCAGTGGAGGCTTGCATGTTGCTATGATATTGACCAGGTTTCAGCGGCGCTTTCAGACTAAGATGGACTAGGAAGAAAGGCCTGGCAATCTACTTATGAAAAATCAGCCAATGGAAACCCTATGGATCACAATGGTTCGATTGGCAACCGATTGTGGGGATGGCGCAGGACCGGGCAGCATTTCGTTCCGTTGTGCATGGGTTCACCATGAGTGGGGGACCAACTCAATGGCAGCTAACAACAGCAATTTTGTTGCCGGAAGTGATGAAATAGGATCAAAGGTTAAAGATCATGAATGGATATTTAGTGGTAAAGTTGGGACTGGAACTCAGGCTTTCTACTCTGCATCTGTAGTTGCTATACCACCCCATAGGTCTCCTTCTCCCCACCACCATCCAAGTTTGCTTCAGAAACAGAGAAGATCTAATTTTTGAATGATAGCTACATAAGATTACATCACGATGTGGTTAATGACAAAAGCAAGGCTTCAATATGTGCATACTTTAAATAGCACATTAGGTTTACCACTGATGATATCTTTAATTATGCCAACGCAAAACTGGGGACGGTCTAATGGGAAATACAGATTACTTGTTAAAATTATTAACGGAGTTAATATGCTTACATTTGTTTATGCGTACTGGAATCAGCTCAAATATTTGACTGCAATGACAATATGTGTAAAGATCAATTAAAAGTCATAGAGATGAGATATTGGATTTCCAGGCCTAAATAGGATTTCATCTGCACTTGCTAGATTATGTTATACAATTATAATTGAGCTTCCATCAAATCGCAGAATCTGTCACCTCACCAATTTATTTTCCAAGCACTAATGAAACTTTTATTTCCTGCTGAGAATGCTTTTAAAAGCATAACCCTGAGAAAGAGGGTGGCTCAAGGGATAATAGGCTTCTATTTACTTAGCAAACCTAAGTAAAAACTTGGACATAAGTAAAATGAAATTGACAGCTTTAGTAGGGTCCTCAGTAGCCGTTTGTTCATATTATAAAGAGCACATAAATGCTCTCAAAAGGAATGGTAAACAGCACATATAACTCATGCTCACTTTGAGCCCAAACATCAGATTGATCCTCTGCCTCTTTATTGTTAGGTAGCCAAGCTAGAGGCAGAGTTGATATATTATTTTTTCCTCTGGATTTTTCTTAATGTTTTTCCCAAACTGAAATCATGCATTGGATTATAAAATGGACTTCTCTGAAAAAGTGTTTACCGCCATAGCTTTCACTTGATAAAATGTCCATTTTCGTTCCAACTTTTTTTGGAGAATCAGAGACAGTATCGCGAGACTATAGTCTAGTACATCTTGTTGTTGTTGTTAGTTGCTGTCCAGTCAGCTCCCAATTCGTGATAACCCCATGCACAGTGGAACAAAATACTGGCTGGTTCCGCACCATCCCCGTGATTCCTTGTGGACCAGACTTGTGCTCCATAAGGTTTTCATGGGCTGATTTTTGGAAGGACATCACCAGGCCTCTCTTCCTAGACCATTTCATTCTGGAAGCTCCACTGAAACCTGTTCAGCATCATAGAAGAATGCAAGCCTCCACTGACAGACGGGTGGTGACTGCACGTAAGATGCACTGGCCAGGAAATGAACCCAGCTGTCCCACATATGACGCTAACCAAAACATCAGCAATTCAAATCCACCAGCCACTCCTTGGAAACCCTACAAGGCAGTTCTACTCTGTCCTCTAGGGTCACTATGGGTCAGAATCAACTCGACAGCAACTGGTTTTTTTGTTCTTTTTTTTTTTACGGTCCCACATGGAAGGCAAGAATTCTACCCCTGAGCCACCACCGCCGTAACATATCTACAAGATGACAAATGTCTGTAATGTCAGGCCAGTAATACTCTTTGGAAAAACTCTAAGCTCCTGTAATAATAATCTTGTATTTCTCATGCTGACCTGTGATGGTATAGCCATGAGTGAGAAATGTAATTCCCTAGAGACTCATTTATTCACAGAAGTCAAAGGGACAGTAGGTATCACACAATGCTGTCCTCAGCAGGAAATCTAGGACTGACAGACATATGACCAGAAGGGCTCCAGGGATAAGGAGCTCACCTCATTGAAACAATTGCAGTCATTTACTGGACAGCTCAATTGTTAGGAAGATCTTCCCTGAGCCTTACTGACCTCTGCCTCCCTGCAATTTTGGTTCCTGCCCTCTGAAACCCCACACATTCAGTTCAGTTCAAGAGGCATCAACAGTTGGAGCTCGGCTGCTCTTTTCTTCAGCAGCTTCAACTCCTCTTCCTTCCGCCTGAGTTTGTAGTGGAGAATATTTGGGTTGAGAAATATTCTCAGGTCTCTCACCACTCATAGATGCGATGCACATGAGTTTAGAGAACAGGTTTACTTAGCTAATTTTGTGTCAACATACTACTTTAATTATTGTTGTTCTTAGCTGTCATTGAGTCAGCTCCCAAATCATGGTTAGCCCATGCACAACAGAATGAAAAGCTGCCCACACCAGTGCCATCCTCATGATGGGTTGCAGAACGGACTACTGGGGCCCACAGGGAGCATTGGTGATTGAGTGATAGAATTCTCGCCTCCCATGTGGGAGACCTGGGTTTGAATCCTAGCCAATGCTCCTCATGTGCAGCCACCAACCATCTGTCAGGGGAGGCTTGCATGTTGCTACAAGGCTGAGCATGTTTCAATGGAGCTTTCAGGCTAAAACAGACTACTTCTAAAAATCAGCCAGTAAAAACTCTAAGGACCACAATATTTTAATAGATATACTCTTATCTGTTCACCCTTTCAGAGAGAGACAATAAAATTAATGGAATCATTTTTAAAACAATGCTACATTATTTGAAAATACCTCTCATGTCTACTCTTTACCTCTCCAGACCAGATATCCTCAACTCTCTTGATTTTTCTTCACAGGAAACAGTTTCCTGAGGGTCTGTCTCTGGCACCACTCACATGCAATCATTCACCAGGTCCTACTGAGGGTACTTCATAGGTATTTCATCATCCTCTAGCCCCACCTGCTCCAGGCCACTGTCCTCCCTTGCCTGGCCACTGCGGCAGCTTCCTCATGTGCCTGAGTGCTTCCATTCTTGTTTCCTTCCAATTACTGCTTTAAAATGTCAACAGAGCGCTCTTGCCGAAATATAAATCTCACCATGCCACCTTCCTGCTGAAACCCTCAATAGCTCCCTATTGCTATGAGCATGAATTTCAAACCCTTTATCATCTCTCACATAAACTCTTTATACTCTTCTCTCTTCTTACCTCTGCCTTCTCATTTCTCTGATCTCCCCCTTGGAAACACTAGCCCTCGGCATAAAAAACTTCTTTCAATTTCTATAACACGTCACAGTCTATCTCACCTCCAGGCCTTTGTTTGTGCTCTTCCTGTTCCTGAATCACTCTTTCCTAAGTCTCCCCCCATACCTCCATCACCTGGCTGACTTTCATTCATGTCTCAAGTCTTGGCTTAGATAGTGCTTCCACAAGGGCATCCTCCCTGACTCTTAGGACCCCCACCCATGCACTCCCACGGCACCCTGCAATTCCCCAAGCCTAATGCCATTGGATAACATTGCAAAGAATGGAAATTCCAGAACACTTAATTGTGCTCATGAGAAATCTGTACATAGATCAAGAGGTAGTCGTTCAAACAGAACAAGGGGATACTGCACGGTTTAAAGTCAGGAAAGGTGTGCATCAGGATCGTATCCTTCCACCATACCTATTCAGTCTGTATACTGAGCAAATAATCAGAGAAGCTGGGCTATATGAACAAGAACGGGGCATCAGGATTGGAGGAAGACTCATTAACAAACTGTGACATGCAGATGACACAACCTTGCTTGCTGAAGGTGAAGAGGATTTGAGGCATTTACTGATGAAGATCAAAGACCACAGCCTTTGGTATGGATTACACTTCAACATAATGGAACCAAAAATCCTCACAACTGGACCAATAAGCAACATCACAATAAATGGAGAAAAGATTGAAGTTTTTGTCAAGGATTTCATTTTACTTGGATCTACCATCAACACCGATGGAAGCAGCAGTCAAGAAATCAAAAGATGCATTGCATTGGGCAAATCTGCTGCAAAAGACCTCTTTAAAATGTTGAAAAGCAAAGATGTCACCTTGAATACTAAGGTGCACCTGACCCAAGCCATAAATGTTTTCAATTGCCTTATATGCATGCGAAAGCTGTATGATGAATAAGGAAGACTGAAGAAGAAATGATGCCTTCGAATTGTGGTGTTGATGAAGAATATTGAATATACCATGGACTGCTAAAAGAACGAACAAATCTGTCTTGGAATAAGTATAACCAGAACGCTGCTTAGAATCAAAGACAGTGAGACTACATTTCACAAACTTTGGACATATTATCAGGAGGGATCAGTCCCTGGAGAAGGACATTATGCTTGGTAAAGCAGAGGGTCAGCGAAAAAGAGGAAGACCCCCAACAAGATGGACTGACACAGTGGCTGCGACAATGTGCTCAAGCGTAACAGCGATTGTGAGGATGGCACAGGACCGAGCAGTGTTTCATTCTGTTGTACCTAGGGTCGCTATGAGTTGGAACCTACTTGACGGCACCTAACAACAACAATGCCATTGCACATTTTGATATTATATATACGAAAATTATATATAATACAATGTATTATATTGCCTCTTTTCCTAACTGAAACATTAGCTCTCTGAGGGCAAAAAGCCAATGTCTGTCTTATTCATTACTGAATTCTCAAAACCAAGCACAATACCCGACACATTTGTTGTTGTTGTTGTTAGTCCCTGTTGAGTTGATTCCAAAGTCATGACAACACCATGTATGCAGATTATAAGTGCTCCATAGGGTTTTCAAGGCTGTGACCTTTGGAAAGTAGATTACCAGGCCTTATTTCCAAGGTGCCTCTGGGTGGATTTGAACCACCAGTCTTTTGGTTAGTAGTCTACCACTTAACCATTTACGACACTCAGGAACTCCTTACCTGACACGTTAGTACATACTTAATAAATATTCTGGAAAGGAGGGGCAAAGGAAAGAAGGTAAAAGGGAGGGACGGTGGGAGAAAGGAGAAATGTCTTGTGCCATTCGAAACACTTCACCCGGAACTAGGTATTATAGTCTAAATGGAATCTGATCAGAAAATGTGAGAAAGTGAGGTCAGGCAATTCTCTCCCAGCATCTGATGGTGCAGTTTCCAGGAGACACAAAGTTCTAAGGAAGCTTTATTCATTCATTTGACAAATAGTTATTAGGCATTATATTATACAAATACTTCATATCATAAATACAGTTTAGAATTATGATATAGAGCCAATTCCAGAGGCAGAATGCTTAAGTTCAAATCATAGCTCCAGCACTTGCTGTGTGATATTGGGCATGTTACTTAAACTTTCCCTCTTGGGCCTCACTTTTCCCATCTGTAAAATGGAAATGGAATCACTGGGTGTCACATATAGTTAAACACTCGACAACTAGCTGAAAGGTTGGCAGTTTAAACCCATCCAGAGGTGCCTCAGAAGACAGTCCTGGCGATGTGCTTCTGCAAGGTCACAGCCTTGAAAACCCTATGGAGCAGTTCTACTCTGCATATCACGGGGTCGCCATGACTTTGGAATTGCCTCAATGGCAACTAACAACAACAACAAAATGGAAATAATAACAAGAGCTTCCTAATAGTTGCGACGATTAAATTAATTCATATATGTAAGAATGTAGAATGATTCCTGGCTCATACTAGGTGCTTTATAAGTGTTTGATTTTAGTGCTAGAGAGTACCTCGCACAGTGCCAAGCCTATAAGTGCCCTCAATCAGTAGCAGATGTTTTCTTTTAAAAAAATCAGTATCACTAACTTAAATTACTGAGTACAGTGCTTGCTCTATGGTCTGTACTCAATAAATTATATCTATTCTTATTATATTATATATGCAATATAAAGGCTAAGTTGAACTTAATTACTGTTTCACTTATTCCTTGAAACAATTTTCTGAGACCAGCTCAGGAGGTACTATCATTCTGATTTTATAAGTGAAGAAACTTAGACTCAAAACTTGAGTTATCCAAGACTCTAACACCAATAAATAGCTCCAAATTCCATGCTCTTTCCACTCTGTGTCTTGACACAAGCAAGACACTGTGCTCAACTGGCTGAGAATTCTCTCAGTGAATTCTCACAACCACTCTGAGAGATGGGCCTGCCTGTTACCATTTCACAGATGCAGAAACTGAGGCAGAGCAATCATGACTTTGCTCAAGGTTAGCCTCCAGGCCAACTGCAGAGCTGCGCTCTCAACTCTGTCACTCCGTCAGTGGTTCCCAGCGCTACCTGAGCATCAGAGTCCCTTAGGGAGCTTAAGAATCTCCCCAGTTCCCAGACAAGCCAGTTCAGGTCTAGCATGCGATATGGGAGTCCAGTTACCCTGACTCAGTGATTAAGAGCCACTGCACTCCCGCTTCAATGCAATGGGCCTGCTCCTGCGGGGTCTCAAGTGTCCAGAGAACAGAGGACAAGGGACAAAGGCAATGCTGAAGAACAACTTTGCCTTCCTCACCATTTTTCCAGGGCCAACTCTGGCTGCTTCCTATACCTCTATCGAACTGCAATTCTTTAAAGTTGAATTGTCAGCAATTCAAGTATTGTCTATTGAATTTCAGCATTGATTAATTCCCCTGACATGCACTGTTTATTTAGATTTAGTTTATCCTTCTCTCTTTTAATCTATTAACCAAAGGATCTTCAGAAAAGAAACATTGCTGATAACTGAGGGTGCTGTTTGCCTTAATATTTTCCCTCCAGAGCTTGAACGTAGATATGCTTTCCCTGATTGCTGAAAATATCAAAATATGTGTTTCATGGAGTAGGGGGAATAGTGGTTACCTTATTTCTATGGTGAACTTAAAATGCTGAAGTGGTGCGGGAAACATTGTCATTGAAATTGCTCTCTGGCCTCCAGTGCCTTGGACTGAATTGGGAGGGAGAACTATGAGATTTACTAATACTGTAGTTACAACTGTAGTTTAAACCCATAAACCACAAATGCATGTCTTACCGGAAATAAAAAGGATCTGAGTGTTACATCCTCCTAAGCGGATTCTTCCATAGAGTTATGTTGGAGAAGAGTCTAGCCCCAAGTGCTTAACTTTGCAATTCAAAAGAGTTGTGACTTAGATTCCCTTATATAACACGGGCAGCTTTTCATTATGTTTATTTGATGCAGTGTTATTGAGGCAATATTTCATATGAATAATTCATTTCTACTCCAACTTTATCTAGCAGAGTCAAAAGCAGAATCCTAAATTTCAAAACAGATCAAAGAGTTCCTTAAATAAAATGGAAATGCCTTGAGTTGCCCGCTTTCTGAATCTCCTAGTCTTGTCTATGCGTTAAGCAAGCACTTACTACGGGAGGTTAGATACTGAAGTTATTAAACGTTCACATCTCTCCAGCGTTTCCTTCGGAGAAGATGAACTTTAGTGCCCCAGTTTTGCACTGTTTCCTCTTGTTCTGATCCCAAAATTGGGTTCAATGGGAGCAAATCACATCCAAGTAATTTTTTACGTATTTTAACTTTGGTTATGCGTGCCTGACTTTCTGAGGCTGTCTTGGCCCTGATTACCTTCTGTTCCAATGGGCAGTCTGATGAACACAGCGGGCAGGCTGTGGTGAGTAAAATAGAGCAATTACATTTTGATGTTCAAGATTGCCAGCTGCCTTGGGACGCCTCACCACAGCCTCTCGATCGTGGTTATCCTCTTTTTAGATCTTACCAAGTCATGTAAGAAAGTCGCCCTTCAAAATGATTGACATCCAAAGAATTGCCCTGGCTTTATCCAGCCACAGGCACTGCAAACAAGAGTGGAGCAGTCAGAGAGAAAAATTAAACATGGAAGAAAAAAAGTATTCAGAGTCACTGAGTCATACCTAAGCACACTTCTAAAGAAAACTATTTTAGGTCAATGGGAGAAAAATAAAAACAACTAAAAGATTTCTAAAACCGTCAAAGAATGCTCACTTCATAGATGATTATGTTGGAAAGGGCCTTAGATTCAGTAATCTGGCCATCTTACTGCCTCTGAGGAGACCATTTTTCCAGGCTGGTGCAGGGGGGCATTTCAGGGAGAGTGTGGTGGAGAGGAAAGAATACAGCACAGGAGTCGGGAAACCTAGGTTCAAATCCTAACTCAGCCACTTCCTAGCTGGATGACCTTGGGCAACTTCCTGAACATTTTGAGGTCTCTGTAATAAGTGACCAATGCTACCTATTTTTGAGATGTTGTTGTAAAAATGGAAAATAAGTTTGTTTATAATATGTCTAGTACATAACAGAAAATGGTAACTCTTATTTGGTAACCTGGATTAAGAGTTCACTCTTGAGATTTATATAAAGATACTCTTCTAGTGTTGTTTAGTATTGCCTAGTCAACACTACATGTTGAAGAGGAATGAAAATACCTGCTTTAACAATAGATTCATTTAGTTTGTTGATCCCTGCAGTAGATATCATTTAGTTGTCTACCCAACAGTTTGTTCTATATCTCTGCTTCCTATGGGCAGAACCTAGCACCATGATGGAGTCTTGAAATGCCATGTGCTCATTTCCCAGCATACCTTGTGGCTAGTATGGTCAAGTCACACAATTCTAGCCAATGAGGTATAAACAAATTTTCTGGAATCTTCTAGGAAGCATTTTCTTCTCTGATAAAAGAAAGAAGAATGTAAGAAGAGAAGCTTTTAGACTCCTCACTCTTCCTGTCATCCTTCAAGCTGCTGCAGCCATCTTGAATATTGAGGAAAAAGCCAAAAAGAATTGCAGACTCTGATGTCACTCACTAACATTGCTGAGCTACCGAAATAACACAGAAATGACCCAGCACCAGACTTCCTGCTGCGTGAGATAATTAAGTGATTTTATTATTTAAACCACTCTTATTACTTATAACTGAATAAATTCAGCTCTTGTCTTCTTGTCTTCCCCAGCAGATCAAAAGACTCTTTCCATTTTGTGCTAACATAGGAATATACAGATGTTATCCAACATAGGTTCATCTTTGTGAATAACAATAATTAACTTTCAGAGAGGATGACTAACTCATCCGACCTCACACAGCTAGGAAGTGGCAGAAGAGGACTGGAACTTAGGTCTGGCTGTCTCAAAGGCCAATTTCTTCATCACCCGATTCCTACAAAGGAGCCATTGGCCGGTGTCACAGGAAATACTTAAAGTAGGTGAAGTTCCTTTTCTAACTTTCCTTTCGGTTTATTTTCTGAGCTTCACAATCCCTCAACCCTCAAACTTTGACCTCCCTAAGAAATCTTATGTTCTGAAATATTGCTTTCTTTTTCCTCCTTCCCATCCAAACTTGCCTGCTCTGTTTTCCATTCCCTCAGGAAACCAATATACTTTATAAGCTTAAAATTAAATAATCAGTTAAGCAAATTTGTTTTAATAGAATCCTAGTTTGGAGAATGTCTTCTATGATAGTTTTTCAATACCTTAGTGGACCAGAAGGTGAGATGGTCCTTTCATATCATAGGATCAAAGACCCTCCTCATGCACAAAAGGCCAGTTATGCAACAAAAGTTAACTGGGGTCTGGGGCAGGTCTAGAATAATTTATTCCTTAAGGAGATATTTATTAAGTACCTCACTTACTATGCACCAAATCCTGTTCTAGATGCTAGTAATATAACACTTAAAAAAAAAAATCCCTCCTTCTGTGAAACTTAAGGAGGAGATAATTAACAAATAAGTATTCAATATTTCAGGTGCTGGAAAACGCTATAAAAATTTAAAACATGGTAAAAAGGATAACTGGGTGGGAGTGGACTGTATCATCAAGAATGATCAGAACACATTATATAAAGGATGTAAACATTAACAAAACAATATAAAAGTGTAAAAACGAAAATCAGAGAGGAAAGATGAATAAAAACTATAAGTAAACTAACACCCTCTTCTTACCAAGTGGGAAGTCAAGAAATACTGCTAAAATTTGATGGAAAAAAAAGAGAGATTTAACTATATTATTTATAGTTGCAAAGGTGACTGGTTGAAGAGCTAAAATTCTGGGAGGAGAAGGGGGAGAGGAGACAAAGTGTTAAGTGAGCTAAGTTCTCATTTTTTTATTTCCAGGAGTCAATTGTTGCAATTGTTAGGTGCCATTGAGTAAGCTCTGACTCATGGCAACCTTATGTCTAACAATAAAACGTTGCCCGATCCTGTGCCATCTTCTTGATGTTTGAGTCCATTGTTGCAGCTATTGCGTAGTACCTTGCAACTTAAGGGGCTCATCTTCTAGAACTATATTGGACAATATTCTCTAGGAGTCAATAGAAACTGCTTTATGTTGCAAATAGGTTTTATCTCACATGTTAACTTCCACTGATAGGGTGGTGGCCACCTTAGGGACTCCTGACTAGAACTCTGCATACAAGACCCAGCTCATTGAGAAAGTGTGCTATGATCAATTAGTGCTGTCTGCCATGGGTTCAGGAAGGATAAATTACAGCACCTATGCCAAGAATTAAGGAGTCCTGGTGGCATGGTGGTTAAGTGCTTGGCTGCTAACCAAAAGGTCAGTGGTTCAAACCTACCAGTTGCTCCATGGAATAAAGATGTGGCAATCTGCTTCCATAAAGATTACAGTCTAGGAAACCCTATGGGGCAGTTCTATTCTGTCCTATAGTCGCTATGAGTCTGAATCGACTCGACAGCAATGGGTTTGATTGGTTTTTTTGTTTGTTTGTTTGGTTTTATGCCAAGAATTGTCATCTCACTTGGAGTGACACTGAGTCATCCGGATATGGACTGGCCAAGGACAAGAAGAAAGCAATAGCAGCTGTAGGGATGGATTATATCAGAATATAGAAAGAGAAACCAGATGGTGAGGGAATTAGTAATGTGATGGACTCAGTGTCATAATTTTAGCCTTGATGGACAACATTCCGAAACGTACAAAGGAGAAAAGCTATAGAAAAGACTGACAAGAAAGTGTTAGCTTTACATCTCTAATGTGAGAGCTGGGCTTCTTGGTTTTTGAACCAGCCTTTCCCACGTCTCACAGAAGAATTTGAGCAACAGAGTTTCCAAGACATGTGCTTTCCCTGGCTGGATTGTATCCAGTGACTCATTTTAAAGACAGTGAAATGTATTTTGGGCGTCGGGAAACTTCAGTCGAGAAAACCTACCGTTGGTCCAATAAAAGCCCTCCCTGCTGTACCAATTACCTAAACAGAGGAAACCGAGATACCAGGGTCCCAGCTGTACCATCACACCAAATCCTGGGAACACAAACAAAGCTTGAAATCTTGTATCTAATTAAATCATGTGGAGCCTGATGACTTTTCTGGCCTCCTGCTCAGCAGAAACCATGTGAAACCCTGAGCAGGCTCCCTTGGTGGCTAATGTCTCTACTAAAGACACCACCCCCAGCCTGTGTCTGTGCTCCCCAGGACTGGCAGCAAACAAAGAGGACAGGAACACTTGCAGTTATCAGAAGGGCACAGTTAGAGAGCTGCCTGCTCACTAAATGAATCAACAGTGAAGCTTCATGTTCCTCCTGCATCCTAAGTCCTTCCCTTCCTTTGCCAGAAGCAGCATCTAGAGATGGGAGGTTATGGCAAAGAGCTCTGCACTAGAGTTCTTATTCATGTCCACCTCTGACACCTTTATTTATTTATTCAACAAATATATTGCCCTGCCCTGTGCTGAGTTATGGATGACCCAGTCTCCCTCACCCCAGTACCCTAGGCTCCACCAGAAACCAGAGCACCTCACTCTGCAGTGCCAATTTCAACAGGCATGGATTGTTTCTGGTATGTGACAGGCTGCCTTGTGCCAAGGGTTCCTTTGCCCATGATTAGAGGAATGATTAAAGCAGCCCTGTCCCAAATATCTTTCCCGCTCCATCCAGGAATGCTGAAATTCCAAAATCAGAGACTCATTCCTTTAGGTTCTTTATTAAAATGCCCATATAGAAATGACTCAGTGGAGTTATCAGCCATTAACACCTTAATGTGACGTGTTTCCAGATGAGAGCCTACTATGTGACCAGAACTATGTTAGGTGCCTTAAATAGACTCTATTCTCCGAAATTCCTGGCAAGATCTAACCATTATGTATGCATGCATGTGTGTATGAGTACAAGCCAGCGCCATGGAGTTGAGTCTGACTCATGGTGACCCCATGTGTGTCAGAGTAAAACTCTGCTCTGTAGGGTTTTTAATAGCTGATTTTTTGGAAGTAGATCAACAAGACTTTCTTTCAAGGCACTTCTGGGTAGACTCAAACCTCCGAACTTTTGTTTAGCAGCCCAGTGAGTTAACCATTTGCACCACACAGGGACTGGAGCGTGTGTGTGTCGGCGGTGGGGGGTGGGGGGTGCGCCTACTATGTACAGGGCTTTGTGCTCAGCTGCTGAGCAGGCAAAGAGTGGTTTGGCATGTGATAGACAAAGACATTTTGTGTACGACCCTGAGCACCGTCTAGTAGGAGCAGTAAGATGCATACATAAAAAATATGATAAATGGTACAGTGAGGTTGTTGTCATAACAAAGGTACTAAATGTTATGCTTGAGATTTAGAGCTGATAAGGAGCAGGAAAGGTCTTCCAAACTGGTACATAACCATTCATTCAGCATACATTTATTGAGCATGAATGGACCTGCTCATACTAGAGACTATGCCAAACCGAACACTTAAGGTAAGAAAGAATGGGATACGTGCAGGGTACATATGGAGGTGAGGGAAAAAGAAAGCATATGTGTAGAGCTCCATCAGCAATTCGGTTATGGAGGGGTGCATGCAAAGAAGAAATGGTATATAAAATTAGAAAGATCAAGTGGGCCAGATCAGGGAAGGTTTTTGTATGTCACACTACAGAGTTTGGTCCTTATTCTGCAATCAATAGGGAGCCACAGAAGGTTTAGAGCTGCAAGCTGATATAATCAAGGCTCTGCTTTATAAAGACTAACATGGCAACAATGTATGGAAGCACTTAAACTAAAGATAAATAAGGTAGCAGACCATGTAGGAAATGACCAAGCACTCTAAGTGAGAGAAAATAAGGGCAGGAGCTGGGACACTTAAAGTAGAAACTTGGAGGGGAGATCATTGCTACCATTACTGGGAAAGCAGAAATTGGCAACATAAGTTCTTAAACTCAAGTCCTGGCTCTTATTTCCACCACACAGATTGCACAGTATCTGACACCGGATAAATGTTGACTGGTTGATAAAAAGGATGTATGGTGGGGTGGGGGTGGGGGGGAAGGAGGAATTAAAGATGGCTTATGTTTGGGGCCTAGATGTCTAGGAACATCTCTGGAACAGATTTGAGAAAATGGCACATATGGATCCATGTTATTGACTGAGGAAGGCCGGAGGTCTAGAACATGGGGTTTGAAGACAGCATGATGGGCAGGGGCAGAACGCAAGAAAGGAGAACAGGAAGGGGCTGCTCCCAGAAAAGGGTGTGCTGACCTTTTAGTTAACAGCCTAGCTCTTTACCACTGTGCCACTATGGCTCCAACATATATATTATGGGGGACATAATTCAATCTACAACAAGAAGGTGGACGCACTTTGTACCAGGCCAAGTCCCAGCATGAGGCGCTGGTTATAGATAAGGGATTTGCAGTCTGACAGAATTTTGACTGGCCTATGCAGGAATACTGATTTTGTTACAGACTAGCCATGGTCACATTATGAGAGTTCTCTGGGTCTTGATTTCTTCATCCATGAATGGAGATGATCCTATCAAGTAGGGTTATTCAGACAATGGCAGAAATGGGCAGCTGTCCACCAAAAACTCACACTCCCTTCCAAAGTGAGTGATTACTGGGAAAAAGCTACTCAGTGAGGGAATGCATTTCCCAGCTTCCCGTGCAGCCAAGTGTAGCCATGTGCTGGTTTTGGACAATGGAATGTGAGCAGAAATGACATATGGTTCCTCTGGTCCAGATTTATAATGAGTAGATGAGCCTTCTCTATGCACTCTTTCTCAACCGGCAGCTGGATGAAGAGAACACTGGGGCATAAGGAAGTGGAGAAACCACACAGTGTAAGGGGCTTAGGTAGAAAACTATCATGTGTAGGAAAACTGCCCTGGTACCAGAGCACTAGCGTCAGACTCACTGTTGTGTGAGCAAGAAATAAGCCTCTATGGTGTTGAACCAGTCCCTGTATGGTGCAAATGGTTAACGTGTTCTGCTGCTAACTGAAAAGTTGGAGGTTCCAGTCCACTCAGAGGTTCTTTGGAAGAAAGACCTGGTAATCTACTTCCAAAAATTCATTTGTTGGAAACTCTAAGGAGCACAGTTCTACTCTGATATGTACAGGGTTGTTGAGAGTCTGAGATGACTCAACAGCAACTGGTTTGGGTTTGTTTTTTTTTTTTTGGTTTGATGTTGAACCACTGAAATGTTGTAGTTTATTTGTTATGTTAGGAAACTTAACACTAACAAGTGAAGCTAGGATTAAAAGATATAATTACAAGCAAAGCGTTTAGCTCTGTGCCTGACTCAGGTTAAGTAGCCAATGAACGTTAGCCAGAAAAAATTGAAGAAAGAAAAGAAACAGAACTTGTGACAATGAGCAGAAAAAGGGGTTCACAGCCTTCCAGGGAGCTATATGCTCCATGAGATCTGACTTCTATGTCTTGGGATCTGAAACACAGGTCTTAATCTACTAGAAGTATACCTTTGAGAATCTAAAGAAAGGAACACTCTCACAGAAAAAAATTTTTTTTTAAAAAACTAGAATAGATTAAGGGCAAGATGGCGGTCTAGGCAGAAGCACCACGCCGTCCCTCCACAACAAAGATCCGAAAAACTAAGCCAAACAGAGAATCAACAATCCTGAAACCCTAGAACATCAAATG
>NW_004444017.1:11113902-11137044 GCF_000243295.1 Trichechus manatus latirostris
ATGTGTGTTACTGTTACATGAGAAACTATCTGTTCTGTAAGCCTTCACCTGAAGTACAATAAAATATTAAACAAAAAAAAAAAAACTAAAATAGCATAACAGAGTTCTTGGGTCTCCTGAATCCTATCCCTGTGCAACACCGCCACACCCTAATACATACACACACCACTCACCCATTTTCCTACCCCCAAGTCAGGTTAAGAATCCTTGGCTTAGAAAGCAGAGCTGCTGACAGCCTCCCATCTCTTGCCCCTGTAGCCCTCCAGCCAGGCCTCTGCCCTCTGGTGGCAAAATAATGACCCCCAAAGATGTCCACATCCTAATCCTCAGCGCTTGTAAATATGTTACCTTACATGGCAAAAGGGGTTTTGCAGATGTGATTAAATTAAGGATTTTGAGATGAGATTATCCTGGATTATCAAGAAACCAAAAACCAAATCAAACCCGTTACCATTGAGTCAATTCCGACTTAAAATGACCCTGAAGGACCAGAGTAGAGTTGCCCCATAGGGTTTCCAAGGCTGTAAATCTTTACGGAAGCAGATTGACACATCTTTCTTCCATGGAGCAGCTGGTGGGTTTGAACTACCCACCTTTGGGTTAGCAGCTGAGCACTTAACCGCTGTACCACCAGGGCTCTCACTAGCTCCTTATAACTGACAGAGGGAAGCAGGAGGGTCAGATGAGAAAGGAAATACAATGATGAAAGCAGAAGCAAGAAAATCAGAGATCTCAGTCTGCTACCCTGCTGACTTTATAGATGGAAGAAGGGTCCAGGAGCTGAGGAATACAGACTGCTTCTAGAAGCTGGAAAAGGCAAGAAAGCAGATTATCCCCTAGAGCCTCCAGAAGGAACCAACCCTGCTGACAGCTTTAGCCCCTGGAGACTGATTTGGGACTTCTGACCTCCAGAAATGTAAGATAGTAGATGTGTCTGATGTTTTAGCCACTTAAGGCTATGGTGGGGCCCTGGTGGTGCATTGGTTAAGCACTTGGCTGCCAACCAAAAGATCAGCAGTTCAAATCCCCCCGCTGCTCCTTGGAAACCCTATGAGGCAGTTCTACTCTGTCGTATAAGGTTGGTATAAGTCGGAATCAACTCGATGGCAACGGGTTTGGTTTTTGGTTTTGGAAGGTTATGGTACTTGTTACAGCAGCAATAGTAAACTAATACACCTCCAGGCTGCTGACCTCCTCCCTACCTTGGCTTGCTACGCGGCCACACAGAGATAAGAAACCACTTCTGGGCTCAAAAGCTTTAGTCCCTAGAGCCAAGAAGCAAGTCTCGCTACTGATCTGCAGAGCCCTTCAAGGCACAGCTGGCCCACTCTGTGATCAGCCGTTATCCATCGCAGGCCAAACCAACCATGACAGTGCACTAGAAAACTACCAGCTCTATTAAGCTGGGAAATGACTTCTCGGCAACCTAAAGGGTTTCACAGTCATCAGATCTCTAATCCATTACTAGGAAGGCTTGACATTTTTTCTTAAATTGTTCACCAGGTAGCCAATTATGCAGAGGACACCATAAGATAATATTTTATTGCAATCTCTATATTCATTTCCTGTGTTAAACAATATAATGGGTGAGTTGCTAAACTAGCTTCATATTTTAAAAGATTATAATGAGCCCCAAAATGGTACCTGGACCCACATAACACCTCCTCAAATGAAATCAAGCCCTCCTTATCTCCTGTCCATTGTTAAACCAAGGGTGGCAGAGTAAGGGGGTGACCTTTCTCAGCACCCTAGAAATTACACTAAAGATTTCTCTATTAGGTGAATAACTGGAATTAATGTACTAAGATCTTGTTTCCAATATATTCAACTCTTTTATAAAGTAGCAAATTGATATCTTATATTCTGTTCATTGCACCAACTAATTAGGTGAAAAGAACTAACATTTATCAAGTTCCTGCCTATACCCCAGAAACTGTAATAGGCTCTTTACATCTGTTATCTCATTTCATCCTCACAAGAGGCATTGTTATTTCTTTAAAAAAAAAAAAACAAAGAAGAAAGAATAAAATAATAATAATAATAATAAACAGATGAGGGAACTAAGGCTCAAAGCAGTTAAATAATCCCCCAAGCCCACATGAATAATACGTGTAATTAAAATCCAGGTCTACATGGCTCTCAAGTTCATAGCTTTTCCAAAAATTCTGCACAACTTTTCCAGACCGTGGCACGTTACCCTTGGACCGGAAGGGGTGCAAGCTCCGAAGAAGGTATAAAAATTAAGTAGAAGCCCTGTTTTCTCTTTCTCAAGTTCTCAATCTATTTCTAGGGAGTGGGCTCAGAGCAGTAAGAGGCTGAGAAAACAAGACAGCATCCTTCTTCTTTATGTATACATAGGAAATAAAAATCAGGCTGCCTCTGGAGAGGATGTACGCATCATTTCCCCTCCCCCGGTAACGCTGCTGATGCTGCAGCGGCTTCTGGAGTGCGATAAACAAGTTGTAATGTATTGGTACAAGCAGTTGCACAGCGCGCCTATAGCTGGCAGAATTCCTGAGAAATGGTTTTTATGGCACTGATCTCCTCGGAGACCTTAAACAACAGCTTAAAATGTATAGTACAGAGATCACAGGGTTTATTACTTTAGTTTCAGCCTGGCGTTCTGCGATTTATAGTTTTCCTGATAAATCGGGATTCGTTCAGCTGGTACATATTAAGTGGGACTGTGGAATTGTCTCTTCTGCACTGAAGGATTAGAAAATGGGCAGATGCCGTGATTAGGTAATAACAGTGCCAGACCAAGCTGTGCGTGTCAGACAGGGCTTGGGCTGTGAGTCTGGGCTCATTTTAAAGAGGAATAGGCTCCCACGGTAGGGCTGTCCCCGTTCCTCGGTGGTCCGATACTTTCTTATCCGAAAGGAGCCAGGAGCTGAAGTTACCTTGTTTCCTGCTTTCATGAGAACCTGGCTAAAGGCAAACAAATGCACAAATGTGGCACACCACGTTTCTTTTAGAGCCGAGAGGGTGGTCTCCACGAAAACACGCAAATTAAAATTTCACTTTGGAAGCCAGCATGAGAGGGATGACTTTTTAATATGGAACCTAGGAGAATAGTGTTCCCTATTTTCCATGGGCTAAGTTAAAATAAAATCTGTTTTTAGTGGCTAAGATTGCTCTATATACACTTAATTAATTTGATGTTGTTAGAAATCAGATTTTACAGGCCAAGAACACAAAACATGTGAGAGAAGACTGTGAGTTTGTGTTCCTGGCATTTCAGCCAGTTGATCAGCATCTGTTGGCTTAAAAAATAATAATAATAATAATGAAGAAAAGGGACATCAATTGGATTTGTTGTTGTTGTTGTTCTAGTAGAAAACAAAACAAAACAAAAAAGCTAGTATGCAAGAGCAGTAACTTCCTTCCAGCTGAAAGCCTGATATGGATTTTAACATTTGGACTTTGGAGCACTTTCAGATCCCATCTGGCTGTTAATCTGCAAAGGATGAAGGATTTACACAAAGGGCTTCAACTCTGAAGTGTCATTAAGTTCTATTGGTCAATAATTCCTGAAAATGAATTTAAACAACCAAGTTCAATAATTCTGTAGGCATTGCTAGCCTGTTTCTTTGAAGGAAAAAAAAAAGGAGGTAGAAAAGAAAAGAAATGGGCTTGGTATGAGATATTGGAGAAATGCTTTGGAAAAGAAGAAACTTCCCCATGAATTCTGGATCTTCCTTTGAGCACAGGAGGAGCCCAGTTTTCTCTTGTGACAAATGTTTTCCTGAATGCACATTGCGGCTCACTCCTCAGTAGCCAGCGAGCATTCTTCCTGATGAGTCTGGTCCTGTTCCTTTACAATGCCATAGGGCAGATGATTGAAAGGAGATCCATCCTTATGAGAGAGTTGTCATATCCCAAACCTGAGTAACATCAGCTGCTACTGCAGAACCATTCAAAGCTGGGTCTGTTGAAGGTCCATCCCTGGTCAGGTACAAGGTCATGAACGTCTTAGCAGAAGTTTTATCAAGGATCAAGCTGCCTATTCTTGATGAATGGAGAGAAAATTCAGGTTTCTTATTGTTTTATAACTTATAGCAAGATTCTCAATGGTCTTATAACTAATAGCAGGATTCTCAAGAATCTTATCTCCTAGAAAAGATGCATTCTGGAAATGACTCCTCTGAATGCAAAAGTAGAGGAGGAGGGAGGGAGGGATGACCACATAGGGGCAGAGGGATGCAGTGATTGATCCAAAGGGGCTGTCCTGAGTGCCAGGCAGGAAATACTTTTCCTGATTTCTCTCCTTCCCACAACAACCCCACAAGGAAAGAACACCTACTGTTGCTATTGTTAGGCGTCGTCGACTCGGTTCCAACTCACAGTTACCCTATGTACAACAGAACGAAACACTGCCCGGTCCTGCACCAACATCACCATTGTTGCTATGTTTGAGCCCATTGTTGCAGCCACTGTGTCAATCCATCTCGCTGAGGATCTTCCTCTTTTTCACTGACCCTCTACTTTACCAAGCTTGATATACTTCTCCAGGGACTGGTCCCTCCTGATAACATATCCAAAATACATAAGACAAAGTATTGCCATCCTTACTTCCAAGCAGCATTGTGGCTGTATTTCTTCCAAGACAGGTTTGTTTGTTCTTCTGGCAGTCCATGGTATATTCAATATTCATTGCCAACACCATGATTCAAAGGCATCGATTCTTCTTAGGTCATCCTTATTCATTCAGCTTTCACATGTCTATGAGGCGATTGAAAATACCTTGGCTTGGGTCGGATGCATCTTAGTCCCCAAAGTCACATCTTTGCTTTTCTTAACACTTTAAGAGGTTAAGATTTGCCCAACGCAACATGTCCTTTGATTTTTTGATTCCTGCTTCCATGAGTGTTAATTGTGGATCCAAGTACAAATGAAATCCTTGACAGCTTCAATCTTTTCTCCATTTACAATGATGTTGTTTATTGGTCCCATTGTAAGGATTTTTGTTTTCTTTACGTTGAGGTGTAATCCATACTGAAGGCTGTGGTCTTTGATCTTCATCAGTAAGTGCTTCAAGTCCTCTTCATTTTCAGCAAGCAAGATTGTGTCATCTGCATAACACAGGTTGTTAATGAGTCTTCCTCTAATCCTGATACCACATTCTTCTTCATATAGTTCAGCTTCTCCAATTATTTACTCAGTATACAGATTGAATCAGTATGGTGAAAGGATACAACGCTGATGCACATCTTTCCTGATTTTAAACAGTACCCCTGTTCTATTTGAACAACTGCCTCTTGGTCTATGATCAGGTTCCACGCGAGCACAATTAAATGTTCTCAGATTCCCATTCTTCTCAATGTTATCCACAATTTGTTATGATTCACACAGTCAACTGCCTTTGCATGGTCAATAAAATACGAGTAAACATCTTTCTGGCATTCTCTGCTTTCAGCCAAGATCCATCTGATATCAGTAATGATATCCTCATTCCACATCCTCTTCTGAATCTAGCTGGAATTTTTGGCAGTACCTTGTCTATGTACAGCTACAACCGCTTTTGAATGATATTCACCAAAATTTTACTTGCGTGTGATATTAATGATATTGTTTAATAGTTTCTGCATTCTGTTGGATCACCTTTCTTTGGAATGGGCACAAATGTGGATCTCTTCCAGTCAGCTGGCCAGGTAGCTGTCTTCCAAATTTCTTGGCATAGACGAGTGAGCACTTCCAGTGTTGCATCAGTTGTTGAAACATCTCAGTTGGCATTCCATCCGTTTCTGGAGCCTTATTTTTCACCTGTGCCTTCAGTGCTGCTTGGACTTCTTCCTTCAGTACCATTGGTTCTTGATTATATGCTATCTCCTGAAATGGTTGAATGTTAACCAATTCTTTTTTGGTACAATGATTCTGTATTTCTTTCATTTTCTTTTGATGCTTCCTGTGTCATTCACTATTTTGCGCATGGGATCCTTCAATATTGCAACTCGAGGCTTAAATTTTTTATTCAGTTCTTTCAGCTAGAGAAATGCCAAATGTGTTCATCTCTTTTGGTTTTCTAACTCCAGGTCTTTGCACATTTCATTACAATACTTTGCTTTGTCTTCTCAAGCTGCCCTTTGAAATCTGTTCAGCTCTTTTACTTCATCATTTCTTCCATTTGGTTTAGCTACTCTACGTTTAAGGGCAAGTTTCAGAGTCTCTTCTGACATCTATTTTGTTATTTTCTTTCTTTCCTTTCTTTTTTAATGACTTCTTGCTTTCTTTATCTATGATGTCTTCAATGTCATCCACAATTCCTCTGGTCTTCGGTCATTAGTGTTCAATGCGTCAAATCTATTCTTGAGATACTCTTCTCCCCACAACAACCCCACAAGGTAAGAACTGCTGCTATTATTCCCATTTTACTTATGAGGAAACTGGCACTTAGGCAACATGACTCATTCTGAGATCCAGAAGTGGTAAGTGATGAAAGCAGGTATGAGGTCAGGAAATCTGCCTCCACAGTGTGTGTTTTAAGCACTAGGGTATATCCTTCAATGAAGAAACCTGGGTTAATAAAATTCTCAAACCAACTTGACCCAATTTTGAGAGCATAATTTTGGGAATACATTATTAGGGACTGCCTATAGAGTACATGTGGTTCAGTGGTAGAATTCTTACCTTCCATGCAGGAGACCCGAGTTCAATTCCAGACCAATACACCTCAGGCACAGCCACCACCTATCAATGGAGGCTTGCATATTGCTATGGTGCTGAACAGATTTTAGCAGAGCTTCCAGACTAAGATAGACTAGGAAGAAAGGCCTGGTGATCTCCTTCTGAAAATCAGCCAGCAAAAATCCTGTGGATCACAGCAGTCCAACTGGCAACCGATCATGGGGATGGCAGTATTTTGTTACATTGTGCATGGGGTCACCCTAAGCCAGGGGCTGACTCAATAGCAGCTAACAACAACATAGAGTACATGGAATTAAAAACAAATTCAGACATCAAGACCTACACACAGGAAAAGACTGACTCAAAGCTCATGCATCTTACTGCCAACAGCTAGATGATTTACAGAGGCCATTTTACCTTTGCTGTGGGACCATCAAAAGTGGAGTTATTGCCAAAGTGTTCTTCACAAGTGATAGCTTATGATGGCTAACATCCTCATCTCTGATGTTTTTAATACCCTTCCCATCCCTCCTTTGCGCCCATTGCCCTCATTTATCCTATAATGGCTAATCCCTTCCTCTTGACACTAGTTCCTTTCACCCTGAACATTTCCAATTACTGGGTTGATAACTGGAATAAAAGTACCTAATAAACCCTTTGGGGTAAGTCCAGAGAAATGGCAAATCATAGCTGCGAGCAAGAAATTGCCTCAACTTAAAAGAAAACAAATAAAAAACCTGCAGACCTCTCATCCTGATTACTTTTCAGAGGAGAACCAGTCATCCATTGGAGCATTTCTATTCTTTATTTTCTTTCAAGTAAAACTTCCAGCCATGCTCATGGAGACAGATAAGCACAGCCAGGAAAACCATCAAAACTACAATCAACTGCCTGAAGAATTAAGGGTCCTTCCCAAGGTTCCATCCAGCTCTTGAGAGAATGTAAAGTAGCCACTTCATGATGAAGAGACAGTAAGAGGCTTCTATGACCAGAGGGAAAGAATATGCTACCCATGTTCATTAAGCAGCCTTTCTGACCTTCTCTTCCAAGGCCATGCTTCCCTGTCAGTGGAGAGTCAGGGGGAGAAGGGTTACATCAAGGTCTTTGTGGTTGGAGAGCTTGCTCAGGGGTCAAGGCCCTCCCATACTCATTTTCCTGGTGATGAACTAATTTCTCTATCCAGGGAAGAATGGTAGTTTGAAAGGCCAGTTAACTCCCTCTTATGTTGGAGTGGTAGAGATGGCCAGAGACCGACTCACAGTTAGGTCCCCCAACCTGACATGCTGCCATCAGCTGATCCCACTGAAGGCCCTGATACTCTCTTGGGGATTCCTTAAAGGGACAGTGTGGGACGGCCCTCCCAGCTTCTGGAGATGACTCTGATATGGATTCAGAATATTTATAAATCCCTTTGGCAAAGATATATGTGAAGCACCTGTGATGTACCAGGAGTACTTGTGATATACCAGGTTGTGGCTATTTCATTCACAACAGTGTATACATGGGCATTTATAAAAACTTGATTGAATTTAAATAGCAGCAAGATATTTTCATCCATGAGATGGGTTGTTGTTGTTGTTGTTAGGTGCCATTGGGTCAATTTCAACTCATGGTAACCCCATGTGACAGAGTAGAATTGCCTCATAGGGTTTCCTAGGCTATAATCTTTACAGGAGCAGATTGCCAGGTCTTTCTGCACAGAGACACTGGGTGGGTTTGAACCACCAGCATTTCAGTTAGCAGCCAAACACCTAACCGTTATTCTACCAGAGCTCCTTATGAGATGGTAAAAATACATAAAATTCAGGTAACATCAAGCATTGCCAAGAATATGAGAAAATTACTCCTCTTTTACATACTGCTGAAAGTACTTAAACCTCTTTGGAGAGTACTGGGCTCAGCAATTCTATCTCTTCGAGTGTACCTTAAACAGACACACACATACCCAAGGAGGCATGTATGAGGGCGATTACACTAGTATTGTCTGTAATAGCAAAACATCGAAAACCATCTAAATTCCCATCAATGTAGGAATGGCTAAATAAACTCTGATATACCCATACTATGGAATACTATGTAGTCATTAAAAACCATGAGGTGTAACTATTTGTACCATATGAATAGATTGCCCATGTAAGCACCATAAACATAGGGAGTTTTTTTGCTGTTGATTTCCCAGTATACTTCCAGTAACTGGGACAGCGTCTGGAATCTACTAGTCACCCAATAAGTATTTGTTGAATAAATAGAATTTAAATAAAAAAGCATGCTACATAATATATACGGTGTGCTATTTATATATGTGACAATTTTTACTTTAACAAAGCAAAACAAAAGTAGCATGCATTTTCTATGAGTACATGTTTATGTGTTAGTGCTTAGGAAAGGATATGGAAGGATACAACCCACCAGGGTATTCAATGGGGAAAAGGGGGAGGCCAACAGGGACTTGAGCCTTAACTTCAATGCTTTGATTCTTACAAGGAAAATATTCATATATTACTTGGCTAATAAAAAATTAATTTTAATTTTTTTAAATGCATGATTAAAACTAGTAGTTGCTCCTGAGGGGGCGGAAAACAATTGGCCCAGTGCTCTTTACTTTTCCCTTGTCTAGAAATAGGATGAGTCCCAGAACTCAAAGATGGAATGCAGGCTGCAGGTGCAGGAGAATAGGAGTCTACAAGGGCAAGGCCAGGCAGGCTATTGCAGGACTAGAGTAGTGTCTATGGATGTGGGAAGGAGGAGATGGATCTCAGAAATTGTTCTCAGGGAAAAAATAATGGTAGAGCATACAAAGCGATCAAAAAGGGATGTTGTTGCTGTTGTTAGGTGCCATCAAGTTGGTTCCAACTCATAGCAACCCTATGTACAACAGAATTCAACAATGCCCAGTCCTGAGCCATCCTCACAATGGTCACTATACTTGAGCCCATCATTGCAGCCACTGTATCAATCCATCTTGTTGAGGGTCTTCCCGTCTTTCGATGACCCTCTACTTTACCAAGCATCATATCCTTCTCCAGGGACTGGTCTCTCCTGATAACATGTCCAAAGTAAGTGAGACAAAGTCTTGCCATTCTTATTGCTAAAGAGCATTCTGGCTATACTTCTTCCAAGACAGATTTGTTCGTTCTTCTGGAAGTCCGTGTTATATACAAAATTCTTCACCAATACCACAATTCAAAGGCATTAACTCTTCTTCGGACTTCATTATTCATTTTCCAACTTTCACATGTGTATGAGGTGATTGAAAACACCGTGGCTTGGGTCAGGTGCACCTTAGTCCTCAGGGAGACATCTTTTTAACACTTTAAAAAGGTCTTTTGCAGCAGATTTGCCCAATGCAACGTCGTTTGATTTCCTGACCACTGTTCCCACGGGCGTTGATTGTGGCTCCAAGGAAAATTAAATCCTTAACAACTTCGATCTCTTCTCCATTTATCATGATGTTGTTTATTGGTCCAGTTGTATTTTTGTTTTCTTTATGTTGAGGTGTAATCCATACTGAAGGTTGTAGTCTTTAATCTTCCTCAGTAAGTTCTTCAAGTCTTCTTTGTATTCAGCCAGCAAGATTATGTCATCTGCACATAGCAGGTTATTAATTCATCTTCCTCTGATACTGATACCACATTCTTCTTCATATAGTCCAGCTTCTCGAATTATTTGCTTAGCATACAGATTGAATTAGTATGATGAAAGGAAACTACCCTGACATACACTTCTCCTGATTTTAAACCACGCAGTATCCCATTGTTCTGTTGGAACGACTGCCTCTTGGTCTATGTACAAATTCCTCGAGCACAAATAAGTGTTCTGGGATTCCCATTCTTTGCAATGTTATCCATAATTTGTTATGATACACATAGTTGAATGTCTTTGCATAGTCAATAAAACACAGGTAAACATCTTTCTGGTATTCTTTGCTTTCAGCCAAGATCTATCTGACATCAGCAATGTTATCCCTGGTTCTATATCCTCTTCTGAATCTACCTTGAATTTTTGGCAGTTCCCTGCCGATGTCATGCTTCAACTGCTTTTGAATCATCTTCACAAATTTTTTACTTGCCCGTGATAGTAAAGATATTGTTCAATAATTTCCGTTTTCTGTTTGGTCACCTTTCTTTGGAATGGGCACAAATATGGATCTCTTCTAGATGGTTGGCCAGGTAGCTGTCTTCCAAATTTCTTGGCATAGATGAGTGAGCACCTCCAGCGCTGCATCTGTTTGTTGAAACATATTAATTGGTTTCAAAAAAGGGATAAAGGATTCCAAAGTTTAAAATAAGGATGACTAGGGTTGTTGACTTACCAGCAGATAGACTGTTTTGGAGAAAAAGCTTGCTTTGAGGGCAGGCGATTTATTTGGTTTTGGAAGTTCTGAGCTTGAAGCTGTTGTGAGATGTCCAATTGGAAATATCCAGTAGGCAGGGGCTATTTGTGGAAATGGAGCAGGGACAATGCAGATTCAGAAGTTATTTGTAGACAGGATAATGAAGTGATGGAATTTGAATGAGTTCGCCATAGGGGAAAGTATGAGGAGAAAGACCAAGGGACAGGTATCTTATTGACAGCCATCTCCAGTTAGGAGAATGCCCAAGTATGGTGCTTTGCTAGCAGTCCTTCTGTCACATCACTTAAAAGGTCATGCACCCAGACAATAATGCCAACGACTGACCTTGGCACAGTGTGAGTCAAGGAGAATGGTCTATTAGCAAATTCAGTTACAAGGGTCCTGTTTGTATCTTTATTGTCAATTGCAATCAATTGTCAGGACAGGAATGTCTTTAGTTGGTAGGCTGCCTGTAAGACTTATGGCTTGTGTGAAATGCACTGTCATGGATTGAATTGTATCCCCTCAAAATGTGTGTCAAGATGGCTAGGCCAAGATTCCTAGTATTGTGTGGTTGTTCTCCATTTTGTGATCTGATAATCATATGTGTTGTAAATCCTAACCTTTATGATGTAATGAAGCAGTATTAGAGGTAGTTATGTTAATGAAGCAGGGACTCAATCTACAGATTAGGTTGTATTTTGAGTCAATCTCTTTTGAGATATAAAAGAGAGAATCAAGCAGAGAGGGCAGGGACCTCATACCACTAAGAACAATAGCCAGGAACAGAAGGTGTCCTTTGGACCTGGGGTCCCTGGGTTGAGAAGCTCCTAGACCAGCGGAAGACTGATAACAAGGACTTTCCCCCAGAGCCAACAGAGAGAGAAAGCCTTACCCTGGAGCTGGCACCCTGGATTCAGACTTCTAGCCTCCTAAACTGTGAGATAATAAATTTCTGTTTGTTAAAGCTATCCACTTGTGGTATTTCTGTTAATAGCAGCACTAGATGACTAAGACATGCACCAATCTTGCATTTCCTGGAAGGGGCCTCTTTCCCTTTATGTAGTGCAATACTGGTTCATGGAAAGGACTACCAGGGCAGATTATCCACAGAAAGAACACCATGTCACTGCTTCTGTGGCATCAATTTGGAAAGAAGATTCCTCAAAAGAAGCATCCCTTACTTCAGATTGATGCCCACAACTCTACTGAAAGACCCAGTTCTTTCCATTTAAGACCCTGTTCTCAGTTAAAGTGCATGTACATCTATGTTCATTGCAATACAGTAGCTAAAACATGGAAACAACCCACGTGCCTATCAGTAGACGAATGGATCAACAAAACGGTGGTACATGCATACAATAAAATATTACTCAGCTTTAAAGAAAAATGAATTTCTGGTGGATGCTACAACATGGACAAACCTCTAAGCTGAGTAAAATAAGTCAATCACAAAAGTGCAAACATTGTATGAACTCACTTATACGAAACCAATAAGAATAGGCAAATAGATAGGGACCTACGATTATTAGTGATTACCAGGGGCAGGATGAGGGGAGAGAAAGAGAGAATCAATTTCTGGGAGGTAGTGGAATTTTGTTTTTGGTGATGGGAAAATTGGCATTTACTAAGGGTAATGGTTACACAACTTGACAAATGTAACTGAAATCACTAAGATGTACACCAGAAAAAGGGTGAAATAGCAAATAGAGTATTATATATAATTTTACAACAATAGTAGCCAAAAAATAATAATAATAAATAAAAAAGAGAGGCAGCAGTTCTTGATACTACTTAGGTATAACTAAGCACCATGTGGGATGGGTTTTCTTGGCTTGAAGGTTTAGGTTCACGGTTTCAAGAGTCTTTCCAGGCAATTGGCCTAATACTGTTTTCAGAGTCTCTGCTGTACCTCCTAGTTCGGTGAGTAATGTTTGGGGTCTTAAAAGCTTGAAAGCAGCTATCCAAGATACAACAATTGATCTCTATTCACCTGGAACAGCAAAGGAAGAAGGCGTTTCAAGAGTCAGAGAAGGAAATGGACTGCAGGTCTAAATGCCTCCATGAAGTACTGCCTCCATTGCCATGAGACCAGAAGAACTGCATGGTGCCCAGCTACCATTACTGAATGTTTTGATCAAGGACCCAACAGATGGATCCTGATGAAAAAAGAGGGAAAATGTGGAACAGAATTTTTATAGAAGCAAAACTTACTGGACCCATTGAAACTGGGGAATCATCCAAATCTATTGCCCTGAGATAATCTTAAGCCTTGAACTGAAACTATCCCATCAAGTCACCTTTACCCTAAACAACAGTTTAGCTCGATTAATAAAGAACGTCGACTTTAAACTTTGCACTCTTTTAAAGAATTATGATACAAAGGAAAGATTAGTCCAGAGGACTAATGGACCACAACTACCACAGCCTCCACCAGACTGAGTCCAGTATGACTAGATGGTGCCCGGCTACCACCACTGACTGCTCTGACAGGGATCACAATAGAGGGTCCTGGACAAAGCTGGAGAAAAATGTAGAACAAAATTCTAACTCACAAAAAAAGACCAGACTTACTGGCCTGACAGAGACTGGAGAAACCTGGAGAGTATGGCCCCTGGACACCCTTTTAACTCAGTAATGAAGTCACTCCTGAGGTTCACCCTTCAGCCAAAGATTAGACATCCCCATAAAACAAAATGAGACTAATGGGGCACCAACCCATGGGTAAGGACTAGAAGGCAGGAGGGGACAGGAAAGCTGGTAATAGGGAACCCAAGGTCGAGAAGGGAGACTGTTGACCTGTTGTGGGGTTGTTAACAAATGTCATAAAACAATATGTGTATTATGTGTTTAATGAGAAACTACTTGTTCTGTAAACCTTCATCTAAAGTACAATAAAAAATAAAATAAAAAAGAATACTGTATATGAGATCAAATTGACAACAGTAATCCATTACACAGAGAAGGTTAGGAGACAAAGGGTCTAAGTTAATGGTGGTGAAACATTAAGGGTAGAGATAGGGAGAATGGTGACACAAAGCAAAGAATGTAACAAATGTCTTTGAATTGTCCATGCATAAAATGTTGAATGGGTGTATGTTTTGTTATGTATATTTTCACCAAAAATTAAAAAGAAAAAAAACTGCATAAGACAAAGACTTGAAGGAAATAGCCCAAGATGTTCACAGTGGTTAATTGACTCAGCCTACTAAGTGCCAGAGCTGGGACTCTAACCAGATTCCCTGGGTGAAGAGAAGTGGATAAGCTGTTAGAGAAACTGCATGGACCAATGAACATCCAAGTGCTCTGAAGAGCTCAAACATAAAGACGTATTGGAATTGTGACATTAGCCACAAGAATCTATTTAGAGAAAGGCATCAATATAATCTATCCATGTGCTTTATCATGGATTATAATCAGATAAAGTTATTTAATACATTTTTTTAAAAAGTTACCATAAAGTCTATTCTGACTCATGGCAACCCCTTGTGTGTCAGCGTAGAACTGCGTTCCATAGAGATTTCAATAGCTGATTTTTCAGAAGTAGATTGCCAGGACTTTCTTCCAAGGTACCTCTGAGTAAACTTGAACCTCCAAACTTTTGGTTAGCAGCCAAGTGTGTTAACTGTTGGTGTTTCCCATGCATGTCACACCCATCATAGTGGCACCGTGGAAAGGACATGACCTTGGAGTCAGCCTAGCTGAGAGTCAAATCCCGAATTTATCATGTTTTAGCTCTTTGAACTTACCTGTCTAAGCCTCCATTTCCACATCTGTGAAGCGGGGATAATAATGTCTATCAAAGTTGTTATAAGAAATAAAGAAAATGATATACATCGACCACATCACACGTAATAGCCTCAGAATAAATACAAGTTCGCCTTTCTCCCATCCCCACTCTGAGGGAAGAAAAGGAGACCATTCTAGAAGGCTAGGGGAGACAGTGGCATACCTGACCTGCTGCACAGATTTGCTTCACCATAGAACTCCACACAACTCTGAAGGATGACTACTGATAACTAATCCGCAGTGAGGTAGTTCTATGCTCATCTGGGTCTTGTACATAGCCAAAGTACCCTGTGTAAAAATTCACCCTGCCTGACACTAAGAAAAACATACATAAAACGAGCGGTGTCATGAGTCTTGTTCCTAGAACCCTAGGTGAGAGAAGAGGAGGAGAAAGAAAGGTGGAAGAGTTCTTCCTGGGAGAAGACAGAAAACATCCACCGTTTTGCATTTTAACATGAAGCCACCTGACTTCTGCTGCTCTCCAGGATGGGAGCACTCAGGGTACATGCCGGAAGTAGAAGGGAGTTAGGAAGGCAAGAGGAGCAGTGGGAACAGTGTACACAGTGCAGCCAGGAACCCAGGGCCTGCTGTCTTACTGTGCCCACACGATGCCAGAGCACCCGGCTGCACAGCGAAACAGTTCAGACAGGAGAACATTCCATCCCCGTGGTGCCAAGGGCCTGCGTGATTGCTGAAACGTTTCTTGTTGTATCTGCAGCCTTGGCTGTCTGATAGGCTCACTCATCCTAGAGGGTTGGAAATAAATAAAAAAAGAAAAGAGAGGAAAGAAAAGTATTTCCTCCTTGTGTATTTTTCCCAATAACCCCTTGCCAGAAACAGTACACACATCCTAGGTCACCCACACACACACTATTTCAGAACCACTTTAACCAATCCTCCCAGCCTTTTTTTTTAATTTTATTGGCAAATATATGGGGATCTTTAAGTAAATTTTGATGATAATATAGAAGTTAAGAGAGGGGGCTCTGGAGTCCAAATTTCACAGTCCAATCCCTGCTTTGCCACTTATTAGTTGCGTGACTTTGGACATGTTACTTAATTTCTCCATGCTTCAGTTTCCTCATCTGCAAAATGGTAAACTGTAGATAATATTAGTACCTCCTTCAAAGGCTTATTCTGACTATTAAATAAGTAAATAGACTAAAATGCTTAGTACAGTTGACTCTTCTAATACAATAGCATTAATCAGGCTGTCATAGATTGAATTGTGTCTCCCAAAAATATGTGTGTCAACTTAGTTAGGCCATGATTTCCAGTACTATGTGATTGTCCACCATTTTGTCATCTGATGTGACTTTCCTAAGTGTTGTAAATACTACTCTATGATGTTAATGAGATGGGATTAGCAGCAGTTATATTGATAAGGCAGGACTCAATCTACAAGATTAGGTTGTGTTTTAAGATAATCTCTTTTGAGATATAAAAAAGAAAAGGGAACAGAGAGACAGGGGGACCTCATACCACCAAGAAAGCAATGTCTGGAGCAAGGCATGTCCTTTGGACCTGAGGTAGCTACATTGAGAAGCTCCTGCACCAGGCGAGGTTTGATGACAAAGACCTTCCTGCAGAGCCAAGAGAGAGAGAAAGCCTTTCCCTGGAGCTGGCACCCTGAATTTGGACTTCTAGCCTCCTAGACTGTGAGAGAATAAATTTCTCTCTGTTAAAGTCATCCACTTGTAGTGTTTCTGTTATAGCAGCACTAGATGACTAACACAGGCATATAGTTAGAGCTCAGTAAATATTAGCTAGTATTATTACTGTTATTACTATTATCAACAGTTTAATATGAGATCGTAAGGGATCATAAGAGACCATCCAATTCCTACACCGTGAGTATTATTTCCAACTCTACTTCTCATCACTTATTCCGTGGCCTCACTTAATTCTATGACTTAACCCTCATTTTCAAGAAATTCTTGAGTATGCTTATATGTATTAGTTACATATGGCTTTTAGTAACTTCGATCAAACACAAACATAGCACAGTGATCGCATGTGCCAGATTTTCTTGGATAACCCAATTTTATTCTTTTTCATGAAATACTTGGATTTTCTAAATACATAGGTAAATGGAATTTAATTTGTGTACCAGTATATGATTTTCAAATACATAATTTTATAAACCAAGCACAGATTTTTGGTCCTTACTTTTCATTCTGAAAATGTCCATAACAAGTATATGTAATTTTAAAAGAATAGGTTCTAATGATTCCTGTGCTGGTAGCAACAAACCTAAGAATTACAAAAAATGAAGTGAGGGCTTTTGACCTAGAGATGCGCTTTGTCGCTAAGGAAGATGGTTTGCACCTTGGTCCACAGAGTGCTTTGCTCAGGGCATAAGCAATTAGAGTAAAACCTTTCTGATTCACACTAATGACCACAAGACCCAATGAACACATGATCTACTGACTTTTGCTTATTAGTGAGAATGTGAGAAGATGAGAGAAAACACAGTCCATTTTCTACATTTAAAATATGAGAAATCCGTCTCAATATTATTTGTACTTTTTACTTTCCAATTTAGAATATCCATGCCAAAGGCATTTGGGAAACCAAAGCTTCTTAAAAACAAAGTAAATTTTGTCATCCTTGGTATTAATTAGAGTGTGAAGGAAATTAGATCAACATTATTTAAAGCAGAAAATACTAGAAGAAACTATGCTTTTCTATTTTGAATGAGAAGATCTCAACTCTCCACTCCCGTCTCTGCCAGGGACCAGCTGTATGGCTTTGGGTAACTCACACATTCATCCTTCTGGCTGGACTGAAAGACCGCTGAGCTCCTATAGCACCCAGCAGTCTGTGAATTATAAGGCTGCTCAATTTTGTCAACAACAACAACAAAAATTAGTATGACTAATTTTTGACTTTTACCTTTTCTTTCAAGATTTAATGGGGCTTGCTTAGCTGCTTTGCTTTGTTTAAATTGGACCTCTGCCTAAAAGCTCCTATCTGGGTAGTGCAGAAGAAACCACAGCCCCATTAGCCCACAGAGATCTCCACTGTCCAACCATGGACATGCAATCCTCAACAATAGAGCCATGCCTTTGCAGTCCTGGAAGTCTCTGGTGGGGGCTACAAAAATGGTCTTGTCCTCAAAAACTGACAGTCTCATGGAGAAGAAAGATAAATAGGTTCATAAATAATTCTACCTCAAGGCTTATTTTGGTGAAGTTCTATTGGAGAGGTACGAGGACTCCGGAGGTTTGGAAAAGAGTAAATCTAAACAACTTTAGGGAGGCTCTTTGGAGGAATTGAGATTTGAGCTAGGTTCTAGAACTGGGCTGAATTTTGACAAGTTGAATTAGCAGTGAGATTATTCCGGGAGGAAGGGTTATTATTATAAAGGAATAAATTCAGAAGAAGCAAGGTATAGTGAATTGAATACTGTCTCCCCAAAAAGATATAACCAAGTTCTAACCCCTGATACCTCTGAATGTGACTTTATTTGGAAATAAGGTCTTTGAAGATGTAATTAAATTAAGGATCTCGAGATGAGATCACCCTGGATTTAGGGTGGTCCCTAAATCTAATGGCAGTGTCCTTCTAAGAAACAGAAAAGGAGGAGACACACAGAGATGCAGGTAAGAAGGCCATATGAAGACAGACGCAAAGATTGGAGTTATGCTGCCACAAACCATGGAATGCCAGGAGCCACCAGAAGCTGGAAATCAAGGAAAGCTTCTCCCCTAGAGACTTTGGAAGGAATGTGTTCTGCTGACACCTTGATTTTAGACTCTGGCCTCTAGAACTGTGAGAGAATAAATTTCTGCTGTTTTAAGCCACCGAGTTTGTGGTAATTTGTTACAGCAGCCTCAGGAAAACTGATACAGGAAATGTTTTCAGGAATGGAATATGGAGAGGCCACCTGGCTCTGGACTGGTGTTTACTGGAGGGGTGGAAACCGAGAGGAAGAGAATAATTAAAGAGTAAGACTTCAAAGACAGGCAAGGGACAAACAATGTAGCAAGCTCTTTGAATGGGAGTAAAGAAACCTGAAAACATTTGAGGTAAAATGGGGTTAGCAAAACTGGATAATTCAAGTTGTGTGTCAGAAGAACTTGCAGGGGAAGAGACCAGAGACAGGAAGATCAGTTAGGACACCATTGCAGAAGTTCAAGGAAAAGTAATGAGGGATTAAATAACTAAAGTAATAGCAACAGGGTTGAGACCTGGAAGATGTTGGGCTAAGGATTTTATGATCAGCTAGATGGGTTAGGGAGCAGGAGAGAGAAGTCAAAGTGATTCCTGGGGAAACCCCAGTTTTAAGGGTTAAAACAAAGGAATAAAATGAATAAATAAAACCAAGGTTTCATCAAAGAAGGAGAAATAGAACCAGCGAAGTACCAACGAGGCTGGAGTTTCAAGTAGGGGGCAGTATCTAATGCTATGGACACGTCAAATAGCTTGACAAAGAAGACTTGGTAAATAGAGATTGCTGGTTATTTTTGAAAGTCCACTAGCTGTAGAATAAAACAACAAAAACAACAACAACAACAAAAACCAAACCCATTCAGTTGATTCCGACTCATAGTGACCCTATAGGACAGAGTAGAACTGCCCCACAGGGTTTCCAAGGAACAGCTGATGGATTCGAACTGCTGACCTTCCGGTTAGCAGCCACAGCTTTTAACCACTGCGCCACCAGGGCTCCCTACGTAGAATAGCAGGAAGGAAATACAAACTATACAGGAGTAAGAAGAAAATTGGATAGAAGGAAATAGACATATTAGGTGTATTGTATTCCTTCAAGATCATTTTTGGTAAAAGAGGATGTGTATAAGAAGTAACTTGAAGTACAGCAGTGTCAAGAAAAGGTGCCTTCAGAATTTGATCAGGCTTCAGCATGTTAATGTGCTATCTCCAGAGAGCCCTGCTAACCTGCAAACAATACGGGAAACACTAATTCACCAGCAGAGCTATGTTTGCCAGATGAGTTAACTGTCACTCAGAAAAAGCTACCATTCAAGGATACCTAAGAGGCCGAATCTGTGTTTACTAGCAAAGCGATTAAGATAAGACTAGCATGTGCTTTAGTGAGGCACACAGCTGATGATTCTAGAGAGTCGGGGGTAGCATGAAGCCACCAGAAAGCTATCAGAAGTGAGGGTGGGGTAGATCAAGACAAATGCAGCCAACAACAGCTTTGCCTTCTCTGCCATTCTGCCTAGATGGGTCTTCCAGTCACTCAGTGATTTGTTCCGGTAATTATCTAGCAAGTATCCTCCACAGAGAATTCAAGGAATGGGTAATAATCTGAAAGTACACACTGCCTCTGATTTCTGGGCCTTTTCATGCACTCAAGAGTATTAGTCAAGAGTGTTCCAAAAAGTGCAAGACAATTGTTGCCAGTAAGAAAAGATTTTGTGCAAAAATCCTTGCAGAGCATCAGAAGCAGAAAATTTTTAAGTGGAAGAAATCAGAGATCACCCAGCCCTACTCTCCACAGCAGGGCAGGTCATTATCCAACATGCATACCATAGAATAAACCTTCAGCTCTTCATTTTCTCCTGTTTTTTTTTTTTTTTTTTTTACTACCATAATTATTAGGTCCCATAATGCCCAATTCTCCTGATAGCAGAGACTATCCAGAAATATAATCACACTTGTAAAGAAACGTAACTAAGGCTGGAAAATCTGAATACCTAAAAGGTCACCTGAAAGATGCCCCAGCCTCTCCTAGGGACTTTGCTTGAACCCTCAAAGACTAGAAAGAATTTATTATATCTTTAAAAAATTTTTTCTTCTAAATTCCCAACCATATTTAACAGCTGAGGATTATGTAGAAGAAGGAGAGTTGGAAAAATAGAAGGTTTCCCTTTTGTAGAAGATTAGGCAAATCATGATAACAGTTGGAAGTCCCTGGGTGGCAACAAAGGTTAAGCACTTGGCTACTAACTAAAACTTGGTGGTTCAAGTTCACCCAGAGGTGTCCTGGAAGAAAGTACTGGAGATCTACTTCTGAAAGATCATATCCATTGAAAGCCCTGTGAAGTTCAATTCTATTCAAAACACGTGAAGTTGCTATGAGTCAGAATTATCTTGACAGCAACTGTTTTTTGTTGTTATTGTTATTGTTGTTGTTAAATATGGTTGATTTGGTTATTGTAAGGTTTGAATGGGTGCATAATCTGAATGACCTCGTACGAACTCTCAGAATATCATGGAATGCAGGAGCTGCCTCTACTTCCTGGGAGTCTCAGTGAAGAAGATGTTAGGGTTGACAGTAAGGATTCTGTAATAATGAGGTTAAGAACTGGAAAAAAGAAGCAAATATTTATCCCAATTTCAGAAGTCAGAAACCTCCATTCACGCAACATATATTTACTGATTCCCTGCTGTGAGCCAGACACTGATCTAGAAAGTCAGGGAATTCATTCTGGGTTAACCAAAACCAAACCAAACTCATTGCCATCAAGTCGATTCTGACTCATAGCAATCCTACAAGACAGAGTAGAACTGCCCCATAGAGTTTCCAAGGAGTGCCTGGTGGATTCAAACTGTCAACCTTTTGGTTAGCAGCCATAGAACTTAACCACTACGCCACCAGGGTTTCCCATTCTGAGCTAAGAGGAGCCAAAAGATTTTAGCCTTTGATAAAGCCATGACTCATTTTTAATGTGACACTGGATGAAGTTCCTCAAATGTAGAAGGAATTTTCCTCAAGTTTCAGACATGATGAAGCACAAGGGCAATGACAGAGGCTACGGAACAGATAGCGGCAATGGCCCATACAGTGCCTGGAGGTGAGGAAGATATCAGCAACCCTTAGGAATATGAGCTTCCATTTGGAAGCTCACGGCCTCAGATTTAGATGGGAGTACACTCTGGATCCTTGTCAACCAGGCTTCTAGTTGTGCTGAGCCTGGGCCTTGCAAAGATCTTCTGAATGGATAGCTCTTGCTTTTCCTGTCCAGTATCTCCTCCCTCTTCTTTTACTAACAGAAACGTTATTTCCTCTAGGGAAGCTCTTCCACATGGCTCAGGTGAGGCTAACCCTGTCCTATGTCTGACCTTTTAAAATACTCATCTCCTTGATTCCTGTGATTGGTTCAGAGATGGGCTTGGGACCTAAGCCAGACCAATCAGAATCCTGGCTTTTTTGTCAGCATTCTTTCTGCTGGGCAAGAGAAGGATCCTGTCAAGAGGTGGAGAAAAATAATGGCGCCATGTAGACATTGTTGGAGCACATGGACCCAGGCTTACCTGAGCCAGGCTCTGTCCCTGGACTTGCCATTACTTGAGGCTTGGCTGCTTTGAATAGGGTTTCTGTTACGTGCGACCACACAGGTATTTTCTAAGACAAAAGAGATCATGCTCCATGTGCACTCCTAAATCAGGCTTGATGAAAAATAATTAAGTAGTGTGGAGAAGTTGATGTCATAGAGCCCCACTTCCAAACCAGAAACATGATAAATCTTTTGAAAGACGCTCTGCTTGATGCATGACCTCAAACTGCCCTTCTACCAGAGCACTGCTCAGTTTCAAGCTTTTATTTATTTTTATTCTTTTAATGACATTTATTAGGATCTTTTCTAAATAATGTAAGGTAGACTATTTTTATCATAGAAAGTTGAAAACATAAAAGCATGTGTTTCCATCATCCAGTGAGAAACAGTTTTAAACTGCTTCTGGACTTTTTAATGCATACGTATACCTTTTCAACTACTCTCCCCACTTTTAACTTACATATAACAAGAACATTTTCCCAGATAATTCAATAATTTTATACAGCATAATATTAATAGAAGTATTTTTTCCCAGTTGCCGTCAAGTTGATTACGACTCAGAGAGGCCCCACGTGTGTCAGAGTAGACTGTGCTCCATACAGTTTTCAGTGAAGGATTTTAGGAAACAGACGTTCCATAATTTATTTAACCTGAACCCTATTGCCAAAATTCTAGATTGTTTCCGTCTTTGTGCTTGTATAAATAACCTCATAAACATTACAAACTTTTACATACATCTTCAACATATACCTGGAAGTGTAATTGCTTGTCAAGGGTGTAAAGGTTTTCAAGGTATTTGACAAATCACAGTGGGATTTTTAAAAGACAACCAAAGAAGTTCTCTCTTTGCCTCTTCTTTTCCCAGTGGGGAAGAAGCTTCACCACTAAGCTACATTCCTAAAATAAAAAAAAAAAAATTCAGTATGTAATCTCTGGGTGGTGCAAACGGTTAACATGTCTGGCTGCTAATCAAAAGGTAGGAGATTCGAGTTCACCCAGAGTTGTCTTGGAAGAAAGGCCGGGCAATCCACTTCTGAAAATCAGCCACTGACAACCTTATGTAGCATAGTTCTACTCTGACATACATTGGGTTGCCACGAGTCAGAATTGACTCGACAGCAACTTTTTTTTTTTTTTAATATTATT
>NW_004444017.1:11137144-11162085 GCF_000243295.1 Trichechus manatus latirostris
CTTTTTTTTTTTTTTAATATTATTATTATTTTCCTATTTTTGTAGTAACAAATTGCCACAAACTTAGCAGCTTACAATACTCATTTATTCTGTACATCAGAAGTCAGACAGGTTTGACTGAATAGTCTGGTTAAGGTCTCACAAGGCTGAAATCAGAGTGTAAGTGAGCCTGGGCTCTTATCTGGAGGTTCTCGGGAAGAATCTGTTTCCTGGCTCATTCAGGTTGTTGGCAGAATTCATTTCCTTCTCAAGTTTCAACGTAGCTCCCTCCATCCTCAAGCCTACAACTGAGGTCAAATATTCTCACATTTTGAACGTTTTTCACTTCTTCTCCTTCTGCCCCATCTCTCTAACTACCGCCAGAGAAAGTTCTCTGCTTTTAAGGGCTCGTGTGATTTGATTGGCCTACCTGTGTAATTCAGAATAATTTCTGTATCTTAAGGTCCATAACCTTAATTACATCTGCAAAGTCTCTTTAGCCATGTGACATAGCGTATTCACAGGTTCCAGGGATTAGAGTGGAATGGACACCTTTGAAGTTCCCTCAAGTTTACTCTCAACTACTAATCTAAAGGTTCAGAGTTCAAAACCACTCAGCAATGCCAGGGAAGAAAGTCCTGGTGGTCTGCTTCTATAAAGATTACAGCCAAGAAAACCCTATGGAGCACAGTTCTACTCTACATACATGTGGTCATTATGAGTTGGAATTATTGACTCAATGGCAACAGGTTTGGTTGTTTTTTTGTTGCTGTTGTTGTTTTTCTTTTTGAACATCTTTTGTGGGCCATTCTCCCTACCACAGGGTAGAACCACAAAAGTACATTAAGTAACCCTAACATATACAATCACCTGAGTAGCCATCTTTCATCCCATGACAATGTCTGAGAGCACTATTTGAGTCTCTTCAAGCATCACATGGGGAATTGTTCTTGTCACACCTACTGCACACACCCCAGCAAGTTCTCAGTTGGTCAAAAGGATTGTGTTGCAAAACTTTCCAACATCTCCCATTGCTAGGAAACCCTGTTCCCCATCTCCTTCAGGTCAGGCTTCCCTTCAGATTTATTTGCAGTGCTGTACCATTGTAATAAACGACATTGTGTCATGGTGCTCAGGCTGTTACCAGTCAAAAAAGGATGCAAAAATTCTGGTGATTTTACAGGCAAATATAGGCCTAGGGATGTAACTGTGCCTCAAACACATGTGTAGGGGTCTACATACATCTAAATGTTTCTGTGACCTGCTAACTTGTTTTTCCAGTGAATCTAACTCATTTCTTCCTTATTAGTTTTCTGCATAGGTTTTCTTCTCCATGGCTAATTTCGAAGGAAATAGTGTGAGAGTTTTCAGGAAAAGCAGTTTCCATGGTTACAGTGTAGTCTTACTAAAAATAGTACATGATGTAATCAGCAAAAGTTTAGCTGCTAAAGTAACTAGACAAAATGGATCTGCATTTCCCTATGAAGTTTGTTCTCTCATTCAAGCTGTGTCTATGACACAGAAGCAAATGATCTGTGAATTATTTTTATTGCCCCAAGATTCCCGCTCCTCAAACACTTTCGTGGGTAGTTCACAAACTGTTCAGGTTCTGGGATTATTTCTAACACCATGTAGGGAGAGAGGGTGAGAGAGACAGGGAAGAAGAGAAGGGAATCAGAGAAAGGAAGGAAAGAAGGTAAGTACTCACCTTATCTTGAGTTACGATTTACACTTTCTTTGTCCTTCATTTCTCCCTATGAGATAACATCCTCCTTTTCTCCAGCAGCCCTTTTAAACTCACTATACAGTCTAGTTGCCACTGAGTCAATTCCGACTCATTGCAACCCCATGTGTGTCAGAGCAGAATTGCGCTTCATAGGGTTTTCAATGGATGAATCTTCAGAAGTAGGTTACAAGATCTTTCTTTTCCGAGCCACCTCTGAGTGGACTCAAACCTCCAGCCTTTTGGTTAATAGCCAAACCCTATGCTCATTAACCTTTTGCATTACCCAGGGACTCCTAAACTCACTATAGTGTTGCATAACATAAGGAAAAGCATTACTCTCTATCTGCTTAGTCTACACCCTCTAAATTCTACAGCTAGCTATGTACCCTATCTTTTTTACTTTGTCTTACGGGCCTTCCCCTTGAGCAACTGATTCAAGATTTTGCATTAGAAAGAACTACAAGAGGGACACCCACTCATTTTATTATTTCTCTTCCATTATTTCACTCTCTCTTTTATATAACCATAGACGAGTGTAGACACCTGAGATTAAAACATCTTCCCTTTTGTGTTTGGTGTTCTTTGTCCTCATTGTGTTTGAACTGTTACTAGGCACAGCCGGGTCTCTGTTTCCAATGTCCTTTTTCCACGTTGCATATAATTGAAAAGAGAATCATGAACGGCAGTCTCACTTGCTTCCAAGGCCATCTCCCCTCCCCCACAACACACACACCACACCACCAAATCTTTGAAGCTCAAGTCAAACAGGTGGCTGCATGCATCATCTTTCCCATCTTGAGCACCACACTCAGCTTCACCTTCTCTCTGACTACAAAGCCAACTCTAACCCAGGAGATTACCTGTTTGTTATTTCTGCCACTTTGTGTTCCTCTAATGCCATTCTCTCTCTCTCCTTCCCAAAGTTGTTCAAGGGGCACTCTCAAAATGAAATTCAATATCAATACCAAGTGCTTTTTCCTTGGTCTCCATACAAGAAAAGTCCTAAAAATACTCCTGGCTTCCTTTTGGAGCCAAAATAGTAGTGCTTATTTCTTGTGAGTTTGGGGACTCAGCAGGCCCCTCTCGAAAGAACTCCATCATTTTATTTAGTCTACAGCACTGGAGAGAGAAGGCTGGAAATGTTTTTTAAAATGCCACGGCCATCGCATATGTTAGTAATTTCTTAAGTGTATGTTTATATCAGGGACGTTGTTAACAATGGCAGGGCCAGAGCAATTTTAAAATCTATAAATTGCTGCTGGCCTGAACTAACTTGACAGTGTTCCTTTAAAAAGGCTGTCTTCTTAAGTAACTGGCTTTAGAAAGGTATTTGGAGCTAACGTTTTTAAGTGGCTTTTTATGGCATACCTTTAAGATTCATTTGTTTCTCATTACCTTCTATGGAACACTAACTCCTGAATATAGTCTCAGAGATGGCACTGTATCTGGCCCAGGAGCTCGCAAAGTAATACAGCGTAGGCAATATAATTCAAATATAAAGTACATCAAGTGAAGAGACATGGTGAGTTGAATGTATTATGTTCCCACAGTTTTATTTATTTAATTAGCTGCTTGAACGTAGAAGTTCAATGAAGGGTTCTCATCCTAAGGCCTAATTAAAAGAAATCAATTTTGAAGATGGATGGAGGTGGAGGAGAAAAGATAAATGAGGGCTGAAGAACAGTGTTACACAGTGGCATTAGTCCAGGTGTTCCAGGTGGGTGGATAAGAGATGGAAAGGGCTTCTTCCTGCCGGAGATATTTGTATTGAGAGCAGGAGTTGAGTAGAGAAGTTAACAGATATCTTTATTGAGCCCTTTCAGATGTACTCTGCACCCACCTCACCCTGCTCTCTGCCCCAGAAAGGCACCTTCTCTGGGTAGTATGGAGCACAGCAGTGGGATCTCTCACCCTCTGGCTTCCAGCTGGGTCATCCAATGGGGAGTCCTGACAGGAGATGTGGGGTTGGGGGTGGGAGTAAAGTGAGGTCAGGATATTTATTCCCCTTGTTCCTTGACTGTGGGGTCTTCTTGGGCTGATTTCAATAACTGCTATCTCCCTAGTCCCTTCAAACCTGGGGGTCTTAACAAATCACTGGTTGTACCCCCATGTTATGGATTGAATTGTGTCCCCCAAAATTGTGTGTCAACTTGGCTAGGCCATGATTCCCAGAATTGGGTGTTTGACCACCATTTTGTTATCTGATGTGGTTTTCCTATGTGTTCTAAGTCCTACCTCTATGATGTTAATGAGGCAGGATTAGAGACAGTTATGTTAATGAGGCAGGACCCAATCTACAAGATTAGGTTGTGTCTTAAGTCAATCTCTTTTGAGATATAAAAGAGAGAAGCAAGCAGAGAGATGAGGGGACCTCATCCCATCAAGAAACAAGAGCCGGGAGAATAGCAAGTCCTTTGGATCTGGGGTCCCTGTGCTGAGAAGGTCCTCGACCAGGGAAGACTGATAACAAAGACCTTCCCCCAGAACCAACAGAAAGAGAAATCCTTCCCCTGGAGCTGGTACCCTGAATTCGGACTACTAGGTTCCTAGACTGTGAAAGAATAAATTTCTCTTTGTTAAAGCCATCCACTTGTGGTATTTCTGTTATAGCAGCACTAGATAACTAAGACATCCCAGCTACTGCACTATTTCTTTTGGTTCCCACTCCCTACCCACCTCTTTGTAAATAAACCCTCCTTCAATTGTCCTAATTTGAGTGTGCCATCTGTTTCTTGTTGGGACTGTGATACCAGAATCTTCAGCAAATAATTCTTTGGCCATCTCATTTCTGGAGATTGTCTTCTATGAGAGTTAGGAATGAGAAAAAACTGCTTCAGAGTAACGAGTCATATGGTAGGACCTAAAGTGATCTTCAGAGAGGGATACAAAGTTATTAATAAAACCCAAAACCCACTGTTGTTGAGTCGATTCTGACTCATAACAATCCTATAGGTAACTAAAAGCACCTGGAAATAATAACAAGGATAAAGACAGGGTAGAATTCATTGAACTTGATGGGAAATACAAAGAATTGGTTAAAGCATAGGGAAAGAGAATGAGATAAACTGAATGTCTAAAAAATATTATTTCATGAGTGATTTAATATCAATTTTGAGCTCAACTGCTCACTTCACGTTATTGTTTGTCATTTTTGAAGAAAGTTATTCCTAACGGGATATTCCTTAAAAATAAGTTCAACATTTTGAGACACTCTGATACAGTGTTATTTATCCTGCTGATGATGGTAATACATAGTATAATCATGATTCCAGCTGCCAATCACTGTGCTTTTATTCTGCTCAATATGCTTTGCTAAGCTTTACACTCATTAGTCCTCACAACAACCCTTGGAAATAGGCATTACTATTATCCTCATTGTCCAGGAAAGAGAAGCTGACAAATGTTGCAAGCTATAGCATGTAAGTGAAGAACTGAGATTCCAACCCAGAGCTCCTTGATCCTTGTTGCAGTCGTTTTCCACCCTCCTCATTCACTACTCAAGTAGCTAAATATGGCTAGAGAAAAACATACAACTCTGCTAACACGTATTACCTTCAATAACTGCAAATCTCAGAGGTCCATCAGCACCATCCAGCAAGCATTTCAGTCTCCTACTCTACAAAACTCACTCCCAGGATTCACCTACCTAAAATTCTAGTCTCAGATATCTAACTGCCTTTAAAATATCTCCATTTGGATCTCTAATAGGCAAATCTAATATGTCCAAAATTTCTCTTGATTTCCCCACTCCCCAAACTTTGTTCTTTCCTAGTTTCCTATTTCTATATGGGAATGTAGGAGCATTTACCCAGTCGCTCAAGAGGAAAACCCATCACATATCCTTGATTTCTTTCTTTCCCCTTTGCCTCACCTATACAACCATAGAAAGTTATTCTTTTATTTATTCTGATCTTGTTGTTGAGAATATACACAGCAAAACATATGCCAGTTCAACAGTTTCTACACGTACAATTCAGTGACACTGATTACATTCTTCAAGATGTGCAACCATTCTCACTCTCCTTTTCCAAGTTGTTCCTCTCTCATTAACATAAACTCACTGCCCGCTAAGGTTCCTATCTAATCAGAAAGTCCTTCTTGAACCTGATATCTCACAACCTCCATGGCCCCACCACAATCCAAGCCATCGCTACCTGTTGTTTGCATTACTACAGGAACTTTTTGACTGGTTTTACTTCTTCCATTCTTACCTTCTCAAAGGTATACAGTAGGCAGAATAATCTCTTTAAAATGTAAGTCAGATCAGTCATTCCTTTGATCAAAACTTTCTATACCATCCAGAATCAATTCCACGTTCTACAAGACCCTAGATGACCTGGCTACTGCTGCCTCACTGTCCTCATCTCTTACCACTTCCTGCCTCATTCATGTCATTCTAGACACTCTGACATTATTACTATTTCTCCAAAATGCCAAATTCTTTCTGACACCCTGGTGTTAGTCCTTGCTGTTCCTTCTGCCTGGAACTCTTGTCTCTGAGATACCACACTTCACACACGTCTTTCCTCAATAGTCATCTCCTTAGAATGGCCTTCCCCAGTCAGTATAAAAAATTGCCACACGTTCCCCAGCCCCTATTACTCTCTACCCTCTCTCCCTGCTTTTCTTCTCTTCATGGCACTTTTTATTTACCACCTGACATTTTATCACATGTGTATTTATTTGTTTATTGTCTATCTACTCCACTGGAATGTAAGCTCCAAGAAGGCAGACATTTGGTTGGTCAAGTTCTCTGCTGTGTCCCCAGAACTTAGAAGAGTGCTGTACCCATAGAGGCACTCATAAATATTCTTTTAAGGAGTTGAAGAAGGAAGAAAGGGAGAGGAGGTAAGAGGGAGAGAGGGATGGAAAGGCAGAGAGAGAGGAGAAAAGAAGGAAGAACTCTTGAGCCTATTGTGGTAAGCAGAATAATGACCCCTCAAAGATGCCCACATCCTATTCCCTATAACCTGTGACTATGTTACCTTACATGGCAACCTTAATTGGTTGCTAATAAACTGACCTTAAAATAGGGAGATTATTCTGGGTTACCCAGGTAGGCCCAATGTGATTACAAGGGTCCTTAGAAATGGAAGAAGGAAGCAGAAAATGAGAAGGAAGTCAGAGGGATATGTTGTGAGAATGACTCAAACCAATGTGCTAGCTTTGAAGATGGAGGAAGGGAGCTGTCTTAGTCAGGGTTTCTCTAGCAAAACCAGTAAGGTATACACACACATGCACACATATATATAACCAGTAAGATCTGTGTGTGTGTGTGAGAGAGAGAGACAGAGAGAGAAAGAGAGAGAGAGAAAATTTGTTTTGACGAATTGGCTTATGTGATTGTAGGGGCTGGCAAGTCTAAAATCTGTAGGTCAGGTGACAGGCTAGAAATTCTGCAGGCTTATGTTCCAAGTTAGTAAGTCAGGTGGTGGATGACAGAGAAGAGTTCTGACAGAATGTCTATTCAGAATCTGGAGCTAAAATCCTCCCTTGGAAAACCTCTGGTTTTGTTCTTAAGGCCTTCAGCTGATTGAATGAGTCCTACCCACATTATGAAAGGTAATCTGCTTTACTTAAGGTCAACTGATCTAAATGCTCATCACATTTAAATACTTCATAGCAATATCTAGACTAGTGTTTGGCTGAACAACTGGGCAATTTAGCCTAGCTAAGTTGACATATAAAATTAACCATCACAGGAGCCATGAGCCAAGGAATGCAGGTGACCTCTAGGTGCTGCAAAAGACAAGAAAACAGACTCTCCCTTAGAGTCTTCAGAAGGGAACACAGCACTGCCAGTACTTTGGTTTTAGCCAATAAGATCCATGTCGGACTCCTAACCTACAGGACTCTAAGATAGGAAATATGTGTTGTTTCAAGTCACTAAGTTTGTGATAATTTGTTGCAGCAGCAATAGAAAACTAATACACCTATATTCTATGTTCTAGGATATACCACCTCTCCTAACTTCTCTTGTTGCTGTTTTAGTGATTTGGAGACATTTCTTTGTCAATATAATTATATAATTATATTTCTGTCTTTCCCAGCACACAAAAGGCATACCCTCCACCTCCTGTCTGTATATTGGGTATTAAACCTGATAATCATTTTTTTTTTAATAAAAACTAGGACACTAAAATTAAAAATGTATGTACATTCTCTAGCTATGTGACTTTGGGCAAGTTGCTTAACCTTTCTGTACCTTGGTTTCCTTGCCTGTAAAATGTGTATTATAATAGTTAACTATCTCTTGGACACTTAGAATAGGAACTGATAATAAATGTTCAATAAATATTAGCTACTATTCTTATTAATACATTCAGTAGGAAAGAGAACTGAAGTCAAGCCTGTTCATGAAAACCTAAGCATAATTCCTACACTGTTAAGCTTTGTTACCACCAAATTCTATACTTTTCAGAGATGATTGTAAATACTTTGAAGTCAAAAGCTTTCTTGTGCTTTCAAGAATGAGTTAACCTATCACACAATCAAAGATTTCAGTTTGACAATACTCATTGTGGGCAAAGGTATGGGGAAAGGAACATTCTCATGCCCTTTTGGCCTAAGCGTTAGATGTAAGCCAATTAACTATCTTATTTTTACTTTTCTATCTTGCTCATCTTTTAATAATAATTATAAATTATATTACCATAAAAATGTGAAAGCTTTTTATTTTGAACCAAACAAAAACAGTACAGCTTCACTGGTCAAAGCTGAGTAATTGTCTCTGAGCCTTCTCTGGAGTGTATTTTCCGCAGAGAAGCTATAACCATGGCACATTCAATGTTCTTGTCCTCAACCCAGACCAAGGACTAGTTTAGAGCACAAAAAAGTCTTGACAGCTAGAGGTTGTGAATATGTATGGAGTAGTAATGAACTCTATTGTGCTTTTGCCACACAGAATAAGGTTGTTATAAAACTTAGTAAAGTGGTTCCTTCTTGAGTGGTACAAAGAGCTCATGGGTTACACTGTGACCATGAAAAAAGACAGGATAAAAAGGAGCTAGATATGTGGTTCAATTGTTTGAGTGAACTCACCTCTTTTGAGTAAACCAAAATCATTAGCATGTATTATGAGAATATGCAAATTCTACAGCTGCCTCCCACATTTCAAAATTGACACTGGATAGTGCTTCTGACAGGTTTCTGATGAGTTCTTCCAACTTTGGGAAATTAAAAAATCACCTTCTATCGCTATCCTATTATCGTTAGAAGGAATGGGAAATAGGGGTACTGAATTGGTCAGCAGAAAGATGTTAAATATTTCATTATATTGTTGAACAGAGAGGTAAAGAATGAGATTTTTCTATTTGTTGATTTATTATTTTATTCATTCAGTCAACAGATGTTTGTAGGCCTAACACTGTGTTAGGAGCTAGCAATTTAGTAACGGGCAAGACAGACATGGTGCCTCTCTTATACTTCATGTAAAAGTGGAAAGGAAAAATAAAGTAAATTATAAAAAACAACAAAAAACAAAAAGTGGAAAGGAAGAATCAAAACTAAAATTGCTCTGGAAACCTATCAACAAGGAGTAGTGAAAATTCACAGCCCACATTCTTTGAGTCCTCATATTTCTGTCAACTTCATTAAGAAGAAAGGAGACCTGTACACTTCTTCCAAAAAGGACAATATGAATATGTGAAAAAACTGCAGTGAAAAGAGACTAAAGTCTGATATTTCATCCATTTATTGATTCATTCACTCTTTCAGTAACAACAACAACAAAAAATTTAGAGCATCTACTATGTGTCAGGCACTTTTCTAGCTACTTGTAATACATCAGTGAGCAAAGCAGATAACATCCCCATTCTACTGGAGCCTAACACTCTGGGGAAGAGGATTAACTATTTATATTCAGGAAGATTAAATATTAACATTTAATAAAATAGTTAAAAAATCAGAAAAATAGGTCTCTGAGTGCCCTTCCCCCCTACATTTTTCACTGTTGAAATACTGCACTTCTGTCAAGACAGCTCAAATGCCAAGCTGGCCATTTTTCTTTCAGATTCAGAAAAGGATGTGGAACAAGCGATTCATTGCTGATGTCAGATGGATCTTGGCTGAAAGCAGAGAATACCGGGAAGAAATCTACTTGGGTTTTATTGACTATGCAGAGGCATTCGACTGTGTGAATCATTACAAATTACAGATAACATTGAGAAGAGTGGGAATTTCAGAACACTTAATTGTGCTCATGAGGAATCTGTACATAGACCAAGAGGCAGTCATTCAAACAGAACAAAGGGATACTGCATGGTTTAAGATCAGGAAAGGTGTGTGTCAGGCTTGTATCCTTTCACCATACTTACTCAAGCTGTATGCTGAGTAAATTATCCAAGAAGCTGGACTATATGAAGAAGAACGCAGCATCAGGACTGGAGGAAGACTCATTAACAACCTGTGATATGCAGATGACAAAACCTTCCTTGCTGAAAGTGAAGAGGACTTGAAGCACTTACTGAGGAAGATCAAAGACTACAGCCTTCAGTATGGATTACACCTCAAAATAAAGAAAACAAAAATCCTCACAACTGGACCAATAAGCAACATCATGATAAATGGAGAAAGGATTGAAGTTGTCAAGGATTTCATTTTACTTGGATCCACCGTTAATGACCATGGAAGCAGCAGTTAAGAAATCAAATGATGTATTGCACTGGGCAAATCTGCTGCAGAAGACCTCTTTAAAGTGTTAAAAAGCAAAGATGTCACTTTGAGGACTAAGGTGTGCCTGACTCAAGCCATGGTATTTTCAATTGCCTCATATGCATGCAAAAGCTGAACAATGAATAAGGAATACCGAAGAAGAATTGGTGCATTTAAGTTACGGTGTTGGAGAAGAATATTGACTATACCACGGATGGCCAGAAGAGCAAACAAATCTGCCTTGGAAGAGGTACAGCCAGAATGCTCCTTAGAAGCAAGGATGGTGAGACTTTGTCTCATGTACTTTGCACATGATTATTGGGGGGACCAGTCCCTGGAGAAGGACATCATGCTTGGTAAAGTAGAGGGTCAGAAAAAAAATGGAAGACACTCAACGAGATGGTTTAACACAATGGCCGTAACAATGGGCTCAAACATAGCCATGACTGTGAGGATGGCACATGACTGGGCAATGTTCCATTCTGTTGTACATAGGGTCGCAATGAGTTGGAATCACCTTGATGGCACCTAACAACAACAACAAAATATACCTTTTATACCTTGCTAATTCAAAGCTCTTTTCGCCTTGTGTTGTGTTCATTTTTAAAACCCATTATAGGTTACAAAGGGGCTTTGGTGGTTCAGTGTTAGAATCCTCCCTTTCCATGCAGGAGACCCAGGTTCTATTCCTGGCCAATGCACCTGATGCACAGCCACTACCCATTTCTAAGCAGAGGCTTATGTGTTGCTATGATGCTGAACAGGTTTCAGTGGAGCTTCCAGACTAAGATAGGCTAGAATGAAAGGCCTGGAGATCTACTTCTGAAAATCAGCCAGTGAAACCTCTATGGACCACAACAGTCCTATCTGCAACTGATCATGGGATGGCATGGGACTGGATGGCATTTTGTTCCATTGTGCATGGGGTCACGATGAGTCAGAGGCCAACTCTGTGGCAGCTAACAACATAGATTACAAACCCCTTGTCTTGTTCCTCACCTAACACAGTATCTAGTATATGTAGACCCTCAATAAAATCTCTTTCAATTAAGCAGGTACAAATAAAAGGATAAATAAATATCAAAATGGTTACACATATTTCTTCCTTTCCTAAAGGAAGGGTATATTAGATTAATATTCCTCCAGCTCTTATATAAAATTATTTTTGTGATGAAAGTTTCAACCTGTTTTCTATATAATAATATTGGTGTCAATTATATTTGACAAGTCTGAACAAATACAGACTTAACTTATTACCACTTTGCTTCAAAACCTTGCTTCTGTTGTTTTCCTTATGTATCAGTCAGTGGCACTGCCATCTTACTGGTTGCTCAAATTAGAAACTTTAACATTTTATTTTTTGGTTCTTCAAGGTCTTACAAAAAAAAAAAAAAACTCTCCAATACTTTGCCAATTTCTCTTTATTCTCCCTGATGAGAATTAATTCCACCATCTGTATGTTTTTCCTCCTCTCTGTATCCATTGCCACTGCCTTAACAAAGCCTAAAGTATCCCTTACTTGGCTGTTGAAGGAACTTCCAATAATCTCCCTGTCAGCACCATCCTCGATTTTATCCTTCACACTGCCATCTGAAGTTATCTTTTAAAACATACATTTTAGGTCACCCTCTTATTTTCAATAACTTCTAAATTGCATTATGAGGAAGGTATTTCCTGTAAAAGGTGTTCTATGGTCAAATAATTTGGGGCAACATTGATTTAGTCGCATTTAGACAGGTTTCTTTGCTGCAGGACTTCTCAGAGCCTTTGATACCCTACTGAGCGTGGTGTGTCTATTAAGAGGAAGCAAGTATTTCCCAAACTTGTCTGATTAGAGACCATTTTTTCATGGAGAACTGAGTCTGACATAGTAAGTTGGCTCACTCATCATCCATGTCAAACTTTTCTTCTGTAACTTCCTTTATTATAGAAATAAAAATACTAATTTCCTAGCACCCTGGCTGCCAAGTGTGCCCAAGTGACAGTTCTAGTCAACTTCAAGTAGATAGAAGTCCTAGGGAGTCCTTCCCTTTGCCCCTTTGCCCTTCTTCCTGCCTAGAATAGAGATGCAATACTGGGGGTGCAGCAACCATCTTACTCCTCTGCTAAGGATGGCAAGATAGAAAGAAGAGAAAAAGCTGACTCGCTAATAAAATCACTGGCACCTTGAACCAACCCTGGACTGCCGATAAGAAAATTGAACCCCTTTATCACGTAAGCTACTATGTTTTGGGTTTTCTGATACTTGCAGTTGAATGCAATCCTAATGGATACAAACATCACACAGACTCTGATCAGAGTTAGGAAAATAATTAAATACAAAATAAAGTTTAGACTTCTAAGCATGGCAACAACCCACTGTTTTTCATACATCTCCCTCACTTCCAACCCTTCAAAGACACTAAAATTCTTAATATTCCCGAATCTCTCTATGACTTTATGTAATGCATATAATAGGTAGCATGACACTTACCAGGTCTGTCCTTTATGGGCACCAGAATTTTGACTTCAGTCATTAGTTATAGTCTTCTGGCCCAAATATCTCTCTTCAATAACATCTGTAAAAACAAACAAACAAACCCATTACTAGAGAGTCGATTCCAACTCATAGAGACCCTATAAGACAGTGTAGAACTGCCCTATAGTGTTCTCAAGGAGCAGCCGGTGGATTCAAACTGCCAATGTTTTAGGTAGCAGCCAAGCTCTTAACCACTACGCCACCACACCTGTAAGTACTGTTTATTGAACTAACTGTAGCCATGGCTGTTGCTATTAGTGACTCCACAGATCAGTGCACATTTGGGAACTTCAGGCAATACATCACTCCTTTACTGCTCACTCTGACAAATAAGCCTGCTAAAACTGCAGACAAAGGCTTTCTATTCCTTCCTGAATTAGAAGTTTTGTTGCCCACTCAAACTCTATGACAAAGACCCTTCTGGGTTAAGCACTGCTTCAGCCATAATCTCCGTAGACCCAGTCTCTGAGCTGCACCATCAAACCACCCTACTGGCTATAAAACCAAAAAACCCGTTGCCATCAAGTCGATCTTGACTCATAGCAACACTATAGGACAGATTAGAACTGCCCCATGAGGTTTCCAAGGAGCAGCTGGTGCATTCGAACTGCTGACCTTCTAGTTAGCAGTCATAGCTCTTAACCACTGCGCCACCAAGGTTCCAAAGGTGAAGGGGAGGTGCCAGGGATTGAACCAGGGACCTCATACATGAGAAGCACGTGTTCTACCCCTGAGCTACACCCTCTGATGACTGGCTGTAGTGGCCTGTATTTTGTTGTTCAGTCATTTTATACCCATTAGCTCGCTCCCTCAGTCTGACCTGTCTTTCTGTCTTTTCTTCTTAATTCCAGCTGGTAAATACTGCCTCATCCTTAAAAAAAAAAAAAAAAAAAAAAAAAAACAGCTGGAATTTTGCCTCCCCTGTGAAGCCTTTCCCACATCCATTATTTGTTTCTCCAGCCTGTTTACTCCATAGCATGTTTAACACATCTCTATTAAAGTATTTATCACAATGTAATGTAATTTTCTTATTTATGGGCCTCTCCATCCTGATAATCTGTACATTCCTTAAGAAAAAATCATAGTGCCATCTTTATATTTGAAACTGGCATTTTATATAGTGCCTCATATTTGCTACCAGTTGCTGTGGAGTTGATTCTGACTTATGGTGGCCCCACTGTGTCCCATAGAGTTTTCAGTGGCTGATTTTTCAGAAGTGAAATACCATGCCTTTCTTCTGAAGTGCTTCTGAGTGGACTCAAACCTCTAACATTTTGGTTAGCAGCCAAGTGTGTTAACCATTTTCACCACTCAAGGACTCCTGATGCATGCTAGATGTTCAATAAATGTTTACTCAATAAATACACAAATGATTCAGCCAATGAATGACATTGTACTCGACAACAGTATGGTGCCTTCAAAGGCTTTGATTTGACCTTAGTCGAATTCCTTTCCTTGTCGACATTGTGTTAATCACCAAGAAGATCTAGTGAAAGACTAGAACGCAATTTTAAACTGACTACATATTCATAGCTTTATCATTATATATTAGGCCACACATTAGTTTCATGAAATACCTATAAAATATATTAATTATACAGTAATTGCTATGAAGACATAAAAAGTTTCTGGATACCTACAAAACATGTAAGAAAATTATCAGTTGAGATATAACTTCTAAATGTTAAATGTCGCTGGTAAGATGCTCCAAAAACTAACAGTACAAGTAAAATCATGTCTCTTTCATTCTTGCAAATAATCACTTGAGTTTCCTCCTTCCATACAGGTAGGAAGTCTAATATTTTTCTGATAAGATGTCCCTGTCAATTGTTCAAGAACTCCTGAGAGCTTCCAAAGGTAAATCACTTCTCATCCTTTTCCAGGTGCACCGAGAACTCTGCAGCTCACCACTACCACTGTTCCTCCCCACCACATGGTACTGATGTTAACACTTATCCCTATACAGCCCCACAATCCATGGGCTCATGTCTACTGTATGTGAGGCCAGACCCAGTTTCTGTGGTCCCATTCTCACAGTGCTCCAAGGCTATGACTATAGAGGACAGCTTTTTCAGTTCACATTAACACTGACTTCCTAGGGTACAAGCTGGCATAAGAGCACCTAAAACCATCCCTTCTTCCCAAGAGGATGAGGTCTAAACCATCCCTATACATAAAACCTTCTCTACCCTCCCAAAGGATGAAAAATCTCTTCCCCTGTCACTCAAAACACAAGAAGTCTTTTTATGACCCTTTTTCCTGATTATTGAAGCTATTTTTCCCACACTGAGTCCCTGTTGTTGTTGTTGTTAGGTGCTTTCAAGTCAGTTCTGACTCATAGCAACCCTATGCACAACAGAATGAAACATTGCCCAGTCCTGCGTCATCCTCACAATTGTGGTTATGCTTGAGCCCATTGTTGGCAGCCACTGTGTCAATCCATCTCACTGAGGGTCTTTCTCTTTTTCACTGGACCTCTATTTTACCAAGCATGATGTCCTTCTCCAGGGATGATCCCTCCTGATAACATGGAGTCCCTAGGTGGTACAAATTGTTAACACACTCATCTGCTAACTGAAACTTTGGCTGTTTGAGTCTACCCTAAAGTGTCTGGGAAGAAAGCCCTAGTGATCTACTTCCAAAATCTCAGTCATTAAAAACCCTATGGAGCCTAGTTCCACTCTAACTCATATGGGGTCACCATGAGTCAGAATCAACTCTGTGGAGGCTGGGTTTTTTTCCCACAAAACCCCACCAAGAGAAGATATTAGGGTTTCTAAGATGCCCAAAGTTACCTTTCTGAGAAAAGCTGAAATTAGTAATTCCAATGTGATGTGATATTTAGCCCTTGCATAGGCTGGGGCTTAACAGAAGGAGACAGAATGGTCATACGTTTACTCTCAGGCTGACATTCCCCAGGTGAGGCATCCTGTTCTGTAAGATAGGAGGCCTTTGAGACAACTGTGGTTTTTTCCATGGTAGACAAGAGAAAGAAGCACATAAGAGATGGTATCCAGGCCAAGCAGATGAGTCTTTTCAACAGTGCAGTATACGAAGGTGTGTACACATGAAGCAATGCATTAACTATGGACAATGTTCCTGCCTAATAACTCTTTAATGACTATCCCTCTTTGGAGAGATGAGGTCACGCACATGTTGAAAAATACTAATATTCTCATCAGCATCTAGTTTTCTCTGCTCAAATCTGATTTAAACTGTCTAGAAACAGAGAGATTATACAGTGAAATAGTGATATATGTCATTATCTGTGGTTTGCTTGTCAGATGTTTTTGCCTGGAAATAGAATCTTTCAGATAGTAAGATACAGAATGGACTTGTGAATATTTCACCCCCTGATAAACATTAATAATTTTACTATCCAAAAATAGATTCATCAAGATAGATGCCTTTGGGTGGTTGAAATCCCTCTTTGTGAATGTTGTTTACTGGCTAAAGAATGGAAAAACCTGGTGGCATAGTGGTTAAGCGCTATGGCTACTAACCAAAAGGTTGGCAGTTCAAGTCCACCAGGTGCTCCTTGGAAACTCTATAGGGCAGTTCTACTCTGTCCTATAGGGTTGCTCTGAGTTAGAATCAACTTGTTGGCAAAGGTTTGGTTTTTGTGGTGGCTGAGGAATGTTGAAACTGATTCTGTTTTTTAAAACTCTCACAGAGAAGCCATCATCCAGAAGCTACAAGCTGTGAATGGGGGTCTTTCTTACTCTTCTAATAATGTTCTACACAGTGGCAAGATTCGTTGTGCCAGAGGGAGACTCTTTCCAATAAATCTTCACAAATAGTTCGGGAAAAAAAAAATTAGGACACATAATGATGTCCACCTTCTCTTCTCTCTTCTCGTTCTTCTCCTCTTCCTCTTCCTCCTTCCCTTTTTTTCTCCCCCTCTTCTTCTTCTTCTTCTTATCTCCTCCCCCCTCTTTTCTCTCTCTCTCTCCTCTCCTTTATTTTCTTTTTAAAAAAAGTTAAAATCTCCCTTCAAGTTCTTTAAACTCTGAAATGCTGTTGAAATTGCCTGTGGAAGTAAGAGATGTAATTTCCAGCAGGTTTTTTAGTACAGGTACTTCGTAGAGCTAATTCCGGCAAACTAAAGTCTCTCAGAATACACTAGAGAAACTCTAGACGAATTGTGTTCTCCTTGAGGACTGTGACTACATTTATACTAGACTTTTCTTTGCTGCTCAGAATCAAGTTCATACTTTCAGTAGTAATTTCTTTATTTGATAGGCTTCTTTGGTTTCAAGAAACAGACCCCAACTGTAGCTAATTTAAGCAAACAGGATTTTACTTAAGGTTAATAGGCGCACTTTCAGATGAAGATCTTGGCTTGGAAAGGCAGGAAGATCTGGAAGGGTAGGTCTAGCACTCTGAGAACTAACACTTATAGGCCACCATCACTAGAGATGAATCAGCTCCAGCTATTTTCAGGCTTTTTGTTACTTCATTCAAGATTCCAATTCCAAAGGGAAAACATCCCGTTGGCGGTGCTTTGGTCATGTGTCCACTCTTTAAAACAGAAATGAAGGAGCCTCAATTGACAATCCTTTCATATTACATCCAATGGGTAAATTGCAGTTACTCATAATAAAGAAAGGGATACGATTACTATGAAAAGGGAAAAAGGATGCTGGGCAGCAAAAGGGGACCCAGGTAAATGGACAGGCTCCAGGTGACATGACTGCCTCTTGAGAGGCATTACTGTATCATCTTTCTCCAACATTCCCCAAAACTCGTCTCAAAGTAAGTGCAGAGCACATAGTGAAAGCTACATACATACTTTATTGATTGGTTCCCATCACCACTCACAAGACTACTACCTCCATGGAAAGTAGGGACCATATCTTTTTGTACTACTATATCCTAAGTGTCTAGCTGAGTGTCTAGAACAGTGGGCCCTTAATAAATATTTGAAAAATGAATTCTTCTTAAAAACCGTTCCAAGTATTTAGATCAGTTCACTTTCTCTTTCTTCCTTTTATTCACCTTTCCCTATTTTTTTTCTTTTTTATGCATTTTTTTCCCTTCTTAGCTTTTGCCTGGAGCCAGTTTTTACATCAGAGACATAAACATTCTTAACTGTCCAACTTTTAGCAACAAGAAAATCCTCAAGGCCAAGGAGCTTTACATAAATATCATGTTGGTGGCAGTATGGATTATTCAATCAAATATCCTATTAGTTAAGGGAAAGTCTGGAATAGTAACTTTTTTTAATAAAATTCAGCTTGGAAGCAAATTGGAGGCTCCTAACAGAGATCTGCTGTCAGCAATTCACTGCAGGCAGACAGCATTCTCCAGATGCTTCCAATAACCACAGGATTCAGAAAAGCTGCTTACTATAGGAGACAGACAGTAGCTTGGAAAACCCCTTTTATTGGAGAAACCCCAAACCAGAAATACCATATAGATCAGATATCTGAATCTGGCCTTTAATGTAGCCCAACTTTGTAAAAATGAAAAATCTAGAAATGGTAATAATTGTGTTTTTGACTGTTCGTTTAACAGTTCAAATATTAATGATATTTTGTCATTCAGAAAGATACACATTCCCGAAGAATGTTCTCTGCGTGCATCTTTCAGTCAGCCTTCCAATCACAATGAGCCTAACTAGCCTTTTGTACAACTAATCAATTTCAGTGGATGCCATTGCTACCACGTGCGGTGGCCTCTGTGTTTTGACAATGCAATTTCTATTTATGATTAGCCTTCTTAATACATGGGGTGAAATCTTAGGGGGAAGGTTGAGGAAAAGCTTCATTAGATAACCTCCCTCCTTTGTCTTCCTTCTTTTAAAGAAAAAATATTTGCCAGATAATATGGGCCTTAATCCTCTTTGCAGTTTTACTGTGTGATAGATTTGGGAGGGAAAGGTGAAAATTTTAGTAACTCCGAAAGACAAAATACCAGGTGAAGTCTATATTAGTGCTTCTCAAACTTTAAAGTGCATACAAATCACCTGAGGATCTTGTTTAAAATGCAGGTCCTGGTTCAGTGGAGTGGGCCAGAGAGTCTGCATTTTTAACAGGCTCCCACATTGTGCTATTGCTTCTGGTCTGAGAACTACAATTTGAGTCACAAGAACCTGAATAGCAAGATCTAATCCACCCAGAGCATTATATATTCGTCTGCTTAGAATATTCTTCATCTTTCTTGCTAAAAATTTTGACACATGTTCCTCACACACCCCAATTATTCTTAATACTTCGAACTGTGAAAATAAGCCAACAGGAAACGAGTTGCCGTTGAGTCAATTCCAACTCATGGTGACCCCATGTGTGTCAGAGTAGAACTGTGCTCTATAGGGTTTTCAGTGGCTGATTTTTCTGGAAGTAGACTGCCAGGCCTTTCTCCCAAGACACTCTGGGTGGACTCAAACCTCCAACTTTCTGTTAGCAGCAGAGTTAGTTAACCGTTTGCATCACCCAGGGACTCCTGTGGAAATTAGCAGATACAAAGAATTTCCTCTTCAATCCACCATCCCCACATTTTTTTCTTCCTGAGTTTCACATTCCACCCTCATTTTCAATGGGCCATGAACCTAATGCTGCATAATTCTAATTTGCCTCACACCTCAAATTTAATAAAAATTTGCAATTCTTCATGAAAGTGTAATAATACTTTCTTCTTTCGTGAATTCCTTCCTAAGGAAGTTCTCTTCACTTCTTTTGAGGGTAAGGGGCACTGTCAGATATACATAAAGTATTGTTTAAAGTATTTTCCCTTCTGTTTAAAAATAAAAATGCAGGAATAGTCAACCTGCTTCAGAAGAGCCATGACAGTTTGATTATTTTTAAACTTCAACCCACACCAAATGAGGGCAATAGAATTTCTCCTTAATTTTTAGTTCTCCCATCTTTTTATACCTCACTATTATGCAGCGGTACTTTTTCATCTCTGTTTAGAAATAGATGGCATTCCATTCACAGTGAACTTCTTTCCACAATGCAAAGAAGTCACTTCAAAGAGGCTCATTAGTTACTGCCAGGCTCTGTGCTAATGGTGGCTGAGACAGAAAACTCCACTGGAGCTGCAGCCCTATCAGCTCACAGAATGTCCTTGGGAGATTTACCCCCAAGTCCTTCTGGGACAAGAATAGTTAACGACTGCTTCTGCCCACTCTACTAGAATGGATTGATGGTACATTGCTTTTTTCCCTTCTAAGATGATGTTCGTCACCAGACAGGGGATCAGAATAGTAATCCTTCTTAGACTCTGTTGAATTGAAATTTACTGCTTTGACCTTTGCAATGATACGTATTTTTTTTGAATGACTGCTTGTTCCGTTTCTTCAGGGGATTTGCAGTGATGGGGCCAGGGAGCTAGGAAAGGAGGCTGGGAGAGGGAGCTAGAGTGATGGTGATGTGGTTTTTGACCTTCTAGACCAGAGATTTGTACTCTTGTGACTGAAGATCTCCTGTGGCTATACAGATTAACATTGCAGAGGTTAAGTGGCAAACTTGAATTGCATGTAGCAAGAAACTAAGGAATTTTTCAAGTCTTGCCAAGTACTGTATTGAGGACAACTGTATCATCTATAATGGCTGTCTGGCACGCTATGTCAGCACAGACTATTTTTCTCCATTTTATACCCTCTGCCCTAATAGTCATACTGAGCTCCTCCACATGTCAGGACAGGATGTTATTTCATCAGATAAGAATCCATCAAATACCAGCAGAGTTTGAGCAGGGGGTAGACATGCTGCCCATAGACATTTTTGTCACTATGACTGTGACCATAAGCCAAGCTAGAGAATGTAAAGCCACAACATAGCACCACTAACTACATGGTTCTTCTTATACCTCTAGAATGTTTAGATTAGACCGGGAAAAACACAACCATCCAGATTCGGATTCAATGAACTTTTGTCAAGGGCCGCTCTGTGCCTAGCACTGTGAGGGGCCCCAAGAGATCTTGACAGCATTTGGAGTAAGAGTGTAGCCTCTGCAGCCAGACAGCCCAGATTTGGCTCACAGCTCTACTCTAGTGGCATGGTCTTGGACAATTGCAAAATTGGGTTCCCTTGTCTGTTAAATGAAGAAGATGATTTCTACCTCACACGGTTGTTGTGAGGATTTCATATATATGCACACATATACATGTATCTTAGAATATATATAAATATACCTATCTATATAGATAGATATAGATATTTGTTTGTTATTAGCTGCTGGTGAGTTGGCCCCTGACTCACAGCTACCCCATGCACAACAGAACAAAAGCCTGCCCAGTCCTGCATCATTCCAATGATCAGTTGTAGATCAAACCGTTGTGATCCATGGGATTTTCGTTGACTGATTTTTTTAAGTAGATTGCCAGACCTTTTTTCCTAGTCTGTCTTAGCCTGGAAGGTCCTCTGAAAGCTGTTCAACATTATAGCAACACAAAGCCTTCCCTGACAGATATGTGGTGGCTGCACATGAAGTGCTTTGGCTGGGAATCAAACCTGGGTCTCCCGCATGGAAGACAATAATTCTACCACTGAAACATCATTGCCTTCAGTACACATACACATGTATATATGATTAAATGAGTGTGGGGGTGGTGTATATGCATTTAATCCTCACAACAAATCAGCGGTAGGATATATATGCATATATATATATGTATATATATATATATCCTACAGTGGTAAACATTTATTAAATGTGAACTGTATTATAAATAATGCATTAATTCTTACAACATTGAAAGTAGAATTTGTTGTGCCCATTTTACAAACGAGGAAACTGAGCCACAGAGAGAATATTAACAGAAAATTGTATAAACTCTTTCAAGCCATTTGCTGTCCTGGATTAGTAAATCTAAAAGAAAAGAGAGGGACTCAAAAAGAATAAAGGACTTTGCAAGGGTGCCAGAAGTTGCGGAATAGTCTGGAGCCCTGGCCTAGATGATATTCTGTAAAACTTCCCTTTCATAGGCCATGTGCAGCTTCTGCTACTCATTCAGCGTAATGCAGCATAATGAATTGTCTAAATACCTGAGGGATAAGCATCAGATCAGCTTTCTTCTAGGATAGCCCTCGAGCAAAACTGCTCCCGGCCACTGAAGTTCTTGATCAAGACCTGGGACTGTTTTCTGCCGCCAGGGCCTCTCCGCCATGGGGCCTCTCTGCCATAGACCTCTCTGCAATTACTGGCCCAGTTCACAGCCAGTGTAGCAGCTTACTTAAGTCTCAGCTGCTGTCTCAGCAGCTCTCTCTCACTAGCTGGCCCGGCTCATAACCAGCAGCTCTCTCAGCTGCAGCTTTTTCAGCTCACCAGTCCAGTTCTTAGCTGGAAGCTCTGTCAGCTGCAGCTTTTTTTTTTTTTTTTTTTTTTAACCAAGCCTGGGAGGGTTTTAAGCACAGGGTCTCCATGTTCAAAGGTCACACTCCCCCTCCTGGCTTCTGTCAACCAGTAAGCCTCGGAAAGCTCTGCATTTCAGTCCTTTATGTGTACCAGTCCTCATCAGTTGTAAGGCAGGGCCTCCCTCACCACACAAGAGTTCAACCAATCCTCAATTACCTATAGTATGTCAATCAACTCAAGTCTTGTACAAACGTAATATTCTCTGACTGGCTCCTCCCCTATGCAAAAGTAACAAATCCTCTGGGGTAGAAAGCAGCCTGGGATGTCCCTCTAGTTGCTTTGCCAAAGAAGTAGGGCAAAGGTAACAACTCCTCAGGACTTAGGGGAAAAATCTTCCAAGCTGTTTATCCAAAGAATCAAGGCAAAAGGCCACATAAAGGAACTCATTGCACCACACTAAGACTTGGTTAACTTGAGGAATTTAGCAAGTTAAAGGAACAGCTTGTGTGTTAACGCCCCAGGTGTCCCCTACCTACATCTTGATACCTGGGTCCTTCTTCTCCGATGTTCAAAAACTCTCAGAGAGAAGTTACTCAGAGAAATAGCTAAAATGTGTGACAGTAATATACCTGAATGGCATCTGGTATAATTGGGCTTTGTTTTTTTTGTTTGTTTGTTTATTTGTTTTTCTTACCCTACTTCAACACCAACGCAGAGAATGAGCACCAGCTTTATGAGGATTTCTATATTTGCAAGATAAGTACACAATTGCAGAATAAGTCTTGGATGGCTTGTTAGATAAATAAACCTGTAGAAGCCTGGAAAAATTATGAAGAAGAGATACATTATTTAAAGCAATGTTTTTTTTTGTTTGTTTTCTTTTTTTTCTGGCTAAAATCTCCTGTTGGATTATAGGCACCAAAATGAGAGGTAAGGTTAGGAATCCAGGACGACCATCTCCAAGGCTTGGGGTTGTGGAATAAGACTGGGCTGGGAGTCTATAAGCTAGTTTCTATTTCTTCATTCAACAAATAATTGTTGAGCTCCTAGTCTCTGGAACACTATGCTAGGTGTGTACTCAGGTATAGAGGTGAATAAGACACTGTCCTCAATCTTCCTGAGAGGGAGTAACCTCTTGCCCACATAACTATAATAAAATCAGGTTCTATCCTTTCAGCTTATCTCCCACACAGACCAAGTCACTTGTTCTATCTAGTACATGACACTGGTTTTGGCATGGCCTGGACTAGCATGCCGACTTTGCCGTTCAGCAGCTGTGTTACTTTAAGCAACCTTCTAAATCTCACTGAATTTTGATTTCTTCACCTGAAAAGTGGGATTTCTGACACTCACTTCTTCAGAAGATTACTATGAGTATTAAAGGTAGTTTATGTAAAGAACTTGGGATGGTGCCATACGTACACTAAATGGCCAATGCATGGTACACTTAATGTATTCACTGTAGTCAGGCTTTCCAGTTATTAACAAAAACAAAAACCATTAATATTCATTGCAAGAAGCACTGATCCACCTTACAAAAATGGGGTTTATTTGAAGGATAATGGCTATATTCATCTCTGTGCTTCCATCAGCCCTAAGCCCAGTGCTTCAGACAAGTAGCACATTTACATAATGGTGGCATGCATAGTGGTTACCAGTACTGGGCCCAGGATTAAGCTGCCCAGGTTTGAATCTCAGCTTCTCCACTCATAAGCTGAGTGTCTTAGTTTCCCAGGGCTGCCATAACAAAATATGACAAAGTGGGTAGCGTTAAAGAACAGAAACTTATTTTCTCACAGTTCTAGAAGCTGGAAGTCCAAATTCAGGGTGTCAGCAGGACCATGCTCTCTCTGTGTTGGCTCTAGGGGAAGACTGTTCCTTGTCTTCTCCAGTCTCTGGTAGCCGCAGGGGTTTCTCGGTGTTCCTTGGCTGTAGATGTATCTTCATATGTGTCTGTCTTCTCCCTGTGTGTTCTCTCCTTTTATAAGATACCACTCAGAAGGGATTAGAGCTAAGACCCACCCTACTCTGGTATGATTTAACTGATAATATCTTCAAAGAAAGACCCTATTTCCCCAGATAAGGTCACATTCACAGGCATAGGGGTTAGGACTTCAATATATCTTTTTGGGGGACACAATTCAATCCATAACACTGGGGGACCTTGAACACATTGCAGAGCATCTCTGTGCCTCAGTTTCCTCAACTGTAACATAAGGTTAATAATAGGCCTTGTCTCATAGGAGTGCTGTGAGGTTAAAGTGACGTCAGTGTGTAAAGGGTTCATCACCTAGCACTCAGTCAGGAGTACATGCTTAATCAATTTAGCTATTATAAAATTTTATGAAATTGGGTCAAACGGAATAATATGGGATTGGAAGTGAACAGCTCCAACACAGAAGTATAAACCAAGTGTCCTGCAGAGTCAAAGGTGGCAACAGATATATATGGCTGGCAAGACCACAGTCATTTCTTTCCCCCGGCTTTAATATCACCATCTGTGAATTACTAGGCCAGCTGGACAAGAAAGTCTCCAAAGGCCCACAGAAGCCCAGGTTTGCTATGATTTCATGAAATGTCCTGGAGGAGCATCTGCTTTTTAGACTTTTATGTGGGAAAATCTTGGTTAGAAAGGGTAGTGTCTTAGGCTGGGTTCTCTAGAGAAGCAAAACCAGTAAAGTGTATAAACATATATATATAGAGACAGAGATTATATCAAGGAAACAGCTCACGTGATTGTAGAGGCTAGAACGTCCCAAGTCCGTG
>NW_004444017.1:11162208-11217858 GCF_000243295.1 Trichechus manatus latirostris
CAAGGAGACTCCCTTTCATCTGATTGGCTACTCACAGTATATTCAATCATGGGAGTGATTACATTAAAACACAGAGAATCATGGCCCAGCCAAGTTGACACGCAATCTTAACCATCATAGGTAGGGAGCAGGGTTGTGGTGGGGATAAGGAAGGGGGGCCGTGTTAGTGACCCCTGCTGACTCCTCTCCAGCCAGCACAGCTCACACCAGTCAGCATCCTCATTGCAGTTCTGATCATTACTTTGCAAAAATAAGCTGAAACACCCTTCCAGCCAAAATGCAGAGTTCTGTGATGTTATGTAGAAGCAAGACAATTTATCACCCTGTAAATTTAGTGTGGCCAAATTTTGGCCTGATTTGTAGTTACGATGTACAAAAAGCACAGGCCAAGTAGAAACCAGCAGTTATAAGTCAACCCCAGGTCAAGTAACATAAAAACAAATGGCTAATAGCAGAGATTCTGGCCCACTCCTGAAGAACAAGGTCCTCACAGAGGCAGGAATGCAAGCCCTTTCACAGAGGCCTCTCCTGAATGACCAGCACCAGCTCGCAGCTCATAATCTCTGCCTCATCCACCCTTTCCAGGTATTTGGGGGTGACTTCGCTTTTATTGTGATTTGAAATGATTCCATGACTCAATTCTATTATTGTTCTGTGTACAGTGAATAATGAAACATTTTTTAACGGCATCTTTCGGGCACATTTTCCTTTCATTTTTCTAGCTTAATAGCATTATTGGGAGGACTTTGGGGACTGTTATGCAGATTCACTTCCTGGTGAAGCTGCTGCTTCAGGAGAAGTCATTACTTTTTGTGGGCCCCACAGGCACTGGAGAGGCTGCTCTTACAAACAGCTTCCTGTGACAGTTACCTCATGAAAAATATGTTATGTGTCAAATTAACTTCACAGGGCAGACCTCAGCTAAGCAGACCCAGGACATCTCCCTAACGGAACTTGAAAGGTACCCAGAGTTTTAATTAAAATCAAGAATGTAATTGTGCTTAGTTTACTCCTCAGAGATTATCCACAAAATAATATGAAGCACTCGCTTTCCGTTCCTGACAGAATAAATGAAACTTGATTTGTTTCTCCCTGTAATGTTTATTACCAGGGAAACTACATTTTAATTGTTATTGACAAATATTCTGATTTATGGGGTGCATAAAATGGAATGTAGTCTAGATAGCGCGTATCTACTTGACTTTTTCTTTGCAAAATTTTGCTTCAGGACACTGTGCTAGCTGTCTGTCATGGGCATTCATTAGGCCAAAGCATATTAAAGTAAATCACCAGATTGGATCTTGACTAGTAAAAAGAACCATCTGTTAGGGAAAGATGTGAGCAGTGGGCGACAGAGTGGATACTTGCCAACACAGGGAGGGCACGAAGATCAACTGGAAGAATGGCAGTGTCCAGGGGATTCTACCCAGAACCTGGTTAGCTTTCCAGCATCCAAATGATGCATTTTTAATTCATCATACGGCAAAAAGACAAGTCAGATAATAACTGGCACTGTAAAAGAAAATTCGCACCATACCAGGAACTGTTCAGTCAGGGGGACATTGCATCTCATTTCACATGGAACATTTTGTATTCTGTTTAAAGTTCAGAACTGAAACCTGAGGACTTAGAGGAGTTTAAAGAATCCACTTAAGTCACAGATTCCATTCATAATGCTAGTTCATTACTAGAAAAAGATTGGAGGCAAATATTCACATGACTTTTTCCAGACTATTAAGTAACTGGCATATATGGGATGTCTGTACATATATGTATGTATACATACTCCCTGGGTGATATAAATGGTTAAGGCACTCGGCTGCTAAGCAAAAGTTTGGAGGTTGGAGTCTACCCAGAGACACCTTGGAAGAAAGGCCCAGCAATCTACTTCTGAAAAATCAGCCACTGAAAACCCTGTGGAGTTCAGTTCTACTCTTACACGTATGGGGTGGCCATGAGTCAAAATCGACACCACAGCAACTGGTGTGTAATGTTTTTTGCAACTGGATTGGGTTTACATACATGTAGATAGATAGATAGATAGAGGTAGATAGAGTTAGAGATAGATATAGATATATAGAGAGATATAGATATATACATGTATGACCCTGGATGGCACAAACTCTACTACCAGCCTAGAGGTTGACGATTCAAACCCCCCCAGTGGCGCTGTGGAAGAAAAGCACAGCTATGTTTCCATTAAAATTACAGTCAAGAAAACCCTATGGAGCTCAGTTCTGCTCTGTAACCATGAGTCAGACTTGGTTTTGGGGATATATATATCTATACATCTATAAATACATAAATACTTCGATATACACCCACACACATGCGTGCCTGTGTGTGTGTATAAAATCTTTCAGGTATCAATGACAGAAAACATTTTCTACCATATCAACAATGCACTGGTTCTGATAGTGGACATTTTCCATATGTGTGACTTTAAGGAAACCAGAATAAATATGGATTAATTTTAACTCCATTTGTTGAAATATATGTTAATATATTTGAGAACTATTAAATAGAACAGTCTAAAGACTCAAAGTGTCTCTGTCCACTAGGGATTCTTAAGCTTCAATAATACACAAATTACTATTCTGTTCTTCCAGATTCTTGTCCTAGGAAAAGCAAAATGGATGTTAATGGAGGGTCCTCATCATCACAGTGGGTAGCCCTGGTAGCACAGTGGTTAAGAGCTCGGCTACTAACCAAAAGGTTAGCAGTTCGAATCCACCAGCTGCTCCTTGGAAACCCTACGGGGCAGCTCTACTCTGTCCTATAGGGTCACTATGAATCAGAATCCACTCAGGGGCAACGGGTTGTGGGTTGTTTCATCACCTCAGTATGGTTGCTGGGTAGTTTCACACTTGGCATACTCGGGTTTCAAGATTTTTCTTTTGGCTACTTTCTGAAACTTATATACCAACACACTCTGCTTTGCTGCATTTTTCACTCAAAAAGCTTTCAGACATAATTAAATCACTTAATGTTCCTGAGTCTTATTTCCCTTCTTAAGCAATACAATTTCATGCCATTTCTTTAATTGAGCTCCTGTTAGTGTTTCTGTCTTAGAAGATACCTATCTTTATAAAACTCCTGCAATTTCTGGAATTTTAGGAAGTTAACCCAATACTGTCCCACAGCAGATGGGCGGGGTCAGACCACTAGAGCCCACTAATGCACTTTCTTTGGTACATCTGAGACTTTAACATCACTGTGGGGACTTCGCATTCATCTCAGCCAAGTTCTCCAACCCTGTCTCCACAGGGGAGAACAAAATGACAATCAAGCCTTTTTTCATAGTCGTCATTTACAGAGTTCAAATAGAAAAAACGGCCTTTCTCTTCTTCTTTGGCCTTGAAATTTTTCAAATCTAGTGGCAAGTCTGGAAAAAACTTAAGGAAATTTTGATCAGAAAGACATGAAAGAATTGGGTCTCAGGAGGCATCCTGTGCAGAACCTGGAGGAGAATTTCGATGTAACTGCTCAAATTTGCAGCTTTACCAAAAAGCAGTGGTATCATAAACAACTGCAAAGGCTGTTAAGTGAGGAGGGAGCAGCCAGTGAACAAAAAAAATCGATTACGCATGCTCAAGATGTGTAGTCTGATGCCCACTGCATATCAAGATGCCCACTGGGCAAAGTGGGTAAACAAAGGCCCAGCCTTTGGACTGGAAGTATTTTCTTTTCTTTGCCTGAAAGAGCTATCTAAAAATCTATGAGACTCCGGCCCAAGACAATATCTTGAAGAAAGAGAAAGAATCAAGAAATGAATAATCAAAGCTAAATAACTATTCACAGGATATTCCTGGTTAATCCAGCCTCAAATTCATCCTAATCCCAGAATTAGGGCATCAGATTAATCTTTCCACAGCGGCCCTAGACTGTACGTTCCTCAGAAGCAGGGACTCTGTCATACATACTGTCATGGATTGAATTATGTCCCCCAAAAAATGTGTATATCAGTTTGGCTGGGCCATGTTTCCAGGTATTGTATGATTTTCCTACATGTTCTAAATCCTGCCTCTATGATGTTAATGAGGGAGGATGGGCGGCAGTTGTGTTAGTGACGCAGGACTCAATCTACAAGACTGGATTGTGTCTTGAGGCAATCTTTTGAGATATAAAAGAGAGAAGCAAGCAGAGAGACAGGGGGACCTCATACCACCAAGAAAGCAGTGCCGGGAGCAGAGCGCTTCCTTTGGACCCAGGGTCCCCAAGCGGAAAAGTTCCTAGTCCAGGGGTAAAATTGATGAGAAGGCCGACAGAGAAAGGCTTCGCCTGAAGCTAATGCCCTGACTTTGGACTTTAGCTTACTTTACTGTGAAGAAATAAATTTCTGTTTGTTAAAGCCATCCACTTGTGGTATTTCTGTTACAGCAGCACTAGATGACTAAGACACATACCTTTGTGTCTCTAATGCCCAGCAAAGGGCCTGACACATCTGGGGAAGTGTGGATATTTCCTGAACGGAAGCAAAGCCTTTGTTAGCAGAGCAAATGAGAGACTGTGGAGAGCCTCAAGTCCTGCTGATTTTATTATATTAGGTGGAACTATCTGGTGTTTCTCTCAAATTAGAGCTTTTTCTGCCAGAGTGATATTTGAAATAGGATGCTTGTCAGCTGTGACTAAAATGAAGAATTTGCTTTAAAATTCAATGTATTCATGGCCACTGTTTACTCTGAAAGTATTTGCAGAACATATTAAGGCATTACAAGTTTCAGAGCGATTAACAGCCCCCTTGGAACTAAAAAAAAAAAAAAAAAAAAAAGCATTCATGGAGTGTCAGGGGCTCCATGGGAATGTTCTAAATATTTCCCAAAAACTCTCATCACATTTTATTGCACTATTGTTTTTATTTTCATCCTTTCTTAGCGAAATATATGACACAGTCTTCATTCTCCCACTTCTATATTTCTTTACAATTGAGCCAGATGGAAATTTTCACTTAAGTCCTAATTTTCCCCCAATAGGTTTTATTAAACACCAACCATTCTGCCAACTCACCCTCAGATAATAAATATTTTTTAATAGTGAGCTCTGATTTTTATATACTAGCATAGTGATAAAGAGAAACGTAGATGTTTTAGGTCTACCATATTTGGGGTCAGCAAAAATGAGATAAACCCTCAATGTGATGGATTGATGCAATAGCCACAACAATGGACTCAAACATACATACTAATGATCATGAAGATGGCACAGAACTGGGCAATGTTTCATTCTGTCATATATAAGGTTGCCATAAGTTCGAACAACATCCTTAATAAGACATGGATTTAGGTTTTCATCTCTCCTTGTGGTCATGCTACTGAATGTGTACATTTGGGTATTTATTCATTTGACAGATATTTACTGAGTATGTACTATATGCCAAGAATCACCCCCCCACCCCCCCATGTGTCTATGTCTTCTCAATGAGTGAGGCCAAGGACTAAACATCATGCTACAGATATGGTCTATAGCTCTGCTAACAGACCGTAAAAACTTAGCTAAATCATTTAATATCTTCCTGGATGAATTTCTCCCAGAATATCTCTCCCATGAATCTGGATGCCGTACTTCTATTAATATGATTGAGAATTGTGGCAGTTTTGTTTTGTTTTTATTTTTTGTTGGTTTTAGTCAGGAATAATTGTGGTCATTGTGGTAACAATCCCAAAATCTCCATGGCTTATCCCATTAATGGTTTATTTCTTGCTCACTTCCCAGGTGACATGAGGTCACAGGTTGGAAGGTAAGGATAAGGAGGGGCTCTGTTCCACCCAGTCTTTCGTGCACCCTGACTTCATCACCTCCTATGGCCTCAAAGTTTCCCTCTGGACCCTCTGGATCCAGCTGTAAGTTAAGGAAAAAGTGAAAGTGTGGCCAAGGCTAACTGCTCTTAGCTACCTTAGCTCAGAGGTGCGGCATATCATTTCTCCTGTTCCATCGGCAGAAAGCAGTCACAATGGATGTTAGGAAATGTAGTCTAGATGGGTGCTCAGGAAAAGAGAGAAATAGGGATCAGGTTGATTACAGTTGTGTCTGTCAGAGGTTTTTTGGCAGCTATCACTCACCATTATCTTATATTGAAATCACTATCAGATTAAACCCTAAATCTCTTACAAAAAGCTACATGCATTGCACTGTAAGAAATTTGTACAGTTGGTTTATGAGACTCAAGAAAAGAACTTTCTGCTAATCTTTTTAAAAATTTTATCTGGCTAGATTCAGATCATTTGGGTTTTTTTTTTTTCAATCTTTATTTTGTCACAGGTTATGTTTATTATCACTTTCATATCATCTGACCATTTGCATATGTAACAAAATTGCTCTTATAGCCATATCTAAGACATTAATTGAGATGTTAAACTGCCTGAGGGAAAAGACAGAACCCTATTGTCCACTACTAGAAACCACCTTCCAAGGTGACAGCAATCAGCATCTTTCATATTTAGTCATTCACAATTATAAAGCCATTCGTATTATATACTATATATACACACACATGTATAATGACCTTACTAAAATGCATATCTCTTCATTATTCTTTTGCTTAAAATCCACCTTTCATTTGTTGATCAAGTCACATTTACTACCACTAGGCTTCGGATACATTTCTCTTTAATCCTCGTAACTACCTATGAAGTGTAAAAAAGCAAAGATGTCACTCAGGGGACTAAGGTGCCCCTGATCCAAGCCAGGGTATTTTCAGTTGCCTCATATGCATGTGATAACTGGACAATGAATAAGGAGGACAGAAGAAGAATTGATGTCTTCAGATTATGGTGTTGGTGAAGAATACTGAATATACCATGGACTGCCAGAAGAACGAACAAATCTGTCTTGGAAGAAGTACAGCCAGAATGCTCCTTAGAAGCAAGGATGGCGAGACTTTGTCTCACGTACTCTGGATATGTTATCAGGATGGACCACTCCCTGAAGAATGACATCATGCTTGGTAAAGCAGAGCATCAGCAAAAAAGAGGAAGACCCTCAACAAAATGGTTTGACACATGGCTGCAACAATGAGCTCAAGCATAACAATGATCATGAGAATGGTACAGGACCAGACTGTGTTACGTTCTGTTGTACATAGGGTTGCCATGAGTCGGAACTGACTTGTCGGCACCTAACAACAACAAAAACCACCTATAAAGTAATTATTCTCATTTTGTAGATAAAAATATTAAATCTTGAGAGTTACAATTTAAACTCTGAGTGTGCCTGTTTTTGCACTGTGCTTCACTGCCTTTCATACATCAGTTGATCTTCTTCTCTGTTCTCCTCCCTCTCTGGGCCCTAAGGGGATTGGGAAGAGAGAGAGATCCTCAATAGTATGTATCTTGATCAATGCCCAGGGAGCAATATTATGTTCATTAAAAAACCCAAACCAAACCCATTGCCGTCGAGTTGATTCCAGTTCATATCAACCCTATAGGACAGAGTAGAATTGCCCCGTAGGGTTTCCAAGGAGCAGCTGGTGGATTCGAATTGCCAACCTTTTAGTTAACAGCTGAGCTTTTTAACCACTCATTATTTCACAAGGTCCGATATCAAATAAACCAAAAAATAGAACTTCTCCATATACAGTGGACTTTTGCTGGCCTTATCCTCAGAATACTTTGACACTGTGGGATAGTCCTGCTCTCTTGAAATACTTTTGCTCCGCAGCTTCAATGATGCCATACTTTTCCTGGTTTCCTTCTCTCTCTGAACATTCCTTCTTTACCTTCTTTTCTACTTGCCATTAAATGTTGGTGTTCTTTAAAATTGAATTCCATATCCTTGTCTTCTTATTCGTGTTTGTGGCTTCATCAAAACATATATGCAGATAAGTCCCAAATGTACATTTACCATTCCAGAATTTTCTCTGAGCTCCAGACCCAAATATCCAGCCACTTCCCTGGCTCATCACACTCAACAGTCCAAAAGCACACATGAGCTTCCCTAGAAAACCTGGTTCTCTTCCAGAGTTCCCTTAGTTCCATGAACACTACTCACACTCATGTATATACCAGGGTCTGAGGATCACCTTTCTACATCCTACCCATCACCATCTTGTGAATTTTACCTCATAACTATCCTTACATTCATTTGTTCTTTCCATTTTTACCACTTCCCTCCAATCCAGTTCCTTTGTACTATCACTTCTGAAATAGCCTCCTGGCTAGTCTGCTCACCTCCATCCTGGTCTCCTGATCATCCACCCTCCACACTGCAACCAGAGGGATCTTGACAGAACCTAAATCTAATAACATCCTCTCTTGCTTTAAACCTCACAATGGCTCCCCATTTTTTTTCTCACCTCTAGCCACACTGACCTTTTCTCCCCCACCTCCTTAGTTACCATGTTCCCTCTTGCCACAGGGCATTTGCATGTGATGTTCCTTCTGCTGCGAATGCTCATTCCCGTAACCACCCCAACACCTTTCTCTGAGTTAAATCATATTTCTGCTTCAATCTCAGAGCAAATACCACTTCCTAATTTTATTATTTTCCTAGGGCTGTGGAAACAAAGTACCACAAACTGGGTGGCTTAGAACAACAGAAATGTATTGCCTCACGATTCTGGAGGCTAGGACTTCTAAATCACAGTATAGGCCATGTTGATTCTTCCTGAGGGCTCTGAAGAAGGACTGTTCCATGCCTCTCTCCTAGATTCTGGAAACAGTCAGCAATCCTTGACATTTCTTGATTTGTAGATGTATCACTCCAAATCTCTACCTCCATCTTCACATGGCCATTTTCCCTCTGTGTCTCTCTATCTCTTCTCTTTTATAATGACACCACTCATACTGAATACTCCAGTATGACCCGATATTAACTAGTAACATCTTCAAAGACCCTATTTCCAAACAAGGTCATAGTCACAGGTCCTGAAGGTTAGGAATTTGACATATTTTGGGGAGCACACAATTCAATTCATAACACCAGGGAAGAGTTTCTTGATTTCCCTGACTAGGTTATTTTCTCTCTCATACGTCCACACTTAACCCACACACCTTTTTCCTTTCTTTTGTAAGAGTTAACACAGTTGCTATTTTGCATTTATTCTGGTGATTCTTTGATTAATGTCTGTCTTCCCCGCGAGATCAGAAGTTCCATGAGGGCAAGGCCCATGTCTCTTTTTATACCCAGTGCCTAGTAAAGTGCCAAGCACATATCTGTTGAATGAATAAATGACCCAATCCATGCTCCAACTCTAACTATTTGATTCCCGGGCAAGTGTGCTTAATTAATTTGGGACTTCTAATTTTGAGTAGATTGGAGCCAACATTCCACCTAACCAGGAGAAGCAGATTCATTCATGTGCATGAAATCTACCATATTACCGCACAGTGCACGATGAAACATAAATCCCAATGCTGGAACGTTTTCCAATCATGAGCTATTAATAATTTAACAAAATTAATTCAAAACACTTTACTCAACAGTGAAACAGAGATGAGGGGAAATGATCCATGCACCAGTCTTCTAGGGGGGAATTAAACACAGCAAACAAGCAAAAGGAAAAGGCAACCGACCTTGTTCCGAGTGCCGGTTCCCGTTCAGAATTTAAAATAAATTTCATGTTTTTCTAAAGATATTTTTAAAAGGAACATCACAGACATAAATAAAAATATTTTCTTTACACAGGTGAGTGATTTAACATGGTAATAGTTATTTGTCAGGCTTAAGAAAAGAGAAGCAAAATTGAAGGGATTTTTTTTCCCTTCAGAATGAAGCAGTAATCAAGTCAAAGAAAAGTGTTCAGTAATTATTATTATCAGGAGTAATCATTAGGAGTAAAAAGTGAGGCAGACAATCTACAGAGCATAGAATTAGCCCGTACCCAGAGGATCCTACAATTTTCACTAGAGCAGCAAGGAGGAGACAATTATTAGAAAAACAGGTGAGTATAGTACAGCTAAGTTTCCCAGTCGAAATATTACTTTGGATAGTGAGGCCAATTGAATTCTCTAACCCAGATACCAAGAGTGAGAGAAAGAAAGACTATGGGCAAGCTGCCATAATCATTATCCCGGCGAAGGGGAGGAAGAGAGCAGAGACAGATTACCCAATAAACAAGGTACACACAGGCTTGATTGTACTTGCTACTCTGTAGTGCACAATTTCAAAGATGTGGTGAAACCCATGTGAAATTGTGCACTACAGATTAGTAAGTAAACACAAGTAAGCCCATGCATACCTTGCTTAATGTACGCCTGTGCGTACCTTGCCCCTGGTGGAGAGGAAAACAGATGTATGGCAGTCAAAATGAAATTCTCAAGTCGATGAGAAGCATGGGTGCATAGATCAGTGGTTCCCAAACTTTAGAGCCTCAGAATCACCTGAAGGCCAGTTAAAATGCAGATAACCTGACTCCATCCCAGAATTTCTGATTCAGCAAGTCTGGGTAGATCTAAGAATATGCATTTCTAACATGTTCTCAGGAGATGCTAATGCTGCTGTTGTGAGGACCACACCTTAAGAACTACCTCCAAAACATCTAACGAGTGCTTACTATGTACCTGGCATTGCATTAAGGGTTTTACATTTGTCATCTGGAAGAATAAATATCCTTATCTTATAGACGACTCATACCAAACGGGTTTGGTTTGGTTTTTTGTTATAGATGAGGAAACTGAGGGTGAGAGACATTAGGTGACTGTCAAAGCCAGATGAATAGAAAAAAAAATACATTGCCATCAAGTCAATTCAGACTCCTGGAGACCCCATATGACAGAGTAGAACCGTTCCATAGGGTTTTCTTGGCTGTAATCTTTACAGAAGCATATCACCAGACCTTTCTTCTGCGCACCACTGCATGGGTTCTAACCACCAACCTCTAGGTTAGAAGCGGAGTGCAAATTGTTTGCACCACCTAGGGACCTGATGAGTAGAAAGATCTGTCTAATTTTAAAGCCCCCAGTGATCGTAACTGCCATGCAGTACAGTTTTCTTCTGAGTATTGGACTTGGTTTTAATAGCCTGCTTTCAAACCAGGGCATTATTAATTCCAAAGAAGTCATCATCACCGCCCTTTCCCACCTACCCCCACTCCCCAGCAAAAAAACAAAAATAAAAATCATTTAATTGACTTTCAAATTCTGTAGCAGTGGTAAGTCCACAAACATTCTTTTGTGTGGTCGTGGTAGTTGAGCATGTTGCAAAACTGCATTGTGAAAGAGTTCATTAAAGACTTTGCAGGCAGCAACAACTGTATGTGTTGAGTCCATCAATAAAGGAGAGAGCGGTGGAATTAGGGAATGGAAGGCTCCAATCACTTTAGGGGCTGAGTGGAGCAGAAGGATCTGATCATGAATGAGGAATAGTGAAGGCAACTGGGAAGCAATCAAGGGCCCTGAAGAGAAGATGGTCATGATCACATGACAAAAACCCGATTAAAAAGGAACTGGTATTGACTCGAAGACATTGGGCAATGACCAACACTGCCAAGCCTAAACTGTGGATCAAGTAGGAGCCAGGGGACAAGCAGTAGAGAGGGAGTTGTTGTTGTTGCTAGTTGCCATTGAGTTGATTCTGACTCATGGAGACTCCATGAGCGCAGAGCAGAACTGTGCACCATAGGGTGTTCAAGGCTGTGACCTTTCGGAAGCAGATTTCCAGGCCTGTCTTCAGAGGCACTTCTGGGTAGTTTCGAACTGCCAAACTTTTGACTAGTAGTCAAGAATTTAACTATTAGAGCTACCCAAGGACTCCTTTTAGGGAGGGAGTAAAACTGCTAATTTCTCATATAAATGAATTCTTCTCACATACTACCCCAAAACCAAACCCATTGCCGTCAAGTCGATTCTGACTCATAGTGACCCTACAGGGCAGAGTAGAACTGCCCCATAGGGTTTCCAAGGAGCGGCTGGTGGATTTCAACGGCCAGCCTTTTGGTTAGCAGCTGTAGCTCTTAACCACTGAACCACCAGGTCTCCACATACTACCCATTACCCTCCAAAGAAGCCTAGATCCTAGAAAAGGGAATAATTAGAGGAACAGCTTTAGAATTTAACAGACGGTGGCTGTGTGGTCTTGGTCAAGTTTCAAAACCCCTCTATACCTCAACTCCTCATCTGTTCAATGGAGCTAATAATTCTTACCTCAAAGAGTTCTAAGAATTAAATAAGATAATGTATGTAAAGCACTTAATACCTGGGGCATCATACAAGCTCAGAATGTGCTGGCTGTTTATTATTATTTCTATCGTTGCTTTGTTTTTATCATCGTTAATATTATCATCCTCAGGGGAAGAGCAATTATTTCAAAGGAAAAAATGTAATGACGTAGATAATCTTCAGGGAAAAGTTCATGGGTTTCCTTCTGTTAATCAAAAGCTTGGCAGGTTTAGTTGTAGGCTTTCTAATGACACAGGTCCTCCTGATAGAATTAGCAAAAAATAAAATATAAAATAAAGCGGCATTTGGTGCCCCACTTTTCTCCAGTAAGGTTTACATGTTCTCCTAATTAAATTTGAGTAAACTCAGTTCCACAGCCATTCTGGGGTTACTCAGATGTACTATAGAATAATTCACAGCAACGATATAAACTTCTCCACTCCGAGTGCCAAATTCCTTGCTGTAGGTGCAATATCAGAATTCATTTATTATTTCACCCTCACTTAATTAATTCAATTGCCAGCTACCTGTTGATGATGGAGTTCTGTTGACACTGCTCAACAAAGTTCTCAGCCAAGTAGTTTAAATAACTTGTTTACTGCTGGGTAGTCTGCCACCTTTGATTAAATTTTATGTGGATTTATAAGCATCTCCCCCTCCCCCAAAGTCTGTAACCTTTAAGGGATGTCTGATAAAAAAGCAAAGGCCATGGACTCCAAAAGCCCTCATTCTAATAAATGTGTTAGACAGCTGACCCCGAACACGCAGCTGTTTCTCATCCTTTCTCCACCCTCCCCCCAGTGATTTTTTTTTACAATCCCCAACAAGGATAAAAATTAACACGAATAGAATTAATGGTTTAATTTTGCAAGAGAAATGAGAGGGTTTACGATGCCTCGCTGGGGAAAGGGGCTTCTGTCTTTGCTGATGACCCAAACGTGTCTGCCAAGGAGAAATATGCTGTCCAGTCTCCCATTGAACTGCCACAGGAATGGATTGGCCATGGCTACTGGCTTGACAGGTGCAATAAATATTAATTAGTGTGGTTGGCTACAGAGGGAGTAATGATATACAGCGCTTCTCTGAAGCGTTAAATTGTAGTGTTAGTCTTGATAATGCCTCATCTTCTCCATCACGGTGGGCAAACAAGGCGGGCAAATGTTTTGAGTTACACACGTCCCCATAGAGGCAAAGGAATAAAGGTTTATCTGTTGTAAGGAATTACAGGTGCAAAAGGGGCGGGGGGGGGGGGCTGCGACTGATTATGAGTCAGGCACTTGGCATTTCCTGTGTGTGATTGTTTGCTTTTCCATCAACATTTCAGGTGGCCCAAACCAATTTCTGAAATGTTTGCTGTTGTTAAAGGAATAAGCTGGAGCATTGTCCTTTTGTCAAGATATTTGATGGCATCAGAAATGGATTTGAAAACTCTTTGTCTTAAACAGCCCCCACTAATCTTCATTAATATTAGAGGAAGAGTGCTCATTAAATTTTGGGTGAGTTGGTGGGTTTATGGAGTTGGACTGAATTGCATTCTTGGGATGTTCCCCAGTGCTTTGCTGGTAAGTATCTATAACAGCCTGGGAACTGGATATGGTTGTATTTGGGAACTGAAGGCACAGTTGCTCTTAAAATTCAGCTCGAATCAGAAACAAACAAACAAAAACACAAGAAAGCCTCAATAATTGTTATCACAGATACTAGGCCTGCTACAAAACACTTTAAAATGGGCATATTTAGTTGTTTACACCTGAAGTTACAGCAAAACAACAGCATTTCACCAAGAAAAGAGGCTCTAATTAAATACTGATATTTTCCAAATCCTTAATTATAATGGCTTACAGTTCTGCCTTAGGGTTTTTCTAGAAGCTAATTTGCTGGAATATTACCATTTACACTTTTTCATCTGTTGAAGATCTTGCTCCCTCGCGAATTGCCTTTTTTTAGTTTGTTGTAACTTCATTTGGCATTCTCTTTCTGGGAATGATTCCTACCCGCTGTATAGGAAAGACCGGCAAGAAACTTGGCAAACAAAGTTTCATTCTGGGTGGAATCTGTTGATATCTGTTTCTGTACTACAGATGCAAAGAAATGGTTTTTGGCAATGTGAGTGAACACACATTTTTTATTCTCTCCTGGAGCCCTGGGTTCTAGCAACATTTCCCCAACCAAGTGTTTCTGGAGCTGCAGCGAGCACAGGGAAACATGACCCAGTAGGCACTGAAATATTAACTGATGAGTTGCCCTGAATTAAACAGTAGGTGGCTAGGACTGGGGTTGGACCATTTCTGCGAAGTAAGTCAAGCAATCTCCCAGGACACAGGCAACTCCAGTCAACGGGAATGCTGTTCCCTATTCCCTCCTCCCCAACAACATTTCCACCTGCTTTCCTGGAGAAGAATGAGGTGCATCTTCCCCTCAGGCCGTTAGAAATGGTTTGTCTACCCTCTGAAGGTTGGCTTTAGAATTACAGTCCTCTCTCTCTCCTGCCAGGAGTCCCTGAGTGGCGCAAACAGTTAAGTGCTTGGCTACTAACCAAAAGGTTGGTTGTTCAAATAGACCCGGGGGGCCTTAGGCCCCAGTGATCTACTTCCAAAAGATCACAGTCATTGAAAACCCGATAGAGTACAGTTCTACTCTGAAACACATGGGGTCGCCATGAGTTGGAATCGGCCTGACAGCAACTGGTTTGGTTTTTACATCTCCTGCCTACAAGATCTTTAAACACAAGGTCGACTGTGTAGGCAGCTGGTGAGGTGTAGGAACAAAAATGTGAATAGTCACCCCTTCTCCCCAGCATGGGATAGGCTCTCTAGAACTTTACCCTTGGCAGAGCAGACCAAGAGGCAAAGGGGAACGACTGCCAATGAAATAAGAGCAGGTGGAATTCTCTTGCGTCAAGTAAAAATGTGCTCCTCTACAATTCCCTGGGCTAGAAGGTTCTTTCTAGCTGTTAGGAAACAATTTGTAGAAATGGCTAAGCTTATAACTTGCATCAAAATACAGGTAATTAATGAGACCCATGAAGGAGACTAGAACATGGACGCTATGGCCCCACTATTAAACACTGTCTAACTGATGTGTGGTTCCTACCCTCTTTGAAACAATTTCAAAGTTCAATACCCTCAACAAAAATAAGGGCATATGCCAAGGCAAAAAAAATCGTATTCAGGAACATATTGCTCCCATAAAAAATTACAAATTCACCAACTAAATATTAAGAAAATTGTATTAAAAACTGAGAAATCTTTGATTCTTTCCTTGGAGCTCTGGAGGGTCTTTAAAACTCTTTCATATATGAGGTGCCATATCTGCTCTAGACCTGGGCTATGGTCTAATGACGGGAATTATTAGGCTTCTCTCAGGCATGGTTGAGAGACTCCACAGAAAAACATCTATTCATATGCAATTATGCTTTTCCCCATAAGAACGGAAACGTCCCTATTGAAACTTCTAAAAAAAAAAATCTTAAAATTATGTCTAAATAAGAGTAATTCAAACTAAGAATGCTAATGGAATTTGGAATCAGATCTGGGTTCAAATATGAATTTACCAAGAGATGTATTGTCTTGGGTAAGTCACTTGAACTCTGCAGCCTCAATTTCCTCTTCTGTAAATTGAGTATAATGGCTCTTATCTCAAAGGACTATTGTTATTAGCTGCTGTCAAGTCAGCTCTGACTCATGGCGGCCCCATGTATAACAGAACAAAACTTTCTTAATCCTGCGCCATCTTCGTGATCGTTGGTATATTTTTTGAGTCCATTGTTGCAGCCATGTGTCAATCCATCTCATCGAGGATTTCTCTTGCCTTTACTGGCTCTCCACTTTACCAAACGTGATATCTTTCTCCAGGGATCCATCCATTCTGATGACACATCCAAAGTAAGCAAGTCAAAGTCTCAGACAATATTATGTGATCCATAGGATTTTTAATGGTTAATTTTTAGAAATAGATCACCATGCCTTTCTTCTAAGTCTGTCTTAGTCTGGAAGCTCCTCTGAAAACTGTCTATCATGGGTGATTCTGCTGGTATTTGAAATACCAGTGGCATAGTTTCCAGCAGCATAGCAATACACAAGCCACGAGTACAACAAACTGACAGACAGGTAGAGAAAAGAGCTATTAGTAGGATCAAATGAGATTATGTTTATAATGTTTGGCAGAGTGCTTAGTGCTAATAAATAGATGTTATATGTAGTAGTTAAATAATAGTAGTAATTACTGTAATTGTTGCCGTTTAATTAAATTCTAAATTTTTTACCCTGACCCGTAAGGCACTACAGCCCTGCACAATGACTCTCCACAGTCATCGCACCCTGTGGTAGGCAGAATTATGGTCTCCAAGAAACTTCCACACTCTAATCCTCAAGTACTTTGAATCTGATGAGATATCACATCCATGAATATACTACGGTGAATATGTTTCAGAGATTAATCAACTGACCTGAAAATAGGGAGATTGCCCTGGATGATCTAGGTGGGCCCAGTGAAATCACGTGTACCCTGAAAAGCAGAAGCAAGAGAGGTGGTCAGAGAAACGAGGCAGAAGGAGAAGCCAGAGAGATTTGAAACCTAGAAGGACTTGGCCTGCTATTGCTGGCTTGAAGATGGAGGGGCCAAATGGATAGCATGAAGAAGAAATGAATTCTGCCAACAGCCAGTGAATTTCAAAGAGGGCCAAGCACTCCAAATGAGAACTGCGACCTGTTCAGCACCTCGATTTCAGCCTTGGGAGACCCTCAGCAGACAGCCCAGCTGAGCCACGCTGTGCCTCGACTTCTAATCATGGAAACTATGAGATAATAAATGGGTATTATTTTAGACTGTTAAATTTGCAGTACTTTTTATGGAAGCAATAGAAAATTAATACAGCCTTGTTGTTGTTGTTAGGTGCCATAGAGTCAGTTTTGACTCATAGCAACCCTATGTACAACAGAACAAAACACTGCCTGGCCCTGTGCCATCCTCACAATCCTTGCTATGTTTAAGCCCATTGTTGCAGCCATTGTGTCAATCCATCTCATGGAGGGTCTTCCTCTTTTTCACTGACCCTCTACTTTACCAAGCATGATGTCCTTCCCCAGGGACTGGTCCCTCCAGATAACATGTCCGAAGTAAGTGAGATGAAGTCTCGCCATCTTCACTTCTAAGGAGAATTCTGGCTGTACTTCTCTAAAACAGATTTGTTCATTCTTCTGAAAGCTAGTGGTATATTCAATATTCTTTGCCAACACCATAATTCAAAGGCATCAATCCTTCTTTGGTCTTCCTCATTTATTGTCCAGGTTCTGCATGCATATGAGACAATTGAAAACACCATGGCTTGGGTCAGGCGCACTGTTATGTATTGAACTGTGTCTGCCAAAAATGTGTATCAACTTGGCTAGGCCATGATTCCCAGCATTGTATGGCTGTCCACCATTTTGTGATCTCATGTTATTATCCTATGAGTTGTAAATCCTAACCTCTAGGATGTTAATGAGGCAGAATCAGAGACAATTATGTTAATAAGGCAGGACTCAATCTATAGGATTAGGTTGTATTTTGAGTCAATCCCTTTTGAGATATAAAAGAGAGAATCAAGCAGAGAGGAGAGGGACCTCATTACCACCAAGCAAAAGGAGTCAGGAGCAGAGCACGCCCTTTGGAACTGGGGGTCCCTGAACTAAGAGGCTCCTAGACCAGGGAAAGATTGATGACAAGGACCTTCCCATAGACTCAACGGAGAAAGTTAGCCTTCCTCCGGAGCTGCTGCCCTGAATTCAGACTTCTAGCCTCCTAAACTGTGAGAGAATAAACTTGTTTGTTAAAGCCATATGCTTTGGTATTTCTGTCATAGCAGCACTAGACAACTAAGACATGCACCTTAGTCCTCAAAGTGACATCTTTGCTTTTTAACACTTAAAAAAATTCTTTTGTAGCAGATTTGCCCAATGCAATACATCATTTGATTTCTTGACCACTGCTTCCATGGGGGTTGATTGTGGATCCAAGTGAAATGAAATCCTTGACAATTTCAATCTTTTCTCCATTTATCATAATATTGCTTATTGGTCCAGTTGTGAGGATTTTTGTTTTCTTTATGTTGAGGAGTAAGCCATACTGAAGGCTGTGGTCTTTGATCTTCCTCGACTAAGTGCTTCAGGTCTTTTCGCTTTCAGCAAGCAAGGTTGTGTCATCTGTATATCACAGGTTGTTAATGAGTCTTCCTTCAATCCTGATGCCGTATTCTTCTTCATTTTGTCCAGCTTCTTGGATTATTTGCTCAGCATATAGATTGAATTAGTATGGTGAAATGATACAACCCCAGCACACACCTTTCCTGGTTTTAAACCATGCAAGCATCACCTTGTTCTGTTTAAATGACTGCCTCTAGGTCTATGTACAGGTTCCTCATGAGAACAACTAAGCGTCCTGGAATTCCCATTCTTCACAATGTTATCCATAATTTGTTATGATCCACACAGTCGAATGCCTTTGCCTAGTCAATAAAACACAGGGAAACATCTTTCTGGTAGTCTCTGCTTTCAGCCAAGATCCATCTGACTTCAGCAATGATATCCCTTGTTCCACGTCCTTTTCTGAATCCAGCTTGAATTTCTGGCAGTTCCTTGTCAATGTCCTGCTGCAACCGTTTTTAAATTATCTTCAGCAAAATTTTACTTGTGCATGATATAAATGATATTGTTTGATAGTTTCTGCATTCTATCGGATCACTTTTCTTTGGAATGGGCATAAATATGGATTCTTCCAGTCTGTTGGCCAGGTAGCTGTCTTCCAAATTTCTTAGCATTGATAAGTGAGCGCTTACAGCATTGCATCTGCTTGTTTAAACATCTCAATTGGTATTTTGTCAATTTCTACAGCCTTGATTTCCACCAACACTTTCAGTGGAGCTTGGACATCTTCCAAAACCGTTTTTGAATGTGCCATGTTCTTTCTACCTCAGAGCCTTTGCATAGGCTTCTCCCTCTACTTGTGATCTCTTTCCCCAACTCTTCCTCCAGCTAATGCTTGTTCGTGTGTGTGTGTGTGTGTGTGTGTGTGAGAGAGAGAGAGAGAGAGAGAGAGAGAGCTCAGATATCATCTCTTCTTAGAGGCGGTCCTTGAATTTCTTATCTCAGGTGGGTCTCCCGATTTATTCTGTCTCTCTCAAGAACCTGTTGATCTCCTCCAGAGTTTTTATCAGAGTTTCTAAATTTTGTCTCTTTTCTTGCTGAGTTTTCCCTACTTAACTATAAGTGCAGCACATATCTTGACTCAATGAATAGTTGTTGAATGACATGAATCAATGCACTACCTCTCTCAATCCTTATAACTGCTCTGTGAGGTAGGTACTATTATTATCCTTGTTTTAAAGATGAGGAAGTTGAAATTTAAAGAGATGAAGTAACTTTTCCATAATCACACAGACCCTAAGTGATTAAGCCCAAGCATGACCCCAAAGTGCATGTTCTCAATCTCTGAGCTGTCATACTTCTCTCATGTAAGTTATTTAGGTAGGAAAATCATCAACATCAGAGCCATTCAGATTTGTATTCCCCCAAATTCAGATATTTGGAGCACTCTAAGATGTGAGTTGTTCAGTGGTAGAATTCTTGCTTCCCATGAGAGAGACCAGGGTTTGATTCCCAGACAACGCACCTCATGCACAGACACAATCCATCTGTCAGTGGAGGCGTTCATGTTGCTATGATGCTGAACAGGTTTCAGCAAATCTTCCAGACTAATACAAACTAGGAAGAAAGGCTTGGCAATCTAATTCCAAAACTCAGCCAATGAAAACCCTATGAATCACAATGGTCCAATCCACAACCAATCATGGGATGGTGCAGGACAGGGCAGTGTTTTGTACTATTGCACTTAGGGTTGCCATGACTCAGGCACCAATTCCACTGTAGCTAACAACAACAAGATGTAACAGGCCCTTATATTCAAAACTTTGCCTCATGCCACACACAATGAGGCATAATCTCCAACCCGCAGTATGTGATTTAGATGCTTGTCAGAAAGAGATGTTGTAATGCTATGGGTTGCTTTTATATGGCCTTTCTTGCCATTGTCTTGTATCTCCCACCAAATGACTGGGTGGGACTATGTAAATGGCCCACTAAGGGGGTTGGATAGCTTGCTAATAATGCAAATAAGGTGCATGGTACATTTATGTAGGCAGAGCCATGCAAATAAGGTATATGGAACCCTAACAAGGGGATTGGTTGTTTTGCCATCCCACTAGGTCTAAAATGAGCCATCCTCACTACCACCAAGAAAGAAGAAATGGGAATGGAGCATGTCCTTTGGATTCAGGGTCCCTGTTTTGAGAACCTCCTAGACCCAAGAGACAGAGAGAGAGCTGTAACACCACAGATGGTACAAAACAGTGAGAAGTGGTGGCAAAGAAACAGCAGCAGCAGAACCAGGAGACTGGCACAAGATGGCACAGTGGGCTTCCCAGCCCACCAAACGAGGTAATTACAGTGGGCGTGCCAACCCACGGAGCAAGAAACCTGAGCACCTTTGGGCAGGAGGCTTGCTGGCAAAGTGGGGTGCTTCTGGGCGCTTGTCGACAGAGCTAGGCTTGCCGACCCATGGAGCTAGAGAGCTGAGTGACTTCAGACCGAGGCTTACTGACAGAGTGAGGTGCCTTCAGGCACTTATTGGTGGAGCTAAAGAGCTTTGTAACACTTGCCCAAGCAGGGAAGAGGCCAGGCTGAAAGGCCCAGGGCCAGAGAGAGACCTGCCTGTGAGCAAGGCTGAGAAAGACACTGTCCTGATTGAAGAACTGTATCCTGAGTCGTTTCTCATCCTGAACTGTAAACTGTTACTTCCCTAATAAACCCCATAACTATAAGTATGGTATGTGAGTTCTGTGTGGCCATTGCAATGAATTATCAAACCCAGCAGAGAAGTAGAGAGTGCCGCGGGAGGGACGACTGGTGTCAGAATGGGTAAAAAGGTTGGAGAGAGGAGGCATGTCTGACCTCTGCCTCATAGGAATCAGCTTTAGGTTGTTGATCTTGATTCTCCCCCCTTGTGAAGTTAGACAAAGAAGTCAGAGGACGATGCTACTGCCACGCCAATATTTTTTACAGATTTGTTCTATATGTCCGTGTTGGTCCTGCTCCTCTCTCGGCTGATGTGTGGCTTCTCGTTACCAGAGTAGACTAGCGCAGCTAAGGTCAGAGGCTGCCCTTGCTGCTGTGATGACCATGGCATGAGGAAGCAATTAGAGAAAAGGCTTATTTGTGAAAGCCCAGCTCTGTGCCCTCAATACTTTCTCTCTCACTTCCTGCTTCATCCTTCCTCTCTACCCAGGCTCTTGGGTGGTCATTTAGAGGAAAGTACATGATGGACATGTATAACTGTGAATATGTGATCACCTTCTTGAATGTCTGATTTTGCAAATGACATTTTTACAAAAACGTTTACAGAAATCCAGTTGATTCTTTTCCTGATGGTTCTAACTAAAGACAAAAATAGAACCACATACAGCAACCACCAAAATTAATGTAGCCAGTTTATTAAAACACTAAAATACCCGCTCCTGACTCTGCAGCCAGTCACGACTCTATATGTTTTATTGTACTAGCAAGAGACCACTGCACAGCTTGAAGTGTAACTCTGAGGTCACCAAACACAGGGAATTCTCCTACTGTTTCACAGCTACCACAGGATATGTGTGTGGAGCTTGCATATCTGCAGAGGAAAAAGAAAAATTTGTGCTTTAAAATTAGTCAAATTTTTCCTTTAATAGAATAAGATAAACCCCATGAAGTATGCTTTAGAGCATCTACCACTATAGGAACAAAGGACCTCTGGCTTTTAATAAAATATATGTTGTGTTCCTTGAGCTGTTTGTTCCCCCTCATCTCAGCCCTCCCTCTGCCTCACTGCCGCCAAGAGGAAAGTAGTAAAAATAAAACATTCTAATATCTGAACCGTGTTGCTTTTCATAGACCCCTGGCATTCTGGTTGAAGTGTTCCAAAACGATAATTAGGCCACAAAATATTCTAAATTGGTATGGCTTGGGCACTTAGAAATGAGAAGAGACTCCAACCTTGGCAGTGTAGGGACAAGTATTAACCCTTTAGTGCCTGATCTTTGGGGGGGAGGAGGGGTAGCCAGAGTAGAAAAGGGGACTCAGGGACCCTGGCCTATGGCTATTTATCAATTGATTAATCATATCAGTATGAACCAGGTAAAGACCAACACTGTAAACATTTATGCCCCAAAGCTCACCCTTAATGTAATAAAATTCTGCAGATACAACTTACCTTAAAGATAAAACCAGTTGCCATCTAGTCAATCCCGATTCATGGTGACCCTATGTGTGTTAGAGTAGAACCATGCTCCATAGGGTTTTCAATGGCTGTGACTTTTCATAAGCAGATTGCCTGGTCTTTCTTCTGAGGCGTCTCTGGGTGGATTTGAACCACCAACCTTTCAGTTAGTAGCCAAGTGATTACCCATTTGTGCCACCATATGGGTAGGTATTTTCTTTGGGGGTAAGTTGTGAGTTCTCACAGATGTCCCTTGCTACAGTTCCTCAAGGTCTTTTTAAGCCACTGGGCTATGACATTGTTTTACAGGGACCTTAGTGGTTCATGTGAGGAGGGTTCTGCTGAGTCAAAGGAGTCCTCATGTCACTAGATAGTTAACCCCCGCTCCCAAAGTGTAACATTTGCCTAGACTTTAACAACACAGGTAGCAACATTTTTATGGGAAACAGATATATTCAAAGACATTCATATGAACAGATTATCAGCTCGATAAATGGTGCTTGCTTGGAATTTAGCTTCATGTGTCCCCTAGGTAATTTCCTGTTACACTCTGTGATGTAGCTGTCACAGGTCAAAGTGGAATAATGGCTAATTCCTATAGCGAGGAAAGAACAACTGGAAAATCTATAAACTGTTTCTGTTTAGCTCAGAGGAAGCAACCTAATAGCCACTAGAATAATCCATATTCTAGAATTAGTTGCCAACAATTAAAACTCAGATTTCACATTTAAACAAAATCTGGATTTCTAGCTTTTCTTTAAAAAGGCAATGATCTGGCCGCTCTGGGCCTGCCTGCCTGTATTACAACAATCAGAGCAAGTTAAGGTTGACGCGACAGGTGACCCCAGTTCATCCTAAATCTTCAATTCACCACAACCAACACCCCTAACTTGACTAATTTCCATTACCTGCCCAGCCCCTATGTGCCTTTGAGCTTCTGACCCTTGATTATGTCCGTCTATTGCTAAGGCCAATTTCTTTCTGTAAAGAAGGCCTCTGTATTGGTTAAAAGTTTCCAGGATATTAACCTGAATTTTCTGCCTTGGCCACTGCATGTGAAATCCAATACTCAAACTATCCCAAAACGTCTTTAATTGCTATTCGAGTCAGATGCATTTACTTAAACAAGCAATTAGCCTTGGCAATAGAAAACTGAAAAGAAATGAAGTTCATGAATCTGCTACTTGTTCTTCCCTAGCTTCTGCCATTAGTCAGTATCCAAGGGTCGATATGCAGCAAATATTGTGCCAGTTCTGGTACCGAGTCGTTTAGAGATTGGAATGTCTAATGTCATAGAATCCTCAAAGGGGCAGAAGGTGGGGTTGGCTGAGAAATGGTAAATGAATTTACTAAATGTCTGTTGTGCATATAGCGCTCTGCCAGGCAAGCTGTGGGTTTTCAGGGGCTGAAGACAGAGAATGCTGTTGTTGTGTGCCGTCAAGTCAATTCTAACTCATAGCGACCCTATAGGACAGGGTAGAACTGCCCCACAGGGTTTCTAGGCTGAAATGTTTACAGGAGCAGATCACCAGGTCTTTTCTCCTGCAGAGCAGATGTCGGGTTTGAACAGCCGACCTTTCGGTTAGCAGCCAAGCACTTAACCATTGTGCTACCAGGGCTTCTTATTGAGAGAATACCAAAAAACCAAAACCATTGCCATTGAGTCAATTCCAAGTAGACCCCCAAAATTATGTGTGTGTGTTAGTTGCCATCAAATTAGCTCCTAGTCATGGTGACCTTAGATATAACAGAACAAAACTTTGCCCAGTCCTCCTGTGCCATCTTCACGATCATTGGTGTGTTTGACCCCATTATTTTCGCTATTGTGTCAGTTCATCTCATTGAGAGTTTACCTTGTTCTCGCTGACCCTCTGCTTACCAGTCATGATGTCGTTTCCTAGCAATTGGTCTTTCCTGACGACACATTCAGATATATATCTCACACTCGCCTCTGATTGGAAAATCAAAACAACTGCAAAATACATCTGCAAATCAGTAACTACTATTTAAGGTCCAGGCAGATCTTAAATATTATACACCTTAAATATTTTATAAATAAGAAAAACAAATTTACTGTGTTACCTAAAGAGTCTCTTTATAGACGATTCATAAACTGTCAAATATGCACATACATTCTGAAAAAAAAACAAAAATTATTTAGTCAGGCTGAGTGTTGCCGCTTCTCTCAGCCCGCATCACCTTGTTCCTTTTAAAGCCAGCCATTCCTAGAAAATTTTAGGGAAGAAAAGAGGTCTGTGGATCTGAGGGGCATGCATTTCACCTACAGGTTTCATAAACCAATAAGGATTTTTTTTATATATCAATGAGTTCTGTTCAGATAAGCTACCAGTGTAATTTTTTCTTTAGACCTTTAAGTTACTGTAATTTTAAAAATAACCTTAGCTATTTTGCATTTATATTAAGACTTTTTTTTACATCATTATTTCATCAGGAAAAAACATGACTCAAATAACTTCTAGATATGATTTCAAAAAGGTTACTGAGTTTGTAAATGTGATTTTATTGGATTTGGATGACAAAATGTTTTCCACAGAAACATATGTACAATTTTATGTTGAAAGTATATGGAAAAGCAGAGGGGCTGTATACCAAAATTGACTTCATAGAATTCTCTTGGGAATATATCTGCTACAAAAATGTAGGTTAACTTTAGGGTGAAGAGAGTAAAGTATTACTAAGAAGTCTTTGGAATAACTACTTCTAGTCAGGCTGGTCATATTCCTGGATGGGATGGAGTTTGAGCTGGTTTTTGAGAATGTGAAAGATATAGGTTCAATGAGAGGAGACATGACAAGGCAGAAGAACTGGCAAGGGAAATAGGTTCATTACGTGCAGCACAGTTAGCAGGTGTTTGCAACTGGAATAAAGAGTCAAAAACCAAAAAAATAAACCAGTTGCTGTTGAGTCAATTCCAACGCATGGCGACCCCATGTGTCTCAGAGTAGAACTGTGCTCCATAGGGTTTTCAAGGCTGTGATCTTTTGGAAGCAGATTCCAAGCCTTTCTTCCAAGACACCCCTGGGTAGAAGTGAGCTGCCGACCTTTCAGTTAGTAATTAGCTTAATCATTTGTGCCACCCAGGATCTCCAACAAAGAATCAAGTGAGAGCAAAATCCTGAGACCATTGAAGACTCCCTGAAAAGAAAACTCATTAACTTAGTCTTTAAGGCCTTCCTGGTCCTGTCCCTTTCCTCTAAGCTTCTCTCCCCCTAGCCTAACCAGATGGGCCTATCCCATTATTCTATCAGCTGGCGATACTTCAGAACTAGGGTTGGCATCAGCAAAGATGAAGGGGGTAGACTGTGTAGAGTAGCAGTCTCACCACTACCTGTGCGTTAACATCACCTGTGAAATTTTGTCAACCTTGTTATTTATTTTTAATATATCTGTCCTCCCTCTCCAAAAGAGAGAGGACAGATACATTAAATTTCTTAGCATCAGAGTCTAAGTCTAATGCAAGTTTGTGGAGAAAACAGTGAAGAAAATCAACATTTGTTTTGAGGGCGATTTTAATGAGTCCAATAATGATTGACACCTCTCTATGGAAACATGATACACAGGTCACAGAGAGAGTCACGCATTTCTTCTCCTGATGGCAGATTAACGACTCTTTGAAAGCTTCCATCTTCTAGAAGCTGTAAGAATTATCCTAGCCTGAGATCACATAATAAAAGTCAGTGAATCTCTCCCAACCTTTCAACGTCTTGCAGAGAGGCATGCTGGGGCTGTGACTCAGTTACATTCTATGTGGGGGCAGCCTCTAGAAAAGGGACTTTAGGCTCCTGTTGTTCTCCCTTTTAAAGTGGCTAGCATGAGAACGGCCTTGTAAGCGGGGCAAAACAACCCAAGTTTGGTTGCCAAGTAGTCTGAGCATCCAGTAATGAGTTGCCTTTGAGTCAAGTCCAACTCATGGCAACCACACATGTGTCAGAGTAGAACTGTGCTCCGTAGGGTTTTCAGTGGCTGATATTTCAGAAGTAGATTGCCAGACACTTGTTCCAGTGCTCCGCTGGGTAGACTCAAACCTCCGGCCTTTCAGTTAGCAGCAGAGTACTTTAACCATTTGCACCACCCAGGGACTCCAGTCTGAGTGTAGGTGCTAGCTGTTTATTGTAGTTGCTGGAAACACAAGCTGTAGAAGGTAAGAATGAAGACAGCCCTTCCCACTGGAAGGAGGGAGAGCTTCTCTCCTAGCCAACTTGTTATAAGGCAATATGGGGTACACTGTCAAGGTTGTTCCCTAGACAATCCTGCTTATCTTTTCATTAGAGGGAGAAAGCTCTGCTCTAGAGAGCCTCACATTTCTTATTCTCATGGTAAAAGCCGAAACTGAAATCCACTGTACATATCTTTGAATTCTCCATTTTATGTCCAATAAAGCACAGTACGTTGCAATCCCACATATTATAATAGAAGAACATAATGTATATGCTGCAAGACAATAATGAAAACTCAAGTCTTTCAAAATTTTCTATGCTAATTAACCTTCTGCTAAACATTTTGAAAAGTCAAGAAATAGGCTTTAGCCTTGAAATAGTCTTTAGCCCTGAGTATTTTCTTTCATTTTTCTTCTGTGCACTTGGGTATCAGATATTTGTTTAAAATATACAGAAATATCCTGTGTTGAACTTTTGGGGGCCCTCAAAATACAAGCCAAAGCATCTTAAGACAATTCCCCTAAAGACAGACTAATACAATGTATTCAGGAGGACCCAATTACACCCTGTCTGTGAAATCTCTGTTGTTGTTGATGATGACCACGACGTTTTAACCCAAAACTCCAAAGACCTTTATCCATCTTTTTGCTGCCTACTTTAAAGTATTTGCAAATGAGATTTGTGCTCTTTGATCCAGGCTGGTGTATTTACATCTGTATATAATACTTTCACCAAAGGGCAATGGCAGCTTCCAGAAATACTAAGAATCCTTTCTTTCATGGGTTGAAAGGAAAACAATCTGCAATACTCAGAGGGCTGAGCAAAGATTGGAAGTTTGCTTTGAACCCGGGACTCTCTCACACTGCACCCAAGCACATGCCAAGTTTGTACAGGTGTACACCACATGAACAGATGAACAAATGTGATTATAAGAGCTGTCAGGATGCACCTGAGCCCATAATGCATTTCTCCCAAAGTGGACTTGTGCATCTGTTATGTACTTGAAGTATTTGTTTACTTGCTAGCGAAAAGCTACTTAAACTGCTAAGCTTCTACCCTTCGCGGCCGTATGGTTCCAAAAAAAAGGACGTGATGAGATAATATGACAAAGGGGTCATGGTGTGCTCAATAGGAATGAGTGTAGAGCCCAGCAGAAGAGGCACAATATTCCAGGTGTCTTAACTCTCAGAACATTATGGTGATTATAAAGCCGTCCTTTTGGGCTACAAATGCATTGTTACTCGGGAGGAGTGTTGAATTGTAAACATAATTTAATGTGGCTTTTGTAATGAGGTTTATTGAAAGCAAAAAAATACATAGGTGCATTTGGAAAATTAAATATGGGAAGAATGTTCCCCTCTCAAAACCCTAGATAGTCTTAAAGATGTAGTTTTCTTATAGTTCTTATCCTCCCGTACCCTAGATTCCTGCTCCTCTCCCTACTTTTCAGTCTCCTATATATTGAAAAGCAAAGACGTCACTTTCAAGACTAAGGTGCACCTGACCCAAGCCATGATATTTTCAATCGCCTCATATGCATATGAAAGCTAGACAATGAATAAGGAAGACCAAAGAAAAACTGATGCCTTTGAATTACGGTATTGGCGAAGAATATTGAATATCCTGTGGACTACCCAAAGAAAGAACAAGTCTGTCTTGGAAGAAGTACAGCCAGAGTGCTCCTTGGAAGTGAGGATGGCGAGAAGTCATCTCACATACTTTGGACATGTTATTAGGAGGGACCAGTTCCTAGAGAAGGACATCACGCTTGGTAAGGTAGAGGGTCAGCAAAAAAAGGAAGACCCTCAACGAGATCGATCGACACAGTGGCTGCAATGATGGGCTCAAACATAGCAACAATTGTAAGGATGGTGCAGAACCAAGCAGTGTTTTGTTCTGTTATACAGAGGGTTGCTGTGAATCGGAACTGACTCGATGGCACCCAATAACAACAATATTTATATTCTGATTTTTTAAATATACTCCTCCAATTTTTCATTCACTTGACAAACAGCTTTTAGTGCTCATTCAATCAGTCCCTGCCTCCACGGAGCTTAAATTCCAAGTGGGGCCAAACAGACCATTAACATAGTAGATATTCAAATTAAGTAGTATGTTAGAAGGTGATGGACGCTCTAAAGAAAAATAAAATAAGATGAAGGGATGAGAAGTGACAGGGAATTGAATCAAAACTTTCCCTTCTGATGTTCATCTGTTTTCCTTTATACTTCCCAGCTATTCTGATGTACTAATTCAGCTCAGTTTGTTACTGAGAGAAAGCAAATTCTATTCCTTTCTCCCTTGCCTTCCCATTAGTGGGTACACTGGCTCATTAATAACTAACATCTGGACAGAGGCTTCACATGCATTGTTTCTTTTAATCCTCAGAACAACTTATTTGAGGAAAAATAAGCTTCAGAAAAGTGAATGACTTGATTAAGGTCAGTCACTTAAATAACAAAAGCTGAATCTTGAACTCAGATTCTCTGAATACAGCTTCCACAGACTTATGTACAATTGCCATGAATATCAGGCCAATTGGAGGAGAGAAACAGCTCAGCAAAGTGGCAGAAGAATGGTTCATGAGGAAAGTAGGTAAACTGTTTTGGACATACCACAGGGGTTCAAGCAGTCACTCAGCAAATGCATACTGAGTGTCTATTATGTGCTAGGTGCTAAGAGTCATCAACTACTTTACCTGCAAATAGGCTGTGTCAGATTCAAATCAATATACAGTGGCAGTCTGAGGAATAAGTGTTTTAAATTGAGTAACAGTAATCGTATTATTAATTGTAATCATATTAATTATTGTCTCTTGGGTCTATTAACTTTAATAGGGGTCTAGAAAAAAGTTACTAATATATGGAGAGGAAGAATAAATAAAGAAACATAGGAGGTTTAAATAAACTAAATTTAGAAGCAAGGTCAGAATTGACTGTTAAAGAAAAACCAAAAAACCAAACCTGTTGCCATCAAGTTGATTCCGACCCTTAGCAACCCTATAGGACAGAGTAGAATTACCCCATAGGACTTCCATGAAATAACTGGTGGATTCAAACAGCTGAACCTTTTGGTTAGCAGCCAAGCTCTTAACTACTGCACCACCAGGTCTCCAAAATTAAACAAAGTGCTCACCATTGCCTTACTGATGGTTGAGTGGTAGGGTAAAGTAAGGCAATAGATTAAACCAAAACCAAATCTGTTGCCATCGAGTCGATTCGGACTCACAGTGACCCTGTAGGAAACCCTGGTGGCATAGTGGTTAAGAGCTAAGGCTGCTAACGAAAAGGTCGGCAGTGCAAATCCACCAGTCTCTCCCTGGAAACCATATGGGGCAGTTCTACTCTGTCCTATAGGGTCACTATGAGGCAATAGCATTAATCACTATAAAGTCCTCCTAGAAAACCTTAAAGAGAGACATCTTGGGAAGGAAGTACAGTGTAATGAACCAAGCACAAGACTTAATAGGTTCCAATCCTAACTCTGTCACTGAGCAGTTTTGTGACCTTTATCTATAAAATGAGTTTAATAATCTTACCAGCAAGGTTGGAATTGCATAAGGTCACACATTTGAATACTTCATCAAGTGAGTGTTTTTGTCAGGGCTCTTACAACTGCAGGGGCCAGAAATACAGCTAGAAAGATTATTTATTGGCTCGCATAAATAAAAATGCTAGCCTAGTGCTTTATATAGGGCTAGAGGCAAGGGCTCAACATATGTCACCTGGAGCCCATCTCTTGACATTGCTCTCGTTTGTGTTAATTTTATTCTCAGATTGGCTTTTCCCTTGAGGGAACAAAATAGTGGCTGGCAGCTCCAGACGCAAATCTTAACAGAGAGTTCTTTCTCTGTAATTCCACCCTGGATTGGGTCACAGGTCTACCTCTGAACCAGCCATTGTAGACAATGGTGATTCTGCAGAGAAAACTGGAAATATTGTTATGAGAAGGGGAAATGGAGGATAGCAAAAGCAAACAAAATCTACCAGCATAGGGGTTCAATTAGTATTTGTTGCATCTGGATAAGTTAGAATTGAATGTCATATCTCTGAATAGATCAGAAATATGATATAGAATCTATGTGAGCAGATTAACTTGTGGTAATCATATTTTTTAAATAAAATTTCTTCTGCAAGAACAACGTAATAATAATACCGCTTTCTTTGAGCACAGAGAGGCCACTCAGATAGGCTTATGCTTCAGAAGAAAATTCATCACTATGAAAAATGCATTTCTTGCTTGGCTCATGAGCTGGGAAGAGGATATTGTAATATTAATATTTAGTGCATATACCTAGAGACAACCTTGTATGCATAAATATGCCTTAGTATCTCCATTTATACCTACATCAAGGAAAAAAATTAAATTATGATATACTGCCGTGAAGAAATGAAATGAAACACCAGACATATGTTAAACTTAAAGAATAGAAACGAACCCACAACACAAGATAATTTGAACTCTCACATACCCTGCTTTCCTCAATATGCATCTCTGTGCTTTCTTGTCCATTTCTACTGACTAGTTGTGAATTTGGTGACATATAAAATTAATAGATTTTTACCTTTCCCTTTGACTAAGTACTTCATAAAGCAAGTCACTTCTGTCTTAAGTTGGACATCCTTCTCTTCTCTTTTTTACCACCAATTTCTCCTTTTCTTCACAGCCACGGTTTTAGAAAGGGCAGTCTACATGGGTGATTTCTACTTTCTCAGCCTCCATTCACATACAAGTCCATGAAAACCTAGTTTCTGTCTCTACCACATGGATATGGTCCTCACTAATGAGCTTTTTCCAAGTTCAACAGGTCCTTTTCAGTCCGTAACTTATGTCTGTAGGATCCTCTGCTTCCGCAAACGCTCCTTTCTTGATTTTCATTCACTGGTCTCTCCTGGTTTGCCCTCTACTTCTTCAGCTGCTCCGTTACAGCCTCCTGTTTCCCCATCCATGCTTTAAATGTGATTTCTCTGGGTTCTTACTCTACATATTCTCCTCTATTCCTATGTGTTCACCTGCCTCTTATATACTGATGGCGCCCAAATGTTTTATCTCTAGCCCATACCCGTATATTGACTGGTGTTGTTGTTGTGTGCTGTTGAGTCAATTCCAACTCACAGGACCCTATATGACAGAGTACAACTGCCCCATAGGTTTTCCCAGGCTGTAATCTTTGTGTGTGTGTGTGTGTGTGTGTGTGCATTTTAGGTGAAAGTTTACAATGCAAATTAGTTTCTCATTTAAAAATTTATACACAAATTGTTTTGTGCCATTGGGTATAATCCCCACAATGTGTCAGCACTCTCCCCCTTTCCCTTTCCGTCCTGGGTTTTTCATGTCTATTTGTCCAGTTTTCCTGTCCCTTCCTGCCTTCTTGTCCTTGTTTTTTGGGCAGGTGTTGCCCACTTGTTCTTGTATACTTGACTGAACTAAGAAGCACGTTCCTCAGGTGTGTTATTGTTTGTTTTATAGGCTTGTCTAATCTTTAGCTGAAAGGAGAACTTTGGGAGAGGCTTCAATTCTGAGTTAGCAATGTGTTCAAGGGCCATAGTCTCATGGGTTCCTCCAGTCTCTGTCAGACAAGTAAGTCTGGTCTTTTTTGTGAATTTGAATTTTGTTCTACATTTTTCTCCTGCTCTGTCCAGGACCCTCTATTGTGATCCGTGTCAGAGCTGTGGGTGGTGATAGCCAGGCACCATTTAGTTCTGGGCTCAGGCTGTTGGAGGCTGTGGTTCATGTGGTCCATTAGTCCTTTGGACTACTATTTTCCTTGTATCTTTGGTTTTCTTCATTCTCCTTTGCCCCAAATGTGATGGAGCATCTTATAGATGCTGCTTACAAGCTTTTAAGACCCCAGGTGCTACTCACCAAGGTAGGATGTAGAACATTTTCTTTAGGAACTATGTTATGCCAGGCTGTAATCTTTATGCGAGCAGATTGCCAGGCTTTTCCACAAGGGCTTCTTCCTATATCTACTGCCACTGGTTATCTCCCCTGGACAGTCCCACAGTTGCATGGACTATAAAGAAAGGAAAGACGACCAGAAGAAGAGTCCTGGGAAACAGCAATATTTAAAAGTTGTGATGAGGAAGAACACTGAAAGGGGTCAGAGATATATAACAAAAACCAGGAGTGAGTAGAGTCCTGGATGCCAAAGCAAGAGAGACTTTTTTTTAAAAGAAAATAGGGCTCACAAGGATTACACGCTACAACAAGATCAACTGACATAAGGACTGAAGATTGTTCTTTTAAATTAACAACTAGAAGTTCCTTAATGACCTTGACAAAGACTGTGGGGAGTTAAGCAGTAAATAAGAAGTAGGGAAATGGATATAGAGAACATGAACCATTCTTTAAAGACTTGACTGAGGATGGAAAACAGGAAAATGGAAATGTTGGGTGAGGGAGTGTTTGCTTATTTAGTTGGTTGGATGGGTGGTAGTTTTTAAGCTGGGAGAAAGTTGAGGCTGTTTATTAAAGGGTTAAAAACAGTATAGAGTTAGAAATAGGAAATCCTTGAAGAAGGAAGAAAGTATATCAATGGTGGATAAATTTACCACCACCACTACCATGTTCTATCAAAAACATGGCTTTGCATGTGCTTCACCCCCTTCATTTCTAAAGCCTTCAATAATTCTTTATTAGGTACAAATTAAGATTTAATCCTAATTCTTGAATTCAAATGATCTCCTCAAAGTTTAATCTCGTCTCCTCTACATTATGCTCTACAAGTCCCACTCAAATTTATGCTGGAAGCCTTTCCTTACCTCTTTCTCTTCTCTCTGCTTGTTTAAACTCTATCCAATTCTGAAGACCTAGTTCAAGTTTTGTTTTCTCCAAGTTTTTCCCAACTACCTCGATTCTCAGCAATTACTCCCTTTGCAGAATTTCTGTAACATATGTACAGTTCTTGATTTCTCCTGACTCATTATTCATTTCATCATGTACATGATCCTGCTCCCTAACTCATGAAGGGCTTTGCTCCACCCCACCTGCAGCACCTACCAGAAAACCTAGCTTAAATTTTATATTAGGGTCAACTGCAATAGAGTGGTCTTATAAGCATTGAGAAAAGATGAAATTTGTTCTATGGAGGTCATTGGTGACTTTGTGAGGGGAACTAGTAGGTACGGTAATGAGCAGTGGGTTGAGGAATGACCAAGAAGTGAGGAAGTGGAGAGTTTTCTCAAACTGTGAAATTTGCATGAGAACATGAGCCAAAACATAGGAAAGCTAAAGGGAATGCACAATTCTGGAAGGGTTCAAGTCATTCAGTAAATACGTATTGAGCAACTACTATGCACAAAGCATGTCCTAGACATGAAAGATACAACAGTGAACAAAGCAGACCAGGTCCCTTCTTTCATAGAGTTTACCGTCCAGAACAGCAGGCAGACATTAAACCTGTAATCTGAAATGTGATAGGTAAAAGAAAAAGGAAAGAATACTGTGAGACAGAATTGTAGCTTGAATATCCTAGTAGTCTGAACACATAGCAGACATATAGCACAGAGTAGACACTCCCTGTCTGAAAGGAAAGGAGAAAAAGAGGAAAGAAAAGAAGAAGGGAGGAAGGAAGAAAATGGAAGGGAAACGAAGGCAGGAGAAGAGACATTAATTATGAGTTCGAATAGACTTCACATGCTATTGATGGTACTGCTAGAAATGTCAAAGTTAGAAAGAGGTTCAATTCATTATGCACAAAACATATTTATTAAGTATCTGCTATAGGATATAGGGTCGCTATGAGTCAGAATCGACTCAATGGCAACAGGTTTTATATGCAAGCTACTGAGATGGGGGAATGGACATAATTCCTGCCTTGAGAAGCCTCTGGTCTAATGGTTGTATTTAATGGTTCTATTTATTGAAATGAATTGAACTTGCAGGTAAGACATCTAACCAAATAATATTTTAGATTGTGGTGAAAACAAAAGGAAGCTTTCGAATCTGATAATTTATAAAGCCTCTTGCTTGCTTCTCTAAAATCCTGGACCTCTACCATCAACTCTGTTTAAGATGGTTCTACACACACCAGATGTACACTGATGTTTGTTGAGCTGAGGTGATTACATCAAAGTGAGAATCATAAATGAAACAGATGAATTGTAGCCACTTGCTGATTTCAATTTGTGTGTGTGTGTTTGTGTGTGTGTGAGAGAGAGAGACAAAGGGGTATACTTCTTTCTCTCTTGTTTCTGAAACAAAGCCAGAATTTGGAATATTTACTGAATATCCAAATCCTGAGAAAGGAAAGGCTGGTGAGAGAAACCGTCAACTAAGCAGCTGTTGGTAAACAGTCAGCTATCTTATCAGCAAATGAAACTGCATCATGTGTCACATTATTTGCCATTTTAATGCAGTAATATAACAACAAGATTGCAAAGTTAAATTTATGTAAATCATGTTTTGAAAATTACTGGAGCAGACTGTGGGGGCTGTTTGTATTCAATCTGCTAATGAAAGAACCCATCTTACCAAGAAAAAATCAAATGAAGGGAATATTTTGCTGTACTTCCTTTGGTCTATTTTGAAGATGTAAAGATTCCATTAAGACTCCCCCCTCCCCAAAAGGCTTTAATTTGTAAGAGATGGGAAGGAAAGAGAAATCTCTGTTCATCCATTGTTAAAGAGGCCTCCTTAGGAACTGGGGAATATTCCCTTTGGTTCATTGTCTATTCAGCTAGGCTGGTGGTATTTTTGCTTTCAGCTGATTAATCTTTCAACCCCCCAATGTTTTCAAGGAACCATAGACTACTCAGGCAATCCTTACGAGAATGAGTTTCCTGCATTATGAATCTAACATTCATTTTCATAGATGGCAGTATGACTAATGATGATGCTTCACATTTCTATAACAATTGAGAGTTTCCAGACCACTTTCACATTCATCATCTCATTTATTCTCATGGCAACACTGTGGATCTGGAGGGCAGGAATTATTGTCCTTATATTTCAAATGCAGGAGATGAACCCAAAGCTCAGAGGGACGTCACCTCCCCAACCTAGTCAGTGGTGAAACCATGACTCTAACTTAGACCTTCTGTTATTGATTTCAATGTTCTTTCCATAGACAATTTCCCAAAAATTGTTCTGAAGAACCATGGTCTGGAGAGTTATGCCATGAGAATAAAAGCATTTCTGAGCCAATTGGGATTATGTGTTTGTATATATACTTAGGTATCTACATATACACATACTATGTAGCCATTGTATCAGTCGGAGTTTGGTGCAAGAGATAGAAACCACTGTTTCATGCAGAAAGGAATTTAATACAGGGAATTTGGTGATTAATATATGGTGGCAGGGCTGGAGAAGAAGTCAGGGGCTGCCCCAGGTTACTGACTTCAAGCATCCACAGAAGCCTGAAGGCTCCTGCCATCACCAGTGACAAAGCCAGAACTGCCTCCAAACAATCATATCCCTCTGGTTTTGCTTACCAGCCATCAACAACAGCAGGAAAATTGCCTGCACCTCACTTCCGCTTTCCAAATGTCATGGGAGTGCATGCAATTGGCAGAACTGAATTCTCATTAAGAACCTTAGTTGCAAGAGAGTCTGGGAAATGTATTTTTTAGATGAAATGGTGCTGAAAGCACCAATCACACTCTCTATCATACCCTTTTTAAAAGTGCATGATGCTTATTCACATTTTAAGGCTATAGAAAACTCCTGCAGTAAAAGAAACTATTAAACTTTAACCTTGCTGAACTCAGCTTTTCCCAAAATTATTTGACCACAGAACTCTTCATCCAGGAACCTCTCATTAAGCAGAACACATTCAGAGGAAAGCTGCAATGCAGTAAGCTAGGGGCAGCCATAGGGCAGCATACACACATGTGCATTAATGTGTCAATCTGGCAACCAGTAAACAGAAGAGCAATGAGCACCTGATGCAAGCATACTGGTAGGCACTAGGGCAGCTCCGTAGGTCAATTCCATTTAATGCAATAAACATAGGAGGCAAAATCTCTTTCTTTTGGGTGATTACAGTATAGTTGAGAGAACACCTATAGGCCTACCAGTACCAGTTGCTATAGAGTTGACTCTGACTCATGGAGAGCCTATGTGTGTCAGAAAAGAACTGTGCTCCATAGGGTTTTCTATGGCTGGTTTTTTGGAAGTAGATTACCAAGCATTTCTTCCAAGGCACCTCTGGATGAACTCGAACTTCCGACTTTTCGGTTAGCAGTGGAGCAAATTAATGATTGGCACCACCCAGGGACTCCACCTATAGACCTACCTGTTGCTGTTGAGTCGATTCCAATTCATAGAAACCCCATAGGACAGAGTAGAACTGCCCCATAGGGTTTCCAAGGCTGTAAATCTTTACAGAAGCAGACTGCCACATCTCTCTCCCGTGGAGCAGCTGGTGGGCTCAAACCACCAAACTTTGGGTTAGCAGTCAAGCACTTAACCCTTGTGCCACCAAAGCTCCTTCCTATAGTTTTAAAACCCATTGCAGTTGAGTTGATTTCGACTCATAGTGACCCTATAGGACAGAGTAGAACTGCCCCATAGAGTTTCCAAGGAGTGCCTGGTGGATTTGAACTGCCAAACTTTTGGTTAGCAGCCATAGCTCTTAACCACTACACCACCAGGGTTTCCCCTACAGACTTAGCCCTGAAATTTAAGAAGCCCGAATTAATACTAACTGGGAAATGAGAGTTAAGGCCAGTAACTGCTGTAGGATAGAAATCATAATCTGGTAGTTAAGGGCCAAATCCATCCAGCAATCCCATTTTTAAAACAATTGAGTGTGGTTGGATGAGCTGAACACTCCCTGTTGACAGGCCTCACCACTCTCTATTGTCCCCTATCTTCCCTAGTCATGTCATTATGTTTCCCTCTGACACCTGTAAGCATTTCGGTTTAAAACACACAGGCGGACACCAGCAGGCTGAGATGATTTTCTGGGAAAAGCAGAATTTGCCCTGAGCTTAGAAGGCTGAATGGGACAGCATCCTCAGAAGTTTTTCTCCTGGACTTCTGAGAGAATATTCGTGTTAGCTACATTCATGGGCATGATACATTAGGGGGTGAGCCCTGATTCTCCCATCTAGTCCTCACTGAGTGCTCTGGAAATGTGCCTCTCTGCAGTGGCAAAAAGTGTAATGAGAAAGTTAGTCTAGCAGAGGGAATGTTGAGTAATTAGGAGAACATTTGAGGCAGGTCTCACTGTGACTTAGGGGAAAGTATATCTTTCCCTAAAGCAAAGAGGGTGCAGAAGGGAACCCCAACATATACACCTTCTCATTTATTAGAAAGCACGATATATAATGGTTAGTGCATTTCATTGTTCTAATAAGGCTTCCACCATGAAAAAAGCAATCTTTTCATCCAAACTCAACTTATAAGCTGTTTAAGTAGAACATTTAAAACATAATTCCTCATACATCCGAATTAGGAAATCCTACCCTATAACAAGGGACCCTGGTGGCGCAGTGGTTGAAGTGTTTGACTGCCAACCAAAAGGTCAGCAGTTGAAACCCACCAGCCACTCCTTGGAAACTATGGGCAGTTCTACCCTGTCCTATAGGGTCACTATGAGTAGGAATTGATGCAACAGCAGTGGGTTTATTTTTGGGTTTATCCTATAACAATTTAGGATTTTTTTTTTTCTCCTCCCTTTCTTGTATTGAAGAAACCTTATACCTGCAGCCCTTTTTTTTAAAAAAAAAAAAAGCTTTCAAAGAGAAATGCACCTTTCAGGAGAAGTTTTAAAAGCCATAAGGAGCATTAATTAGGGAACATGAAAATCAAAATTTTTAAAGACACTAAGATTACCCCAACGAGCCCTGGTATGGCAACAGTTTATTGCTCAGCTGCTAACCGAAAGGTTGGCAGTTTGAGCTCACTCAGCAGCTCTGTGGGAGAAAGACCTGGCAATCTACTCCTGTAAAGATTGCAGCCAAGAAAACCTTATGGGGCAGTTCTACTCTGTCACATGGGTTCGTTGTGAGTCGCGATCAACTCTACGGCACCCAACAACAACAACAGCAAGATTACCCCAGGACATAAGAACTGGTTTTTGGAAACTGTAGAAGAATTGGGATGAATGTAGAACCCTCCAATACAATATTTTCCTACCATATGTTTAGAATTCTTTTCAAGGAGATCAGTATGGAACAGAAAATTACTTACTGTCAATGTCGTGTGGTTGGTTTTATACCATAAACATCACTGGTGAGGAGACTGAACTATGTGAAAGCCAATCATGGCTTTCCTTGCCTTCAAAAATAGTTAGCTTGTATTCTGTAAAATATACACATGTCATCTACTTCCTGGAAGCTGGATCAATACTGCTGTGCCTCTTATACAAACATGCACCCTTGTCAATAGCAAGCAGCTCTCCCAAGGTGCTCAGCAAGTGAAGGGCAGAGTTGGGCCCGAGATAACGGATCTCTGACTTCCTCGACCTATGAAGAATACATCAAAAAACTATTTATTCAACAAATATTTATTGTGCATCTACTATGCACCACACAGTTAGGTGGGTACTCGGGATATGATAGCAAATAAGAAACGTGTCCCTGCCATCACGGAGTTTACAATCTAGTGGGGAAGTCAGACAAGAAGTAAATAGGCTAATGAAGATACCATTTTAAGTGATGGAGAACAATGGGAGGAGGCAGAATTCCATGAAGAAAGGGTTGTCAAGGATGGCATCTCTGAGGAGCTAACACTTCAGCTGAGAGCTAAATGACTGAACATTCCAGCAAGAAGCCACAGCAAGGGTGAAGGCACTGCAATGGGAAAGAGCTTGGTACTCTTGAAGACCTAAAATGAAGCCAGTGGATGTGAAGCAGAGAGGAAAGGGAGGTGGTGAAGCCAGAGGGGGCTAGAATGAAGAGCCTGGATTTCATTCTGAGAGTGATAGGAAGAAACTGAAAGGCTTCCAGCAGGGAAATGACATTATCTGATTTACATTTTTAAAAGGTCACTTTGTCTACTATGTGAAGAGTGACTTGTGAGAAAAAGCAGAGAGACCGGGAGTCCTGAACAGACAGAACAGTGACTTAGACAAAGGTTGTAGTGAGGTACATAGAAAAAAAAAAAAAAAAGTAGGAAGAAATGGGTAACCAGATAGCCCATATCCAAAAAAAAAGCTTGTTTAATATTTAAAGAGAGGAAACAAGACTGGGGGGTTAAGAAAGAAAGGTGGAGCAGGAGGTATCTTCGATTATGTACCTTTAAGTGATTTGTTTAAACAATGTCAGTAAGTCACTGGGGGCGACAGAAACCCATGTGGGTCCCGTATAGTAGTGCTGTAGAATTGTTTGGATCATTAGCTTGCTTTCTTGCATTAGTGTGATTCATAGTCATGGGGAATTCCAAAAGGTTACAAAATTGAGTTCAGATAGGCAATTAAACATACAAATGCTTATTGTAACATGTATTAGTTTCCTATTGCTGCGTAACAAATTACCACTTGTTTACTATCTCATGGTTTCTATAGATCAGAAGTCCAGGCATGACTCAACTGGGTCCTCTTTTCAGGGTCTCATAAGGCCTGTACCCCACAAGTGCATTTCATAATTATTTTCTTAAATCATCATATTCATAACATCAGTCCTCCGTTTATGATTTTCCAGTGGCTGTCTGTGACTTAAAGTCCCTGGTAAGAGAAGGGGAATTCAAAACCCTAAGTCACTCCACTGCTTGAGCTTAATGTACATGCAGACCTTTTCTCTCCATACTCGCTATTTTTAATTCTCCCAAACACAACTTGCTCACTCTCTCCTTCTTGCCTTTCTCACACTGTTCTCTCTGCCTGAAATGCCCCTTCGTCTTTACAAGTAAAGAATCAATTCATTCTGCAGAATCCAGTTCAAACTCTTCTACTTTCCCAAAGTTATGCCCAATATCTAGACTTTCCTTTCCTCTCAACCTCTAGAAGAGCGGTTCTCAAAGAGCTTTGTCCAAGGACTCCTGGGGTCCCAACACTCTTTCAGACAGTCTGTGAGGCTCTCATTTTCCAACTACATAGCTATGTGAGGCCAGATTTTCTTCACATACATCAACGAAAGCAAAATATCACAACAGATGAATGCAGAAGCAGATATTAAGCCAGACATTAAAGAGATTTGCAAAAATGGAAAACAATGTCATTCTTTTCATTATTTTTGTTTGTTTGTTTTGAAAAGTATAGCTATTTTTCATTATGGTAGCGTTCATAGGTAATGGGTTTATTACTGCTACTTTGAAATAAATTAATAAATATTTTTAAATGTCTCAACTTTAAATGCTATATGATAAATATCAATAGATCTAACCTGCATATAAACAAAAGCTCTTTGGGGTCCTCAACAATTTTTAAGAGTGTAAAGGGATCCGGAGACCAAAATATTCAAGAACCAGTGCTCTAGATCACTGATAACTATACCCATTAATAACAGAAAAATGATGTGACTTAGTAATCATTTAGTTCAATTCTTTCAGGTTATTAATGAAGACATTGAAACTTAGAGAGACTACATGACTTGCCCAAGGTTGCAGTTAATAAAAAAGCAGCACTAAGATTAAAATACTGATCTCCTCATTCCTAATCCTGTTTACCCTACTATTGCTATTTTCATTTTTTAGATGTGTGTCTATTTTGTATCCAAACTTCAAGGCCATCTGTCTATTTTATACTTCTTTCATATCCTTCAGAGAACCTGAAACACACCCTTAATGGTCACATGATACGTGCTCAAAATCCTTTTTGAACAAATGAATCTGTGAATGAATGAATGATACAGACCCATAGGCATTAGAACCACTGAGGTCTTCCAATAGCAACCATTCCTATAGCATTGTACTACATTAATCTCTTGGTATTTATTTCCAGACCTCTGGTGCTGCCTGAATCAGGTCTAAGAGAAACTCCAAGGATATTTCTGAAGAGTTTATTCTGCAGCCTGAGATATCCAAAGGAAGACCTGCAGAAGCTGTGTGGCTCGTCGTCATCCTGATGTACACAGCTCACCCGTGGGTCGCAGCAGGAACATCGCCAATGCTTTTCTCTGTCCCACTTTGCTGCCTGCACTCTGTGATTTCATGGCCTGAGACCTGCTGTGGTTCAATTGGACAAGAGGCAGAAGTGAGACAGAGCAGCATGTCACCTCAGAGAAGAGGTCCAGTCAGGAAGTGATGGCACAGAGCAACAGAGGGGAGCTGGGTCAGGAGAACAGATGGTCACCACTAGAAAAGCCTGTATTTAAAGAGCAAAAGAAACAAGAAAGACTATTGATCTTTTAAGAAGAAAGATAGAAAAGCTAGGAAATAATTGGGGGAAAATCATTTCTTAACAAAGGAAAACCACCCGTTCCTTATGTCAAGGAACACACTCTTACACAGTGTTTTAGTTAGATTTTGTCCTTTAGTCCCAGGAAAAGTATCAAGACTTGAACTCTAGAAATTAGAATGTAAAGGTGGGAGTCTGTGGGTGCAGTAATATCGTCTGGACTCCAATTGTTTACCACTTCAGACCACTAATGAGGACTTCAGGGCACTTTGGTGGTGTGTAGGAGGTAATCTGATGGTCATTTGTTTTCTTCAGTCAAGTCTATGCCTGCTAAACTTGGCCAGTGATTAATTCAGTCTGCTCTGGGTGCTGGGAAACTCTACATACGGCTTGCAAATAAATCTCATTTCTCCACTGTCTCCACTGAGCTCATACAGTACCCAGCAAACTATCTAAAATCCATCCATTTTGCTCTTCCTCCATTGCTATTGCCCAGCATCCAGACTACCATTGTTGCTCCTTGTATCAGGTAGGGTCCAGTCAGGAAAATAAATTTCAAGCTCTGATTGGATAGCTAGAGATGCCATCAAGTCAACCCTGACTCATGGCAACCTTATGAACATCAGAATAAAATGTTGCTCAGTCCTGTGTCATCCTCATGATTGCCAACATGTTTGTAGCGATTTTGCCAATCCATCTCACTGAGGTTCTCCCTTGCCCTTGCTGGTTCTCTATTTCAAGCATGATGTCTTCCTCCAGAGGTTGATCCCTCCTGCTGACATTTCCAGAACAAGCAAGTCAGACAATGTTCTGTTGTGATCCATAAGGTTTTCATTAGGAATTTTCAGAAATAGGTAGCCACAACTTTCCTCCTAGTCCTTCTTAGTCTGGAAGCTCCACTGAAACTTGTTTACCATGGGTGACCCTGCTGGTATTTGAAATACCAATGGCATAGATTCCAGCATCACAGCAACATGCAAGCCACCACAGTATGACAAACTGATAGACAGGGGTGGAGGCTCTGATTAGGGGGAATTTAATGAAGGATGGTAGTTACAAAAGTGTTGGAAAAGCTGAAAAGCTAAGCAGACAATGATGATGTAACCCAGAGATCAGCAACAGCAGGAAGCCACTATCACCTCCATGGCTGGAGAAACCAAAAAAGGAGATGGTATTCCTAGAGTTTAAGAAGTGGGGCAGCCAGGTGGAAATGGAAACCATAGAGAAGAGTGTCCTGCAGGAGCTGGGCCCACAAACAATTGCAACTGTCCAGTGGGGCTGTCTGGGAGCAGCTGGAACCACAAAGGACCCGCATTGCTAGCAGTGCCCCACAAAGCAGAGGGATGAGAGGAAATACCCAAGCTTCTCCCTCTAAGCCCTCTAATCTCTCCCCTACTGCCTCCTACCGGCCCAGCCCACACAGATGCAAGCTGGCAAGGGAGTTAGGAAAATGCAGTTTGCAGAGGAAGGATGGAGAATGGATTTGAGCACGAGCAGGCCGGTGACCAGCACACTCACCAACCCCATAGAAATTTGTTCCCAACCCATCTCCTGGCTTTTATTCTTGCCACTCTCCCATTCTCTATTTCAACTGAGATCTCTTTAAATTGATTCACATCTCTTCCCTCCTGATACATTTCAGGGGCTTTTTACTGCTTCCAGGATAAAATCTAAACCCCTTACCTCTGTCTAAACGGCCCTGTGTGGTCTTACCTCTGTCGATCGTCCCAGCCTCATTTCAAGTCACTCTCCCCCACATTCAGCAAGCTCCAACCCCAAGGGCTGTCTTTCAGTCCCTGCAACGTGTCAAACAGCAGAGCCTTCACACCTGGCCTCCCATCTGTCTGGAAAGATCTATTCTCCCTGCTCTGGTTAAATCCTACTCATCCTATAGATCTCAAGTTAAATGTCATTTCATAGGGGAGGCTTTATCAAGCCTCCCAATCTCAATTAGATGTGACTTTTGTGGTCTTAAAAACCTCTGTACTTTTCCTTCATAGCACTTAACACGATGTATAGGTATTTATTTACTTGTGTGACTATTTTTTAAATATCCGTTCCTCACTTGTCTCATCTGTCTCACCTCAACAACGATGGGAATCTTGCCGAGCATCATCCCGGGGGTGGCCCCTGCATCTCGCACCATGCCTAGCACAGATAGGTGCCCATTAAACAATGGTAGAAGATGAATGCCGAGGGAAGATGTGATGGGAACGCATTACTTAATTCATATGCTTGTCTGAGGTCCATCATTGACAAACCTAGGAATTAATCATTTTTGAATAAAATCTCCCGGATGGTAAATAGATTTGCAAACTCACTGTTGTTAAATTGAGCTTCAAGGATACATTTTTTGACTTCTGTGTTTAGAAGGACAAAAAGTTCATTGTGTCCTTTGGAGAATAACTCTTGCTGAGAAAACAGGAGAATTCTGAAGCCACCAGTTACCTTTTTATGACAACATGTGAAAAAGCTTCTCCCTTTTTATTTCCAGTCAGTATTGTAGCTTGTCCTTATTTGTGTGTGTGTGTGTGTATGTAGCTGTGACTGTCATGCTTTGTAACGTTTATTTAATAATATAAGGATATCACAGTATGTTTATATTACTCACAAAAGACCGTACCATTCTTTCTGGATGTGTAGCACATTTTTTAAAAAGCTCTTTTAAGTCAGTTTTGTTTTTCATGCAGAAAAGGCTACTGGTGTAATACAAGTCAAGGACACATCCATGGTTGTAACCACGGCCCCTCCTTGTGGCGAAACACGTGCAATGACTCCAAATGCCATCTCTATCTAACCTTTACCAGCAAAGCAACAGACGAGTACAACACCCAGACACTCTTTGTCTGGAATTTTAGCCGTCGCCTTGCCACAGTCCTCAAAGTTTCCTTACTACACTACTCAAAACGTTGTCTTAGCATGGTGGTCCTCAAATCTTTTTCATTCTGGCTCATTATTTCTCATCTTACTAAGCTAAACGTGTTATTAATAACAACAACAAAAAAAATTAAGTAGGGTGTGCACACTAATCGAAAATTTTGAGTTGGCAATTAGTTGGAGGGAAATGCAATTAGATGTTTTCCTTCAAGTCCTAATTTACATGCCGGAAAACCTGGGCAGCCTCCGTGAGTAATTGCAAAAATAAGCCCTGCTTTCTGTGTTTGTGTGCAAATACAAAGCTTCCAAGCACACCTGCCTTTGCCTAAATAGAACAGAGTCCCAGGGGTCTTCTTGCTTTATGATCGTTGAGATAGACAGCAGAAAAAAAAACTGATCAGCCTTTAGGAGAAAATGTTGTGTTTTCTCTCCAGAGCAGAAGCTTGTTGTTAATTGGCATTGACTTCATCCATGTAGAGCTGAAGTGTATAAACTAAGTCTGACAGTATTTCCATGTAACCCCATGAGGTGAATTAAGGCCCTTTGGAGTTCCAGCACCCCTTTTTTTGTGCACTCACAGTAATAACTAATGCAATTCGATCTGTTAAATATTTCATGAGCCTCTACCCTATGCAAGATTACTAGGAGCCCTAGGGGATACAAACTGAACGAGGTACTGTTGTCATCTTCAAGAGGTTACAGTCTGGTAAAGGAACTAAGACACAAATACTATCTTGGGATGGGCCCCAGGGTGTTGTGGGGGGGAGTGTCTAAGCAGTAATGCCCCTGGTGGCTGCTGCCCCGATGTGTCCTGAGGAACGATGAGACAAAGTTAGAACTGTCTGGGCTACCATGTCAGTGTCCTCCAGGGAGAGTCTGGTTTCAGTTCAGATCCCAATGAAGAAGTTACCCTTGTAATAAAAAGAAGTGGGAAGAGAGACTTCCCACCTCTGCAGAAAAGCAAAGGACACAAAGGGGAAAGTCATGTAATTTCGCAGAGCATAACAGCAAATGTAAAATCAAGGACTGTGGGTTTTCTGCAAATAGCTTTACAGGCTCTGATACGAGAGAGCAACATCTTAGCGCAAATGTGGGATCAAAACAGCACAGAGCACACAGAAAGAACCAAAGAACAGGAAGAACTTGGAGGATGCAATGAGAGAAAAAAAAAAATTCAGCACATAGCAGCAACCATTCTGTTGGCCACACTGCTGAACAATGTATCAATTCCTTCCAAGGCCCGAACCCATTGCTGTCAAGTCAACTCCGGCAGACTACAAGTGCCTATAGGGTTTCTAAGGCTGTACTCTTTACAGAAGCAGACTGCCACATCTTTCTCCTGGGGAGCTGCTGGTGAGTTCAAACTGCTGCCCTTAGCTGCTTAATCACTGCACCTCCAGGCTCCTCACCAATTCCTTAGTAAGGGGAGAATTGAATAATGCCATCAGAATCTTCCCATATATAATGTGTAATCCTTTATTGAGAAATAATTTTGTGTGCTAGCTGCACGTAGTTCTCATTGCACAGTATGGATTCAGTTATTATTTACTTATTTATACCTCCACATTGGAACCCTGGTGGCGCAGTGGTTAAGAGCTCAACTGCTAACCATAAAGGCTGGCAGTTCAAATCCACCAGCTGCTCCTTGGAAACCTATGGAGCAGATCTACTCTGTCCTATAGGGTCACTATGAGTCGGAATTGACTCGACGGCACCTAACAACAACCTCCATACTGTTTTGAAATAATTTAAGACAGCTAATATTTTTTAATATCTTCATAATGTTCCAAGATAAAGAACCTCTTTAGATATTGTCATATACTCAGAAATCTAAACTGGATAGGTTCTACTTGACTGCAGTGATCAAGATTCTAATGCTCAAAGCTTGTAAAATCACACAAGCAGCCCACTTAGAGAGTTTTGCAGTGGTAAATTTTTGCTGCACCAGAGTGTGCTCTAGATTACAAAAAATGAGTGTTGCTAAGTGTTGCAGTCAAGATATAAACAAAGAAAAGATGCAGTTCCAGCTGGAGGGACCACGGAGAGTTTCACAGGGGAAGCTGTACTTGAAGGATGGATGGGAGGGTAGGAAGACAAGAATTTAGGCATGGGAACCCAAATGTGCAAAGATACGGAGGTAGGAAAGTACCTGGCTGTATATATCACAGAAAAGGAGAAAACAGAGAAATGCCTCCCCATTTATATCCTTTTTTTTTTTTTTAAGTCTTTGCTCTTTTGACATGTAGAGAGTACTTAAGATATCAAAGATGACACAATACCTAATTCCCTATGAAAGATAATGAGATGCTTATAGAGCCACTCTCACATTCAATGGAGAGATTCCGTCTGCCTAGGATATGGATTATGAAAGGATTTCCAAGAAAACATTCTCCTTAAAAAATATCTTCACACCTATGTATTCAGTTCAACTTAGATTTCTCCAATAAGAACAAAATTATTCATTTTACCATTGGGAATAGTACTTTAAAGGCAAATACTTATAAGAGGCCACTGGACAACTATCATTCCCATGGAAGTGTAGATGACTTCTGTCCATCCCTGTCTAGCCAGTTAAGCAGGAGAGGGAAGGGGAAGACAACATAATGAAACTGCAGACCTGAAACAGGGAGAGGTTAGAGTCCAGGTTTGACTTAGGAAGAAAGCAGAGAGAAAAGGGTCCAAAAGAAGAAGGCCGGTAGTAAAAATGAGGAATGGGGCCAATTTCATGATATATGGGAAACAGTTCAAGGTGCAGAAAAGGTCCCCACATACCTGATGGTGCAGATTAGGGCAAATTCAGTCATTGTATTTCCATATGCCCCTCTACCAATCACAACTTTCCTACGAAGTCCAGCACAGAGACCTCCAAGGATCTCAGAATTCATTCTATGTTCCTTGCTGTCATTCCAGGTTTGAATAGGATCTTTTCATTCTACTAGGAATACCAAAGCTATGGACTACTGAGCCACTATTTAAAGAAGAAACACGGGTTTTTAAACAGGGGCTTATTTTAATTTTTTTAATATGCTAATGTCGTGCATGCTGAGACTTGGAGGAGGGCAAAATGCCCTAATGATAAAGAAATTGAAAGACTTAATGCCAGCACAGAAGGGGCTTCTAAACAAGAGGGGTATGACTGAGGAGGGGCTCACTTTTCACAGGAGAGGAAATATAGGTTGGATAAGACCAAGAGCTGCTTTTCTAAAGGGAGCATCATAAAACGGGAAAGGGAGTGTGGGAGCTGTCAGCTAGAGTCCCACACTCTGCAGGAGACGTAAGAAGGGATCACAGGTGACTAGAAGTGTTTTGAGCTAACTGATTCTCCCAGGTCAGGTTAAGCTTAGCAAGAAGACCCCTGCCAGACTATCACTCCATCTTTGATCTGCTCTCAGTAAGCAGCTGGCATCATGACCCTTTATCAAAAGCATGTGCGAGTAGATGAAAATACAAAGTGGAAGACAGTAGTTAAGAAATATCCAGGTGTCCATGGTTAATTGCATTAAGCTTCACTTGTCCATCTGTGCATTGTGCAGGATCCTTTTGGATCCTTTTTTTTTTTTTTTTTGTATACAGGCATCATAGGAACAGAGCAAATGCCAGGTAGCTACTAGCTCCCTACCATCTTCGTTAGTGATCTGGAGATTTACTTCCAAACATCAGCTGTACTGGCACATGGTCACCGTATCTTTTTATGTTCCCTGTTAGGAATGATTTTTTAAATCAAGTTACTTTTCTAATAGGATGATTGCTGGTTTGTTTTAATTTCATTCAAGTTGGCAAGCAGGTAAGAAATGGCAAGGGCTTGAATCAGAGTAATGGTAGGAAGGATAGATAATTCCAAGAAAAATATATGAGAATTAAAATCCAAAGGACTGGTCATTAATTGGATTTGGTTGAATATTAAGGGAATGTGAATTAGGTGACTGAATAAAGGGTGGTGCCACCAAGTGAGGTGAAAAATAGACTTACATGCAGAGTTCAACGTGTCTGACAAACACTCTATTAATAGAGAAAGGTCGGGTTTTGATATAGTGACAAATAGCCCCAGAATCTCAGCAGCTTAACAAATAAACTTTTATTTCTCGCTCAATAAGCAGTGTGAGCAGCTCACCTGCGAAGCTCTCCTCCAAGGAGTGACTCAGGAATCCAGGCACTTCGCATATTGTGAGTCTGCCATCTTGGAGAACTTTGCTTCCAGCCCTGTGAACAGGAGAGAGAGTGTGTGTGGAATTGGTGTATATCATTTCCACTTACTTCAGTCCAGGGGCTAGAACCCATTCATATGGTCCTAAAATAAATGTGGGAGAGGCTAGAAAATATAGTCTTCCTGTGTGCCCAGGAAGAGGAACAGGGTTGGATGAGCATCTAGCCTGTCTCTGCCACAGACATCCAAGGTACAGTAACCAGTCTAGGGCTTGGGGGAGCAGCACTGGAGGCACAATGGTTACGTGCTTGGCTGCTAACCGAAAGGCTGGTGGTTCGAACTTATCAGAGTCTCCATGGAAGAAAAGAGTTGGTAATCTGCACCCACAAAAATTTCAGCCTAAGAAACCTTATGGGGCAGTTCTACTCTGTGCTGTAGGGTCATTATAAGTTGGAATTGACTCGGCAGCACACAACAACCACAGGGCCTGCGGAGATGGAGATTTGGATGCAGTCAACTATTTAAATCTAGAAAGGTGCATATCAACCAAGGAAGACATATATCATAAGACAAGAAGGGAAATATGAGGAAACCCACTTTTAAAGAGCCAGAGAAGGAAGAGATATTGAAAAAGATGGCCAGTGTGGAAATTCACCAGGGACAGGATGGGGAATACAGAAAGTAGAATAAAGAAATTATTTTCTGCCAATTAAGAGATGCATTCGACTTTTATTGATGTGAATCTGAGTAATATTGAAGTGACCATATTTACAGAGTTAAAAATGTTAGCTCTTTCTGATGAAAAATTTTTATTCCCTCTGGGTAATATAAGCATTCTGGAATTCATGGTTTGGATGCTGGAACAATAGAAATTCCAAGATCTCTCAGTGGATTAAAAGAGACAATATTGAGATTACAAGAAAATGCATCAAGACTGTTGGCACCTATATAATGGAAGGTGAGTCGGTTTAGGAACCAGAAAAAGTGAGTTCTAGTTCTGATTGGTCGTGAGGAAGACGCTTAGTATCTTTGGACATCAGTCTCCAAGTCTATGAATGTGGAGGTTGCACTTCCAATAATAGTAATAATGGCTGACCTCCACTGAGTGTTCACAGTGTGCCAGATCCTATGCTAAACACTTTTCATAGATTATCTCATTTATTCAATCCAATTCACCTCAATCTTATGAAGTAGATACTATAAAAAATTCCATTTTACGGGTAGAGAAACTGAGACTGATAGAAGTTAAGTAGGTTGCCCACAATCACTCACGGAGATTATACATGAAATTCAGGTGCAGGAAGACAGAAACCTAGCCTCAGAAAGGTCAGGAGCCTCATCCCAGATACTGCTGCCAAAGTTTCCTTCATTTACTCAATAAATATATAATGAGCACTTCGGAGACATTGTTCCTGCTCTCAAGGAGCACTTTTTTTTTTGAAGAAACGGTAAACTAAGCACAGATGCCCAGTCTGGGGAGTTAAGCAGAAGCTATGCTCTCCTCAACACACGCTTACTCACCTAGGCCCTAAGTGGAAAAAATTTCAAGTACACAATTTGATGGGCTCTCGATACATTTGAAAAGTGCTTTTCCATTTTTGAGAAGGTGATTGCCCCATCTTTGTTAGCTGAGCAGTTTAGTAATTAGGTTCTTTATCACTTTGTCAAAATGGAACAAGAAGAGCTAAACAAAGCTAGACTTCAATGACCTGTATTCCATCAATATGAAGAAAATGGGTAAGGTGACCCAATTTTTAAATCTCTTTCAAGAAAAAGAGCTCAGTCTTTCCCCACTCCCCCCGCCCCACCAAAAGAGTCTTTCTTTTAAATCTATCAATTTATCAATTTGCATAACATAATATTCTTATTATAGTAAAGCATAGAATTTGATGTATTCTACCAGATTATGAATATGATTATGTAATGCAAAATATAGGAGAGAAACTACAATATCATAATAAACTAAACTGGCTTACTATTTTACTTTTTAATTTCAATTTAAGTGCATTCCTTGTTCCCCTATAATTGCCAGTAAAATTAAATTCTCTTTTCCAATTAGACTAAAATCAAAATGTTTAGCTGTTGAGCCTATCTGAGCTCTCTATAAATGTCCTTTAACAAGTAAAATAAAAGCCATATTTGGCACCTTATCAGTCTCCAACTGTGTTATTACACATCGTACACAATAAAAAGATGGTGACTTTTTTTTTTAATTTGCAAAACCTAACTCCACAGAAGATGCCTTGCTAATGATGATTTTGTTTTTCTGTTATTACCCATGAACCTATGAAGCCACTTTTTTTCACTACTATACTTCCAGGGTCTAACCTAGTGCCTGGGTCATAGTAGATATTCAATATTTAGTTGTTGAATAATTTGAACAAATAAGAGCACACTATTCACTAAGGATACAGCAGTAGTTTATACATATAAGGTCCCTGCTTTCAAGAACCTTACATTTGAGTAGTAAGGGATAGAAAATGAACCAGCAAGCAAATAAACAAAATAATGTATTCTGGCAAGAGATCATAACTACTAGGATACTTTTGATCAAAAATGTGTATAGCCCGTCCCCACCGTTGCTCTCCAGTTGATTCCGACTCATAGCAACACCACAGAACAGAGTAGAACTGCTCTACAGGGTTTCCAAGATGTAATATTTATGAAAGCAGACTGCCACATCATTCTCTCAAGGAGTGGCTGGTTAGTTAGAACTGCTGCCCTTTAGGATAACAGCTGAGTGCTTAACCGCTGCACCACCAGGGCTCCTATCCAATGAAAGTCATCTTCTATAATCAAATGAACAACTTCTGGAGAAATGAAAATGGTATGACAGAAGTAAGCACTCCACCAGCCAAATCTGTCTCATCAAGACTGGTAATTCACCTTGATCAGCCTTGCATTCCCCCATGTGACTGTCAGTTTGTTGTACTGTGGGGGCTTGCGTGTTGCTGTGACGCTGGAAGCAATGCCACCTGTACTCAACTACTAGCAGGGTCTTTCATGGTGGACAGGTTTCAGCTGAGCTTCCAGACTAAGACTAGGAAGGAGGAACCGGCGGTCTACTACTGAAAAGAATTAGCTGGTGAAAACCTTATGAATAGCAGCAGCACACTGTCTGATACAGTACTGAAAGATGAACCCCTCAGTCTGGAAGGCACTCAAAATACAAGTAGGGAAGAGCTGCCTCCTCAAAGTAGAGTCGACCTTAATGATGTGGATAGAGTCAAGCTTTCAGGACGTTCATTTGCTGAAGTGGCAGGACTCAAAATAAGAAGAAATAGCTGCAAACATCCCATTAATAATTGGAACATGGAATGTAGGAAGTATGAATCTAGGAAAACTGGAAATCGTCAAAAATGAAATAGAACACATAAACATCAATATCCTCAGCATTAGTGAGCTGAAATGGACTGGTGTTGGCCATTTTGAATCGGATAATAATATGACCTACTATGCCGAGAACAACAAATTGAAGAGGAATGGTGTTGCATTCATCATCAAAAAGAACTTTTCAAGATCTATCCTGAAGTACAACGCTGTCAGTGATAGGATAATATCCATACACCTCCAAGGACAACCAGTTAATACGACTATTATTCAAATTTACCCACCAACCACTAAGCCCAAAGATGAAGAAATTGAAGATTTTTACCAACTTCTGCAGTTTGAAATTGATTGAACACGCAATCAGGATGCATTTGATAATTACTAGTGATTGGAATGCGAAAGTTGCAAACAAGAAGGATCAGTAGCTAGAAAATATGGCCTTGGTGATAAAAACATTGCCAGAGATCACATGTTAGATTTTTGCAAGAGCAATGACTTCTTCATTGCAAATACCTTTTTTTCAACAACATAAATGGTAACTATGCACACGGACTTCATTGGAAAGAATACACAGGAATCAAATCTACTACATCTGTGGAAAGAGACAATGGAAAATCTCAATATCATCAGTCAGAACAAGGCTGGAGCCGACTGTGGAACAGATTATCAATTGCTCATATGCAAGTTCAAGTTGAAGCTGAAGAAAATTAGAACAAGTCCACAAGAGCCAAACTATGACCTTGAGTATATCACACCTGAATTTAGAGACCATCTCAAGAATAGATTTGACGCATTGAACATTAGTGACTGAAGACCAGGCAAGTTGTGGAATGACATCAAGGGTATCATACATAAAAAAAGCAAGAGGTCATTGAAAGGAGAGGAAAGAAAGAAAAGACCAAAGTGGATGTCAGAAGAGACTCTGAAACTTGCTCTTGAACATCGAGTAGCTAAAGCGAAAGGAAGAAATGAAGAAGTAAAAGAGCCGAACAGAAGATCTCAAAGGGCGGCTCAAGAAGACAAAGTAAAGTATTATGACATGTCCAAAGACCTGGAGTGAGAAAACCAAAAGGGAAGAACACCCTCGGCATTTCTCAAGCTGAAAGAACTGAAGAAAAAATTCAAGCCTCGAGTAGCATTAGTGAAGGATTCTATGCAAAATACTGAATGATGCAGGAAACATCAAAGGGAGACAGAAGGAATACACAGAGTCATGTACCAAAAAGAACTGGTCAACATTCAACCATTTCAGGAGGTAGTATATGATCAGAAATCGATGGAACTGTAGGAAGAAAGTCCAAGCTGCACTGAAGACATTAGCGAAAAACAAGACTCCAGGAATTGACGGAATACCAATTGAGATGTTTCAACAAATGGATACAGAGCTGGAAGTGTTCACTCATCTCTGCCAAGAAATTTGGAAGACAGCTACCTGGCCAACTGAATGAAAGAAATCCATATTTATGCCTATTCCAAAGAAAAGTGATCCAACCGAATGTACAAATCATTGAACAATATCATTAATGTCATATGCAGGTAAAATTTCACTAAAGATCTTTCAAAAGTGTTTGCAGCAGTACATCAACAGAGAACTGCCAGAAATTCAAGCTGGATTCAGAAGAGGACGTGGAATGAGGGATATCATTGCTGATATCAGACAGATCATAGCTGAAAGCAGAGAATATTAGATAGATGTTTACCTGTGTTTTACTGACTATGCAAAGGCACTTGACTACGTGGATCATAGCAAATTAGGGATAACATTGCAAAGAGTGGGAACTCTAGAACACTTAATTGTGCTCATGAGGAACCTGTACATAGATCAAGAGGCAGTTGATCAAACAGAACAAGGGGATACTTCGTGGCTTAAAGTCAGGAAAGGTGTGTGTCAAGGTTGTATCCTTTCACCAAATTTATTCAATCTGTATGCTGAGCAAATAATCTGAGCAGCTGAACTATATGAAAAAGAATAGGGCACCAGGATTGGAGGAAGACTTATTAACAACCTGTGATATGCAGATGACACACCCTTGCTTGCTGGAATCAAAGAGGACTTGAAGCAGTCACTGATGAAGATCAAAGACCACAGCTTTCCATATGGATTACACCTCAACATAAAGAAAATAAAAATCCTCTCAGCTGGACCAATAAGCAATATCACGATAAATGGAGAAAAGATTGAAGTGGTCAAGGATTTCATTTTACTTGGATCCACAATCAACTGCCATAGAAGCAGCAGTCAAAAAATCAAATGATGCATTGCACTGGGCAAATCTGCTGTAAAAGACCTCTTGATAGTGTTAAAAAGCAAAGATGTCACTTTAAGGACTAAGGTACATCTAACCCAAGCCATGGTGTTCTCAGTTACCTCATATACATGCAAAAGCTTGGTAATGAATAAGGAAGACCAAAGAATTGACACCTTTAAATTATAGTATTGGCAAAGAATATTGAATATATCGTAGGCTGCCAAAAGAATGAACAAACCTGTCCTGGAAGAAGTACAACCAGAATGCTTCTTAGAAGCAAGGATGGTGAGACTTTGTCTCACATACTTTGGACATGCTATCGGGAGGGACCAGTCCCTGGAGAAGGACTGCACGCTTGGTAAAGTAGAGAGTCAGTGAAAAAAGGAAGACCCTCAGCAAGATGGATTGACACAGTGGCTGCAATATGGGCTCAAGCATAACAATGATCACGAGGATGGCGCAGTGTTTTCTTCTGTTATACACATGGTCTCTATGAGTCGGAAGCCACTCGAGGGTACCTAACAACAACAGCCTTGCATTCTGTTCCTTTAATAAACAGATGCTACAAACCACCCCCTGGGAGCAATGGTGCTTCAGTGGTAGAATTCTTGCCCGCTATATAGAAGAATAGGGTTCAGTTCCCAGCCAGTGCATCTCATGTGCAACCACTACCCATCTGTCAGTAGAGGCTTGTGTGTTCTTACAATTTTGAGCAGGTTTCAGCAGACCTTCCAGACTAACAGACTCGGAAAAATACCTGGCAATCTACTTCCAAAAAATCAGCCATTGAAAACCCTATGGAGCTTAGGTCTACTCCAACAAACATGGAGTCCCCATGAGTCAGAATCAACTTGATGGCAACTGGTTTTTATAGATGCAAAAGTAAAAATGTTGTCCTAGATTAACCCTATGCATGCCCATCTCAAATGTTCTGCACATGTAGTTTTAATTTGTCCCCACTGGGTTGAAGGTAAACACAGTTGCCTTAGGCAAAATTAATATCAAGACAAGTCTATCTTAGATGTTGAACTCCTCTATCAAAAATTCTATCCAAAGGGAGAATGAAGAGAACAGTATACAAGGAAAAGATTAGTCTGAAGGACTAACGGTCCACAGCTACCAAGGCCTCCACTGGACTGAGTCCAGTACAGCTAGATGGTGCCCGGCTACCGCCACTGACTGCTCTGACCAGGATCACAACAGAGGGTTCTGGACAGAGCTGGAGAAGGATGTAGAACATAATTCTAACTCACAAAAAAAGACCAGATTT
>NW_004444017.1:11218173-11229372 GCF_000243295.1 Trichechus manatus latirostris
CCAATGTCATAAAACAATATGTGTACTACTGTTTCATGAGAAACTATTTGTTCTGTAAGCCTTCACCTGAAGTACAATAAAAAAAAAAAAAATTCTATCCAAAACTTCTTGGCCTAAGAAATCTGGCTTTGAAAGCAAATTTCTAAAATGTAAGCCATTCTTGGTACATAAGCAGAGTGTTTAGAGTTCCATGGAAAATAAATATTTACTCTAAAAAATATCATTTGGTATTTGAAGATAGAAGAAGAAAAGCTAATATCCAGAACAGAGAGAACTGTGTTAAGCAGGTCTTCTGTCTGTCTCTCTGTGTCTCTTCTCCTCTTTATAACAACACCAGTCGTATTCGGTTAGGACCCACCCTACGCCAGTATGACCTCATGTTAACTAATAACACCTTCAAAGACCTCATTTCCAAACAAAGTCATGTTCACAAGTAACAGAGGTTAGGACTTCCAACATGTCTTTTTGGAGGACAGAATTTAATCTATAACAAACAGGTACTTCAGTGATAAGTGGCAGGAAAGAATGGACAGACTGTTTGGTGAGCCACCATCAAAGGACATAAGATGTAGCCATTTTCACTGTGGCCCACTACACTAAAGATTCAGACTTCAGGAAGATTTTATCTAACTAGCCTAGCTCAGGTCACATGCTCAGCCCTTGGCCAGTGGCAGGCTATGACTGAAAGTATCACCAAGCAAAAGGGGGAAATGAGGCTGTGCTGTCAAAAATACGAATGCCACCGCTACTCAGATACACATGACTGCCAGGCTTCATGGTGGAATGTCAAATCAGCTTCTGCAGGAAACTCAAGTAACATGACAACATTAAACAACTCAATCTATCCCTTATTTGTAAATAACTCTTAGTAATCCTTAGAATATTTTTTTAAAGGAATGAGTCTAGGGACTTGTGTGTCATTTTCAATAAAAAACTGAAGACAAAAACTGATTCAAAATGGATCAAAGACATAAATAGAAAACCAAAAACTATACAGATCATAGAAGAAAAAATAGGGTCAACACTAGAGGTCCTAATACATGGCACATATAGGATACAAACCATAACTGACAATATGCAAACTGCAGAAGATAAGCTAGATAACTGGAATCTTCTAAAAATTAATCACTTCTGCTCATCTAAAGACTTCACCAAAAGAACACCTACAGACTGGGAAAAAATTTTTGGCTCTGACATATCCGACAAAGTTCTAATCTCTAAAATCTATAGGAAAATCCAACACCTGTACAACAAAAAGATAAACAATCTAATTAAAAAATGGGCAAAGGATATGAACCCTTTACCGAAGAAGACATTCAGACAGCTAACAGACACCTGAGGAAATGCTCAAGATCACTACCCGTTAGAGAAATGCAAATCAAGCTACAAAGAGATACCATCTTACCCCGACGTTACTGGCACGAATCAAAACAACAGAAAATAACAAATGTTGGAGAGGCTGCAGAGAGCTCGGAACTTTTATGCACTGCTGGTGGTAATGCAAAATGTTACAACCATTTTGGAAAACAATATGGTGCTTCCTTAGAAAGCTAGAAATAGAAATACCATATGATCCAGCAATCCCACTCCTAGAAATATATCCTAGAGAAATAAAAGCAGTCACACTAACAGACATATGCACACTCATGTTCATTGCAGCACTATTCACAATAGCAAAAAGAAGGAAACAACCTAAATACCCATCAATAGGTGAATGGATAAACAAATTATGGTACATACACACAATGGAATACTACGCAACAATAAAGAACAATGATGAATCTGCGAAACATCTACAGCATCGATGAATCTGGAGGACATTACGCTGAGTGAAATACGTCAATCACAAAAGTACAAATACTGTGTGAGACTACTATTATAAAAACTCATGAAAAGATTTACACACAGAAATAAACAATCTTTGATAGTCACTAGGGAAGGGATGGGTAGGGAGGGAAAAGCACTAACTAGATAATAGATAAATGGTAATTCTGATGAAGGGTAAGACAGTACACAATACTGGGAAGATCAGCACAACTTGACCAAGGCGAAGTCATAGAAGCTTCATAGACACATCTAAACTCCCTGAGGGACCAGCTTACTGGGCTGAGGGCTGGGAATCTTGGTCTCTGGGTACATCTAGCTGAATTGGCATAACACAGTTTATAAAGAAAACGTTCTACATCCTACTTTGGTGAGTAGCATCTGGGGTTGTAAAAGCTTGTGAGTGGCCATCTAAGATACTCCATTGGTCCCACCCCATCTGGAGTAAAGGAGAAGGAAGAAAACCAAAGACACAAGGGAAAGATTAGTCCAAAGGACTAATGGACCACAACTACCACAGCCTCCACCAGACTGAGTCCAGCACAACTAGATGGCGCCTGGCTACCAACACTTCCTGCTCTGACAGGGATCACAACAGAGGGTCCCAGACAGAGCTGGAGAAAAATGTAGAACAAAACTCAAACTCAAAAAAATGCCAGACTTACTACTGGTCTGACAGAGACTGAAGAAACCCTGAGAGTATGGCCCCCAGACACCCTTTTAACTCAGTACTGAAGTCACTCCTGAGGTTCACCCTTCAGCTAAAGATCAGAGAGGCCTATAAAACAAATAATAATAAGTGTACCTCAACCATGTATATAAGACTAAATGGGCACATCAGCCCAGGGCAAGGACGAGAAGGCAGGAGAGGACTGGAAAGCTGGACGAATGGAAATGCGGAACCCAAAATCGAGAAGGGGAGTGTGTTGACACCAATATATAAATGGTTTAATGAGAAACTAATTTGCTCTGGAAAACTTCATCTAAAGCACAAGCTTAAAAAAAAAAAAAAAAAAAAAACTGAAGAGAACATCAGCCTCTTGATCACACTGCGGCCCTGAGAGCCTTCCACATGGCTGCAGACCATGCCTTGGGAGCTACTCCAAGAAAGCATGTTCAGTCAACCTGACTTCCTGCTGGCAACTGTTCCAATCCTGCTTCCATTTAAATTACTGCACATCTTACAAACTAAATGAAATGAATTTTTCAACAATTATCAGTAGAGTCATTTTCCCCGATGATGCTCGCAGCCTGAGTGAACCTTACACAGCCTGGATGTGTAATATGCATTAATTTAATTCCATTTAGCGAACAAATACCAAATGACACTGATTGCTATGCACTAAATTTGCCTCTGATAATGCAGAGAAGAATGAGATCTAGTCCCTGACCTCAAGGAGCTCAGAGAGTAACAGAAGAAACTATGTGAACACAAATAATTAAAATTCACTTTAATAATATTTATATAAGGTATTACAGCACCATGTTTTTCAGACTGCAGTACAGTATTATTATTATACAGGGGTACAAGAAATGATACTAGGGAATACTCAAATCCATAAAGTAAACATGGTTTATTGTCCTGCAACATCGACAGTGTTTAAAAACTTGGAGACTGAAATATGTTATTTAACTGGTAAATAATATTGTTTTTACAATTTTTACAATTATAGTCTACAATACCAAATTCAAGTTGGGATGGAAGACCCCAAGAGCTGACACCATTTACTTTGCCTTGATATCGGAGCTACTTGGATAGAAAATTTGGAAAAACATTGAGAGAGGCCCAATATCTTCATTCTACACCCTCTTCACTTCTCTCTCTTTACTGATAATGTAAAATGAGTGTTTTTATTCTTGCACTTATTAATAGTTTTATGCTTCTTAATCTTTGTATAGTTAATGAGCATAATACTAAGTTGGTTTTTTAATGATGTTACCCTCAATTGATTTTTTTCTGTGATTCAATGTCCCTTGAAAGAGACAGAAAAAAAAAAATCCCCTTGCTCTACTACATCAAGGCTCCCCCCAAAATATTAAAAATACATATGAGATAAACATTCAAATCTCATTGAAAATATGCAGAAACTTCTTTGCAGAGTTTAGTTTTTAATAGAGAAAAAAATCCTCTCAATATAGGAGACGTCTGTCTTATTTATAAAGATACACATCTAATAAACATTTCACCCAGCAAGATAAAATGAATTTGGCTATCATCTAACTGCTATCTTCACAGGCCAAGGACAAGTAGAAAATTTTTTAAAAGGAAGTGACTAATAGAATGTACTATCTGAAGTCCATACTTTTATCATATTTATAAAGTCTCTTCAAAGTACACAATAAACTAGATCAAAGTTAGTTTCAAAAGAATTTACTAAAATATGAAAGAAACCAAACTGAACAAGGAGAGGCTCTCTTTTTTGAGCTCTTTCTCCCACTGTGCATAATCCCTTGTTGATCTTACGATATTCTACATTTCCAAGTCAGTCAATAGGCAGATATTTATTAAGTACCAACTGGGTACAGAGGCCAGTTCTGAGAACTGTGAGAGATAAGAAAAGCAATAGAAGACATGGTCCCAGTCCTACAAGAGTTTCAGTGGAAAGGACAAAACTTACCACTGCTTCTTACAGTCTCTAATGGAAAAATTCCTTTTCAGTTGTCTCAACATCAGATCCTATCATTGACTCTCACCATAAAAAAAAAGATTAATGGAATTTAGATTGCCAGTAGAGAGACAAATCTGAGAAAACCAATAGGGTTACAGTTGACATGACCTCAACCCCCAAATTTCTTTAAGAACAAAGATATTTCCATTAACTAATTTAAGGGAAAAGTACATTTATTTTTAATAAACTGCACATTATTTATTAAATTAACCAGGAAATCATCCCAGAAACTCTTCTTTGTGGATGTAGAACAGCACTGAGAATAACTTCCATCTTTACATTATTCTTATTTGTTATTCTTATTTTCATCTTTGTTTTTTCCTTGGCTTACTTTTCTGGCACCATCTAACATTGTTTTCTTTCTGCAATAAATACCAAAGGACGTGAGCAATTGAAAAACACAGAGGAAAAAACAGAAGCTTAAAATGTGAAAGATTCCTCAAAAATGAACCCAATATACTTGGGTACCATTTAGCTATATGACATGGACAATGGGAATTTTTTTGCTATGGTATGCACCAGTAGCCATGAATTGGCGATTTTTTTCAGAAAAATACTGTCACAAAACTCATTAAATAAGTTAATGTTCCAATCGTTATCGACTCATTTGATGGGAAAAAAATAAGTTGTACAATGTTTCTGTGTGTGGGTGTGTGTGTTTTGTTTTGTTTTTGGTATATCTGTGTTGTGTTGTATTGTTAGCTTGTTTTGTATGACAGTGAGTAATACTGTAGATTATAAGATTGAACCAGTGGAATTGGGGAAGAGGAGGGAGCATAAAAAGAGAATAAGAAACAAGCCATTATTTTTGAGGCCAAACGTTTATATTTGAGACAGCATGTTCTCCATGACATATTACTTCATGAAGTATTCTCCTAGAAGGCAAGACATATATGGAAAGGGGATATTATCGTAACCTCAAGGAAACAATAAACTTTGATGTGGCAAATTGCCCTTTTTTTCAGGGACTACGTGGGTCTCCTCACCTATACATAATTTTTTGTCATTTGTGTACAATATGAAAATAAATTTAGTGGATTTATTGGGGAGAAAACCTACTAACAGATCCTCAAATCACAACTTTTACAGGAGTAGAATTAATATCAAGAATTTAGAGTGAAATATTTTTTTCAGAGTTCACTATCTTGCTCTAAAAAACATCCACCTACTTGGAGGATGTATAGCAACAGTATTGTGCAGCATGACTGTCTGGATTTGATCCCCGGTTCAGCCAAGATTACTGCTGTGTAATCTTGGACTAGTTACTTAACATCATAGGGTTTTTCTGTGAAGATTAAATAATATATTGCCTCAGTTTCCTTGGGCTACTATAACAAAATATCATAAAGTGGGTGGCTTTAAAGAACAGAAATGTATTGTCTCACAAGTCTGGATACTAGAAGTCTGTCATAGATTGAAATTTGTCCCCCAAAAATATGTATCAATTTGGCTAGGCCATGATTCCCAGTATTGTGTGATTGTCCACCATTTTGTCATCTGATGCGGTTTTCCTATGTCTTGTAAATCCTATCACTATGATGTTAATGAGATGACATTAGTGTCAGTTATGTTGATGAAACAGGACTCAATCTACAAGATTAGATTGTGTCTTAAGCCATTTTCTTTTGAGATATAAAACAGAGAAGCGAGCAGAGAGACGGGGACCTCATACCACCAAGAAACAAGAGCCAGGAGAATAGCACATCTATTGGACCCGGGGTCCCTGAGCTGAGAAGCTCCTTGACCAGAGGAAGAGTGACTACAAGGATCTCCCTCCAGAGCTGACAAAGATAGCCTTCCCCTGGAGCTGACTCCCTGAATTTGGACTTGTAGCCTACTAGACCGTGAAAGAATAAACTTCTGTTTGTTGAAGCCATCCTCTTGTGGTATTTCTGTTATAGCAGCACTAGCTAACAACAACAAAGTCCAAGTCAGAATATCAGTCATGTCAGTTCCTTCTGAAGAAACTGTTGCATCCTCTCACCCAGCTTCTGGACCGCTTGGCATAATTTTGCTGCTTGTAGATGTATCTTCACACTACATATTACCCATGTGTGTGTTTCTCTCTCTCTCTGTTTGCCCTCCTTTTTTATAAGACACTAGGCGTATAGGATTAAGACCTACCTTTCTTCCTTATGACATCATTAACTTAACTGATAGTATCTTCAAAAAAAGACCCTATTTCTCCAAACAAGGTCTCATTCACAGGTACAGGGGTTAGGACTTGAGCATAACTTTCTGGGGGACACAATTCAATCCATAACAGATATGGTACGTTAAGTAATTAACAAATAGTAATTGATCAATAAACGTTTCAGAAAGAGGAAAGCAGAGAGAGAGATGATAGACAAATAGAGAGAGAGAGATAAAATAGATGATGGAGAAAGAATCATTCATCTACTAATGCTCACACTCAAAGAGGAGAAAAGCATAACTAAAAACCAATTTATCTTAGAGGTGGGAAATTTAAAAAAATATAATATTTTATGTATCAGCTTTTTAAATCAAGAATTAGAGTGTATAAATATATAAAAGAGTACACACTATAAGCTTCAATTTGAAAAGGTTAAAGAGAGAAAAGCAGGAAGTTTTAAAAGGTTTTCTGTTTCTGCTATTCACTAGAATTGAGGACAGTCGTGGACTGTAAATTATCATCTGTTCTCACAAATCTTTGGAATGGTGATGAGACTTTCACCTTCTAGTCCTTTTTCATCCTTCACTATTCAATGTTTACTTTTGAAATAAAGGCTTGTATGACATGAAATCACAAAGGTGTTGCCACATGTGTGGAGTCATAGTTTAAATCTGGGGAATTTAATTTAAAATCTTAGAGGTGTTGGTTAATTTACTAATTATGCCTGACAATCCTGTTGACATGAAAATGCTGCTTGATTGGCTTCTTTGTTCTTAGATAAGGGCAGCTGCAGTCTACAGTAATCGAAACTTGCAGTTTGAAATCAGCATCTTTCATTGTTCTGAGAATTTATTTTTCAAATTAAATTCACTTTTTAGTTGAGTTGGTTTCTTGCAGTGATATTAGACAAAGTCTAAGTATATGAAAACTGTCAGAAAAAACAATTTGTGTACAATTTAAAGCAAAAAAGTCTAGATAGATAGATTTCTGCTTCAAACCATTACAGAATAACTAGTACTTGATTTGTCCTCCTGCTAAAGATAACTCTAAAACTGGACAAAATATGTAAGACAACTCTTTTAAGGCATTGAACAGCTAACAGCACAGGACTATTTTCTTGGAGAGAAGGGAAATACAACAAGTGAGGCCAAGTGGAGATAGGTGGTCTCATGGAGCAGCAGAGGCAACAAGATGGCTGAAGTGATTGGAATTGGTGAAAAGGGTATGGAAAGAGGGAGCTGAATAGATGGAGTGAGACTCACAAATAAGGTGTAGAACTGTTGTGGGATCTTGGTCAAGGTCTACGTTGTGCAGGAAAAGACTTCATGAGGCCTTGAAGAGTGCCTGCTGAGAGGCTAAAACCTTGATGGTGATAACAGAGGTCACGTAGGTCGGAGATATGTTACACTTCTGGCCTAGCCAGAATGGAGAGACTTTGCTGAGTACTCGGGCACTCAGCTTAAACCCTTAAAAGGCCATGCATTAGGAGTAAGCATCAGACTCTAGGACAAGGGCCACACCCTAGGACTAAGTTTAAAACTAAAACAAACTTGAGAGTGTGGAACTGCTTCCCGGTCTGTGCTGCTGCACTGGTGGGAAGCTAGGGCTTTTGTTCCTTTGGAATTGGTTGTTTGTTTTCTTTTTCTTTTCTAGAGTTGGGAGCCCGTTCTGGCAAGGCAGTGCTGTGTGGCTTGGGACCTACCCCCTCAGACTGTGCAGACGCACAGAGGGATCCTTGAGAGCATTTCTTTCTCGTGGTTTTTTTTTTTTTTTTTTTTGTTTTTGGGGGGGCTTTTCTTGTTCTTTTTTTTTAATTTGATTTGTTTTCTTTTCCCTCTTTTTCCCTTTTTGTCTTTCTTCAATACTCAGTTTCTTGTCTCTCTATACCTTCCTTATCTTTCTGTCCCCTGAATACCTGGCGCTGAATACCTCTAAACCTCCTAGCCAGGCTGTACTGCAATACCTGGGAACAAATTTCTGAGACTGCATACCCGCACCGGTGGGATCCCTGGGAGTTCTGCTGTTCTTTTTTCATTCTAATTTTTATTTATTCATTCTTTTCTTTTCTTCTTCTTCCCCTTTTTGCTTTTCTCCATTTCATAGTCTCTCACCTCTCCACTCCAACAGCAAGCTCCTCTAGCACTCTTTTTTGTTTGTTTGTATCTTTTTGGCTACTGTTCCTCTCTTCTCTCTCCCATACCCATCACAATCTCCCCCCTCCATCCTGCCTACCTGCACCACGCGCTTAACATCACACCACCAAGAAGCACATGAAAGGCCTACCAGAACCTGCCCTGGACTGATTACTGACCTGCCCTGGTGGCTGTAGTAAATACCACAAACAACCCATCCCAGCAACTCCTCTTCAGCTAGACTTGCCCTGCTGTACTATATCTGAGCAAATGATCCTGCCAATTGGAGAAGGAGGTGAAAAGTATCATGCCCACAGACTAGCAAACAACAAAGAACACACAGCCCGCCTGCTCAGACATAGCAAATAAAAAAAAAGGATGAAACAAACTAATCTACAATCAATAAATGAGAAAAATAACTGAATGCCTGAAGATAGCAGACAATATAAAAACATTTACAAAAACTGGACAGGATAGTTCCAGTAGGCATCCAAAATAAAACACCAGATGACTTTCCAATGGAAGAAAAGACACTAGAACTATGTGAAAGGGAAATCAATTCTCTAATACTCAGAATTATTCAAGAGTTGAAGCAAAAAGCAGACAAAAATGAGGAAAAAATAGACAAATTCATGGAAAATACAGACCAAAAAATGGAATAATTCGGGAAAATTATGCAGGAACAAAATGCCAAAATAAATTCACAACTAGAAATTATACAAAAACAATTAGAAATCCAAACGATAAACAACAAGATTTCAGAAATGGACAGTGTCATAGAAGGGCTGAGGAGCAGATTTGAAATGGTGGGAGACAGGATCGGCGGAATTGAAGACAAACACATGGATACAACTCTGTTTGATGAAAACTCAGAAAAAAGAAAAATGAAGAGACCCTGAGAATGATGTGGGATACAATCAAAAGCAAAAATTTGCAAGTGATCAGAGTACCAGAACATGGGAAGGAAACAGAAAACACAGAGAGGATCACTGAAGAACTGCTGACAGAAAAATTCCCCAATATCATGAAAGATGAAAAACTTGCCATCCAAGAAGCTCAACGAACCCTGTATAGGATACACCACAAAAGAAAATCACCAAGACATATCATAATCACACTTGCCAAAACCAAAGACAAACAAAGAACCCTGAGAGCAGCTCGTGAAAAACAAGAAGTCACATACAGAGGAGAAACAATAAGACTAAGCTCAGATTATTCAGCAGAAACCATGCAGGCAATAAGGCAATGAGATGACATATATAAAACTTTGAAAGAAAAAAATTGCCAGCCAAGAATAATACAACCTGCAAAACTCCTGTTCAAGTATGATGGTGAAATTAGGACATTCCCAGATAAACAGAAATTAAGGGAATATGTAAAAACCAAACCAAACTTACAAGAATTATTAAAGGGAGTCCTTCGATCTGAGAACAAACAACTTCAGCTCACAGGCTGAATCTGGGACGAAGGATCATACCAGCCAGATACCAATCTAGGAAATGAACTTTCAAGGACTATCCAAAACCAAAAGAAATACAACAGGGAATCAGAGCAGTTAATCTGTTAAATGACAACAACATCAGAATAATAAAAGAGGGAATAAACAGTGTAGGTACAGAACCTTCTAATGGACAGGAAGGCAAGGTGGTATCAAGTAATAGTAGACTGCTTCGAACTTAGAAAGATAAGGGTAAATTTCATGATCACCACAAAGAAAGTTAACAAACATACTCATAAAAATAAAGAGGAAAAATGTAAAGTCTCAGTAAAAACGAAATCTACAAAAACAAAAGAAATGAAAAAAAAATCCACAAACAAAAGGAATTCAGCACAGGAGAGTAAGAAAAACAAAGAAATCGTCAGCACCACAAAAAAAAGCACTACAAAATGACAGCAATAAACTCACACCTATCAATAATTACACTGAATGTAAATGGACTCAATGCACCCATAAAGAGATGGAGAGTGACAGAATGGATTAAAAAAACAGGATCCATCAATATACTGTCTACAGGATACACACCTTAGAAACAAAGATGTGAATTTAGTAAAAATGAAGGGCTGGAAAAAAATATATCAAGCTAACAACTAACAAAGAAGAGCAGGAGTGGCAATTCTAATCTCAGATAAAATATACTTTAAAACAAAATCCGCCATAAAAGACAAAGATGGACACTATATAATGATTAAGGGGAAGATGCGTCATGAAGATATAACCATAAGAAACATTTATGCACCCAATGACAGGGCTCCAAAATACATAAAACAAACTCTAACAACACTGAAAAGAGAAATTCACAGTTCCACAATATTAGTAGGAGACTTCAACACACCACTCTCAGTAAAGGACAGAACAACAAAAGAAACTCAGCAAAGATACAGAAGACCTAAACAGCATAATCAGCCAACTTGACCTCATAGACATATATAGAACACTCCA
>NW_004444017.1:11232859-11256901 GCF_000243295.1 Trichechus manatus latirostris
GGAGCAAGGGAGAATGAAGAGAACAGGATACAAGGTAAAGATTAGTTCAAAGGACTAATGGACCACAGCTACCAAGGCCTCCACCAGACTGAGTCCAGTACAGCTAGATGGTGCCCAGCTACTACCACTGACTGCTCTGACAGGATCACAGCAGAGGGTTCTGGACAGAGCTGGAGAAGGATGTAGAAGAAAATTCTAACACACACAAAAAAAGACCAGATTTACTGGCTTAAAGGAGACTGGAGAAATCCCGAGAGTATGGCCACCAGACACCCTTTTAGCTCAGTGGTGATGTCACTTCCGAGGTTCACCATTCAGCCAGGGATTGGACAGCCCCATAAAACAAAATGGGATTAATGAGGCACAGCAGTCCAGGGACAATGACTAGAAGGCAGAAGGGGACAGGGAAGCTGGTGATAGGGAACTCAAGGTTGAGTAAGGACAGTGCTGACATGTAGTGGGGTTGTTAACCATTGTCACAGGGCAACATGTGTACTAACTGTTTAATGAGAAACTATTTTGTTCTGTAAACCTTCATCTAAAGTGAGAACAGCAGCACAACTGCAAGAATGTAATCAATGTCACTGAGGGTTGACATGTCGTGGGGTTGTTAACCAATGTCGTAAAACAATATGTGTACTGACTGTTTAATGAGAAACTATTTGTTCTGTAAACCTTCACCTGAAGTACAATAAAAAAATAATAATAATAATAAAACAAACTTGACCTAACAAAGAATAAAACCAAGCCTGATAGGATCGAAAGGATCAACCAGTAATTTAACTACCTTTGAGAATAAAACTAAGCACCTACTAAAGGAAAACATTATAATCCAGATGCCCTAAAATGTATCATCTATAATTCCTGGTGTCTTAGTTTCCTGGTGCTGCCATAGCAAAAATACCACAAATGGGTGACTTTAAAGAACAGAAATTTATTATCTCACAGATTTGGAGGCTAGAAGCCCAAATCAGTGTATCATCCATGTCAATTCCTTCTGAGGCTTTGAGAGAGAAACTGGTCCTTGCCTCTCTCCTGACTTCTGTAGCTGCCAGCAATCCTGGGCTTATAGATTCATCTGCCTCCATTGTTATATGGCCATCTTCCTCTGTGTGTGGCTCTCTCTGTGTCTGTTCTACTCTTTTTATAAGACACCACTCAGAAGGAATTGGCTATGACCTCATCAATATAACAAAAGAAAAACTCTATTTCCAAAGAGAGTCACATTCACAGGCACAGAGGTTAGGATGTCAACATATCTTTTGCGGGGGACACAATGCAATCCATAACACCTGGTATACAATCAAAACTTACTAACATGCGAAAAAACAGGAAAATGTGACCCATAATAGAGGGAAAAAAATGTAGTCAGTAGAATAAATTACGAGATAACCTAGATGCTGGAATTAGCAGACAAGAACTTTAAAGTAGCTACCATAAATATATTCAAGGACTTTAAGGAAAAGATGATTATAATCAGTGACAAGATAAGGAATCTTGATAGAGAAATGTGAACTATTAAAAAAAAGCAGAAATTCTAGAAGTGAAAAGTACAATATCTGAAATTAAAAATTCACTGAACGGGCTTAAGAGAATTTGGAGCTTTTAGAAGAAACAGTTAGTGAAGTTGAAGACAGACCAATAGAATTTATCCAATCTGAAAAATAGAGATTGGGGGGTGGGGATGAAACAGGCTCAGTTATCTGTTGTGCAGTATCAAGCAATTCAGCATACATGTAATTGGAGCCCCAGAAGAAGAGATACCAAATGGTGCAGAGAAAATAATGGCCAAGTGAGTATGCCCCCCACCCCGACACCCTTTTAGCTCAGTGATGAAGTCACTCCTGAGGCTCACCCTTCATCCAAAGATTAGACAGGCCCATAAAACAAAAGAAGACTAAAGGGGCACACCAGCCCAGGGGCAAGGATTAGAAGGCAGGAGGGGACAGGAAAGCTGGTAATAGGGAACCCAAGTTCAAGAAGAGAGAATGTTGACATGTCATGGGGTTGTTAACCAATGTCATAAAACAATATGCGTACTAACTGTTTAATGAGAAGCTAGTTTGTTCTGTAAACTTTCATCTACAGTTCAATTAAAAAATAATAATAATAGTGGCCAAGAATTTCCCAAATATGACTAAAAACATCTAATCATAGACACAAGAATCTCAAGTCCTATTGTTGTTATGGATTGAATCATGTCCCCCCAAAATATATGTCAACTTGGTTAGGCCGTGATTCCCGGTATTGTGTGGTTGTCCTCCATTTTGTGATTGTAATTTTCCTATGTGTTGTAAATCCTAATCTCTGCCTGCGATTAGTGAGGCAAGATTAGATTATGTTAAAGAGGATTAGAGTGGGATTGTAACACTGTTACTAAGGTCACATCCCCAATCCAATGTAAAGGGAGTTTCCCTGGGGTGTGGCCTGCACCGCCTTTTATCTTACAAGAGATAAAATGACAGGGAAGCGAGCAGAGAGGGGGGCACCTCATACTACCAAGAAAGCAGCGCCGGGAGCAAAGCACGTCCTTTGGACCCAGGGTTTCTGTGTGGAGAAGCTCCCAGTCCAGGGGAAGACTGATGACAAGGACCTTCCCCCAGAGCCAACGGAAAAAGCCTTCCCCTGGAGCTGATGCCCTGAATTTGGACTTCTAGCCTATTAGACTGTGAGAGAATAAATTTCTCTTTCTTAAAGCCATCCACTTGTGGTATTTCTGTTATAGCAGCACTAGAAGACTAAGACAATTGTTGAGTAAATTTTTAATCTCTTTTTATATCTAGCCCTGCTAAGGTTCAGTTAGCTTTATTTACAATTTCTTTATATTATTCCAGAACCTAATGATGCCTTTTTTAAACTATGGGGTATTTAGCATAATTTTCTTAAACCTGCCATATATGCCTTCATAGCACCATATACCTCTCTTTTTTTGCATTTTTATCACAGTTTCAACTTTACCTTTATTTATGGTTATTTTTAAAAAGTCTTCCTCATTTACTAGACTATAAGTTTTGTGCTTGATTTTTCTCTCCATTGTACCCCCAACATGTAGCGCAGCACCTGGTATGAGGTAGGCACTCAGTAAATATTTGTTGAATGAATAAATGAATAACTAAATGCAGCACACTCAACATATTCTCAAAAATTCTTCCCTTATTTAATCCTTCCATAAAGTCCTTGGGCCTCCACTGTGACTCCTCCACTCAGAGATATAAAGTTATTACAGGTCAGTCAACTATCCAGGGATGACAGAAGATAAACAATTTAGAAAGCCCTTTCACCTACATTTTACCTTTTATACTAGATCTTATTGTTATTGCCATTTTAGAAATGAGGAACTTGAGGCTCATAAAGATTTAAGGAATTTATAGCAGAGTCATAACTAGGACTCCAGTCTTGTGGTTCCAATTCAGTTCTCTCCTCATGACACTACAGCTTTGGGTTGAAGAAAAACAATGGAATTAGTGACCTGGGCTGATAGAAGGAGGAGGGGTCTTACTTGTGGCAGATCATTAAAATGTAGTTGTGAGCGGTGGCTGGGATTCCCTATATGGACTGCTTTGGGGGAGAAAGTGGACTTGGTATTTCTGACACATAACTGAATCCCATATCTAAGAACCAAAGTGTCCTCTTTTCTTTCAAAATTCATTTAAACTTTTCTACTCACTAACAACTTGCCTTTAAAAGGAGTTATATGTGTTAATTTTTTAACTTGCATAAATTAGAGGAAGAATTTTCAATATACTTTCTCTTGAATTCCAGGATTATCCTAAATCAGGGCAAAGGTTGTAAAATTTTATAATGTCTTAGTTGAGTTTTAAAGATTCGAGAGCACGTTCCCTGGGATTTGCTTGGCTGTGCACTCCCATGCCTCACTAATACGCTTGTGTAATTACTGTATGAATTATTGATTTTGAAAGATTCATATTCTCTGCAATTTCTCATTGATTAGTTCAAAGCTGATTTTACTGAAGGCTAAACAAGGACCTCCAGGAATTGAAGAAGCACAAAAATGGATGCAATTCTGAATTTCATTGTATCTACTGAGCCTTGTGTAGTAATTTTGCAAGTATTCCAGATTGGAACTTCCTTAGCACCACCACAGAACTGGAAAGCTTCTGGCAATTTTAAGAAAGATTTTTAAGTTCAATAATAAAAGTTTATTGAAAGCACCTCTGAATTTCTTTTCCTGCCCTTTTTTATGGGCTTGGTTGTTTTGCTAAATTAGGTTTGCGGTTCACTCGCTTTGTTACAGCACCACGTTAATGAGGCCAAAATGTCAGGCTCCATCTCTGTATTGACAAACTGCGCCCTTAACCTCCGGGAGCTCCCTGGTAGAGGACAGCAGGGAGGACGTTTGAATTTGCACAAACGCATTCCACAACACTGGACAAACAATTTTAGGGTCTGAGCAAGCGAGAGGACTTCACATTCATTCCTACAAAACAGCGAATTGTTCCCCGCAGATAAAAAAGAAAACCCCGAAGGAAACTATTATTGTCGTAGAAGAAATGAGGTGGCAACAATTACAACAAAAATTAGAAGCTCCAAAAATGACTAACAGAGTCCCATACCCACAGCTTGGAAGATGGAAATTTTCAGCCATTTGGCTGGCTGGCGATGCCCCAGTGATTACTTTGCATAGATGTGGTAAACAGTCCAGGTTGCACAGCAAGTAATTAAAAGCTGATTAATTCTTATTGGGTTAGCAAAGGGTGCTGCTTTTTACCCCTCAAACAAATTGGCAGTGCACCTGAACACTAAATTTAATTTGTCATTTTGCACATTTCACTGGCTCTGTTGAATATACTTAGATGCACATTGGCCACTCTATCCTTTTTTCTGACATCAGTCCTACCTACGATACTTACTTACATAAATACGAAGATGTAGATATGACAAAGTACTTTTAAAATTCTCTCATTTAAGAACATCACAATGAACTAATTGTGATTCAAGATGTCAGCGTGGCCTCTCGGCAGTTGCAGCCAACAGAAAATCATCAAATGTGAACGAACAAATCACTGTTTAAACAGCAACGCTTTTGATAATTAGCAAATATATTAAGGGGAAAATATGGAAAAAGTCTGAAAAGTGGGGAAAAAAGGATTTAAATTTAAATAGTCTTTCTTTTAACGTTTCCCCATTGTGAAAAAGTCCATCTTTAATTCATATTACAGTCAGCAATTTGTAATGCTGTGTCAAAATAGATATGCAAAAGGGATATGCATTTGAATTTTAAATCTGATCCCCAAGTTTGAATTTAATAGAGCACCCTGAGTCCTGAATAAGAATTTTGAATCTGTTTTGAATGTCACAAGGATCAGCAATCATGCATAGTGGTATCATTGTTTATTATCTACCATGACTCGCGTGAAAGGAACATGAAATGGAATTAATCGTTATTTTCTACTACTAATAATATACTTTCAATGCAAATTTCACCATTTTCTACATATCTAGTGGAAGGAAATTCTTCTCCCTCATCACACATGTAAACGACCCCCTCTGCTTTATTCTTGATTTGCAGCTGGAAGCTTTCATGACTGATGTTCGTGATAAAATACATTGCCCTAAAGGGAAGATATAGATATTCAGACATTCAAGAAAAATTGAACTCTTGACCGCAAGGCCAAATACCTAGATTCATAAAATCCTTGATCCCCAAGGCACCTCAGGGGTTGTCCAATCCAGTCCTTCATTTGTCAGATGGGGAAGTAAAGTCCTATTTTGGTAAACTGGCTTGCCCAAGTCACCCAGCTTGTTAAGGGCAGATAGGGAAATCGAAACCAGAACTCCTGACTCCAGGTTGTGTGTTCTTTCCAACTCACTTGGTATAATAACATCCCTCTTAGAAGCAAGGGCTTTGGGATCCAACAGACCTGAGTTTAAATACTGATTTTGCCAATTACTTGCTTCAATTTCTTTACCCGAAAAATGTGTATCCTAATGGTATATACACCATCATGTCATTGTGAGGATTAAATGATATAATGCAAACAAAGTACTTGGCACTAGGCCTGGTGTAGGGGGTTGAACAGTGTCCCCACAAAATTCATTTCCACTTGGAACCTCAGAATGTGACCTCATTTGGAAGTAGGGTCTATGCAAATATAATGTTGAGATGAGGTCATACTGGATTAGGGTGAGCCCTAAATCCAATCACTGATGTCCTTTTAAGAAGAAGAGAGGACACACAGAGAGGAAGGCCATGTGAGGACAGAGGTAGACACTGGAGTTATGTTGCCACAAGCCAAGGAATGTGTGGGGCTACCAGAAGCTGGAAGAGGCAAGGAAGAATCCTACAGCCTTCTGAGGAGGCGACATGACCCTGCTGTCACCTTGATTTCAGACTTCTAGCCTCAAGAAATGTGCGAGAATAAATTTCTGTTGCTTTAAGTCACCCAGTTTGTAGTACTTTGCTACGGCAGCTCTAGGAAACTAACAAAAAGTTGTTGTTTTTGTTGTTGTTGTTAGGTGCCGTCGAGTCGGTTCCAACTCATAGCAACCCTGTGCACCACAGAACAAAACACTGCCCAGTCCTGGGCCATGCTCACAATTGTTGTTATGCTTGAGCCCATTTTTGTAGCCACTGTGTCAGTCCATCTCATTGAGGGTCTTCCTCTTTTTTGCTGACCCTCTGCCTTACCAGGCATGATGTCCTTCTCCAGGGACTGATCCCTCCCGACAACATGTCCAAAGCATGTAAGGTGTAGTCTCGCCATCCTTACTTCTAAGGAGCTTTCTGGTTGTACATCTTCCATGACAGATTTGTTAGTTCTTTTGGCAGTCCATGGTATATTCAATATTCTTCACCAACACCACAATTCAAAGCCATCAATCCTTCTTTGGTCTTCCTTATTCGTTGTCCAGCTTTTGCATGCATATGATGTGATTGAAAATACCATGGCTTGGGTCACGTGCACCTTAGTCCTTAAAGTGACGTCTTTGCTTTTCAACACTTTAAAGAGGTCTTTTACAGCAGATTTGCCCAATGTAATACGTCATTTGATCTCTTGACTGCTGTTTCCACGGGCATTGATTGTGGGTCCAAGTAAAACTAAATTCTTGACAACTTCAAATTTTCTCCATTTATCATGATGTTGTTTATTGGTCCGGTTGTGAGGATTTTTGTTTTCCTTTTTATGTTGAGGTGTAAGCCATAGTGAAGGCTATGGTCTTCTATCATCAGTAAGTGCTTCCAGTCTTCTTCACTTTCAGCAAGCAAAGGTGTGTCATCTGCATAACACAAGTTGTTAATGAGTCTTCCTCCAATCCTGATGTCAAATTCTTCTTCAGATAGTCCAGTTTCTCAGATTATTTGCTCAGCATACAGATTGAATAAATTTGGTTAAAGGATACAACCCTGATGCCCATCTTTCCTGACTTTAAGTCACACAGTATTCCCTTGTTTCATTGGAATGACTGCCTCTTGGTCTATGTATAGGATCTTCGTGGGTACGATTAACTGTCCTGGAATTCCCATTCTTTGCAGTACTATCTGTAATTTCTTTTGATCCACACTGTTGAATGCCTTTGCATAGTCAGTAAGACACAGGTAAACATCTTTCTGGTATTCTCTGCTTTCAGCCAGGATCCATCTGACATCTGCAATGATATCCCTTGTTCCATGTCCTCTTCTGAATCCAGCTTAAATTTCTGGCAGTTCCCTGTCATACTGCTGCAACCACTTTTGAATGATCTTCAGCAAAATTTTACTTGCATATGATATTAATGATGTTGTTTGATAATTTCTGCATCCAGTTGGATCACCTTTCTTGGGAACAGGCATAAATATGGATTTCTTCCAGTCAGTTGGCCAGGTAGCTGTCTTTCAAATTTCTTGGCACAGATGAGGGAGCACCTCTAGCACTGCATCTGTTTGTTGAAACATCTCAGTTGGTATTCCATCAATTCCTGGAGACTTGTTTTACACCAATGCCTTCAGTGCAGCTTGGACTTCTTCCTTCAGTACCATTGGTTCTTGATCATATTCTACCTCCTGAAATGGTTGAACATCAACCAATTCTTTTTGGTACAGTGACTCTGTGTATTCCTTCCATCTTCTTTTGATGTTTCCTGAATCACTAAATATATCCTCCTTAGAATCCTTCAATATTGCAATTCGAGGCTTGAATTTTTCTTCAGTTTTTCAGCTTGAGAAATGCTGAGCAAGTTCTCCTCTTTTGGTTTTCTAACTCCTGGCTTTTTCATATTTCATTGTAATACTTTACTTTGTCTTCTCAAGTCACCCTTTGAAGTCTTCTGTTCAGCTTTTTTACTTCATCATTTCTTCCTTTCACTTTAGCTGCTCTACGTTCAGGAGCAAATTTCAGAGTCTCTTCTGACATCCTTTTTTTTTTTTTTCTTTCTTTTCTATGTTTTTAATGACCTCTTGCTTTCTTCATGTATGATGTCCTTGATGTCATCCTACAACTCATCTGGTCTACAGTCATTAGTGTTCAATGCATCAAATCTATTCTTGAGATGATCTCTAAATTCAGGTGGGATATACTCAAGGATGTATTTTGGCTCTCGTGAACTTGCTCTAATTTTCTTCAGCTTTCACTTGAACTTGCATAGGAGCAATTGATGGTCTGCTCTGCAGTCGGCCCCTGGCCTTGTTCTGACTGATGATATTGAGCTTCTCCATTGTCTCTTTCCACAGATGTAGTCAATTTGATTCCTGCATATTCCATTTAGCGAGATCCATGTGTATAGTCGCCATTTATGTTGTTGAAAAAAAAGTATTTGCAACAAAAAAGTTGTTGGTCTTGCAACATTCTATTACGTGATTTCTGGTGTCATTTCTATCACCAAAGCCATATTTTCCAATTACCAAGCCTTCTTCATTTCCAACTTTCACACTCCAATCACCAGTAATTATCAATGCATCTTGTTTGCATGTTTGATCAATTTCAGACTACAGAAGTTGGTAAAAATCTTCAGTTTCTTAATCTTTGGCATTAATGGTTGGTTTGTAAATTTGAATAATAATCATATTAACTGGTCCTCCTTGTAGGCATGTGGATAGTATCCTATCACTGACAGCATTGTACTTCAGGACAGATCTTGAAATTTTCTTTTTGATGATGCATGTGATGCCATTCCTCTTCAATTTATCATTCTCAGCATAGTAGGGTGGCCAGAGGAAACTGAGGCAGATAAAAATTAAGTAACTCAGCCAAGGTCACCAGCCAGGGCATGAAAAAGCCAAGATTTGAAGTTATGCAATCTGATTCTTAAGCCCATGCTCTTACCCACAATGCCATGCTATGCAGAGCAAAGCAAGCCAAGTTAAATCTCTTGAAATAATAGAGGAGAGGCTAGAAGCTACCATCAGGGATCATCCACTTCCAATCTTTCTACAGCTCTAAATAAATATTTAATAAGTATTTGATATTATCAGTGTGAAGATATGTCCAAAAATTCTCCTGCCCAGAACACCAAATTATTTGCCTTCCCAGGGCACTTGTGTGTCTTGATCCAACCCTGGATAGAGTTAGAAGAAAGAACCTACAGCAAGTCAAGAAATAGGTCCTTTCTATTGGCTTACAACCCTAAAGTCCTGAAACGAATTACCTCAGCACTTGACAGTCCCACGACCCTACCGTCAGCCAGCTTCTTGGAATAATGGAAGCCGGAAGCTACTTTATCAGTCAAGCTTCATCTGCATCTCTAAAATCCAAAAATCACTCCAAACAACTGAGAGGGAATGCTCCAACAGTGAATTGAATTCTATTAATTCAAAAATCTTTCTATTAACAAACAACAAAAATTTAATCTCAGAGAAAAGAAAAAAAAAGAGGAGGGTGTTCTTGCAGACTCTATTTTTAAAGCAAAGAATTTCTAATTACAGTTATGCAAAAGGCACTTTTAGATTCTGGTTATGCAGATAGAGTGCTACTCAGAAAATTTAATGCAAGTGTATTTAAATATATTTGCCCATGTTTCCTTGCACATTCCTAAATTAGACCTGAATAATTAGCTGATAGATACGTATTACAAAACAGCTTGTTTTTAGCAGGAAAAGTGTTCAATCTATCTTCCTTTATAACTGAGCCTCAACAGTCTTGATTTATTGTGTGGTTCAGGAAATTTGTCCCACATAGAGTTATAGGGAATCACTTTCATTTGTATGCTAACCGCTTTTGATTTTTTTTTTTTTTTTAGGTTCGTCAGGGGCCTTGGTGATTGATTTTCAGTCTGGCTAAACCAGCTCGTGTTACACATATTCCCCAGCAGGAAAGAGATTAGCTTAGCAGTCAGTACACTTCATGGCACAAAGAAAGCTCGGGTTCATTCCACTGACATTTGAAAGTTTCCAAGGAATATGCCACATGAACGAGGCTTCTAGGATTTTGAAGGAAAGGTTATGACAACAACAACCAAAAAAAAAAAAACGTAATTCTTTATTAAAACGCCATACATACTCACATAAAGGTATTATAATAGCTAAATAATTAATAAAGTGGTTGAGAACTCTGGGATTCTGGGGCTAAGACTCTGGGATTTGAATCCTGGTTCCATCACTCACCAGTTATGTGACCCTAGGCAAGTTACTTAACCTGTCTAAGTCTCCATTTCTGCACCCATAAATCAGAGCCACTAACTGTATCAACAATATTGAGTTAAGGATTAAATAAAATGATGCGTGGATAACACATTTAGCGTGGTTCTTGGCTCATTGGAAAACCCATCGCTATCAAGTCAATTCCAACTCATGACAAACCCACATGTGTCAGAGTAGAAATGTGCTCCATAGTGTTCTCAGTGGCTGACTTTGTGGAAGCAGATCACCAGGCCTTTCTTCTGAGGTGCCTTCTGAGGTGACTCAAACCTCTAACCTTTTGCTTAGCAGTCAAGTACATTAACCATTTGTACCACCCAGGGACTTCTGGTTCATAGGAACCCCTCAATAAATATTGGCCATTTTTGTTGTTGTTAAACTTGTAAAGGAAATAAACACAAAGATACCACCCTGGCCACCAAATACGTAACACAGGGGAGTGGAAAACAGAATCATCCAGACATGGTCTACAATTTCCATTTAGACCATTGTGATCTTTCTGCACATGGGCTAAAATTTCTTCTTTTGATTATTCTAAATCCATATTTGTCACAATGTTCCAATCAAGGATGAGGTGGAATCATTACTCCAAGCTGCTTTCAGTTAGTACAACAGTAAATTTTTACTCATTTCAGAGTTTTCTTTCCTAACTCATATAAATGAGTCCCTTGTCCTACACATTTCTGTATCTTTCATCACCCAGAACACCACCAATTCTTCTCAAAAGATTTGGAGCATTATTAATTGTAACGTGGTAAAATCCAAGGGTGGACTTCAAATCTCAGTTAATGCAGGCACTGGACAGAGTGCATTTCCAGTCCTTGTTCCCCAGCCACTCTGACTTCTGGTCCAGGGAAAATATGAACGCAGAGGAAGCTCATTTATGGTTTATAATACGTATGGACATTCCTGTGGTTCCTGTCCACTACATGCTCTTTTCTGATAACAAGCACTGTATTTTCTTTTAGGGAAGTCTCTTTCACCATTGCAAACAGTTACAGTAAGGCTGTCAGTGAAGGAATTAAGGTTCCCTGCCTCTCCTGGACAAGGAACAGACAAGTGACCCAAGACAGGCCAATCCATCTCTCCCTGCAAAGCCAAATGAACTGAAATCATTCACAGCACATCTATTCTACCAGCAGGAATCCTAAAGGGACTGCCCACTAGTTCCAATTATCTACATCCCAGAAAGTGCCCTGCACCCCTACTTTACGATCAGGTTCTTCAGGGTCTCCCTCAATTCTGCACATTATCCAGTATCCTGCCAATGAATTCCCATGTAGCCTAACCAGCCAGAATTGAGTTCTGTTACTGGAAACCAAAGAAATCTAACTGGTAGAGTCTACAATGTCTGAACCACTGTAGTACTGAAATGTAGAAAAAAGAACAAATGGGATGTCCAGACTCTCTTTTCCACTTTTCTACTCACCAAATATTCCTCTAGTCGCAGCTCTTTCACCCATCTAACTTAGAAGATTTTTATTTCTGGAAACTTTACCTGCTCCACGTAGTAATTTCTCTAGAAGTTTTTAGAAGTTTATACAAGTATGTGGGTGCTAGTTCTTGGCATCTTTCCAGATCCTGAAAATGCTGACAGACTGACTCAACTATGAAGTTATCTTATAATCCTAGGGCAGACTAATTAAATCCTACACACTGACATTTTTTGGCTAAAAAAAATGATAGCTACACTAATTAGTCCATTAGAAAATGTTCATATCTCATTGTGCCAAATGAGAGGGGATTCTTATAATTGTTCCTATAGGATTACAAGTGACTGCTGTGGACACAATTTAATTGCAGGAAAAGTCCCATCACCCCACTTAACTACCACAGAGGTTCCCACTTGGAACAGTGAGGAGGAGTCGAAGCCGGATCGGCTTCCCAAAATCATGGCTCATTACCTCTGTGCTCCAAAGTTGTTAGGAACATAATGAGTTCGTGAAAGTGAAATGAATGTGGCCTTTGACTTCCTACTGGGAGTCTCAGGACACAAGGAAGCCAAAATGCTACCAAACTAGTAGAAAGAGTGAACAATTAAAACATGATGAAATTTACAAGATGCTGTGGCATTTATACCTTATGTTCATGAAGACTATTTGGAACTTTATGAAAAGCATCTTTTTTTTTTTTTTTTTTAATCCCTAAGGATTCACTAAATGTCAGGCAGTGAAATTAAAATGTCAGTATATGGCAGAGAGTCACGGAATTAATAACATAAAAACAAATTATTCACTTCAATAAAATTTAGCAAGTCTTTGTGGATACTGACTATGTGTCAGGCACTGTGGTAGGCCCATAAGAGGATACAAAGATGATCTAGAAAAGGCTCTGGTCCCCAAAGAGTTACTGTTAAGTAAAGAGGGCAACATACCAACGATCATGAAGATGACTCAGGACTGGGCACCATTTTGTTCTGTTCTACATAAGGTCACTATGAGTCGGAGATGACTCGATAGCAGCTAACAGCAACAACAAAAGATGGTAAGAGAAGAATACAAATTCCAAAAACACAAGAAAAATATATAAGTGCTATAAGAAAGCAACAAATAAGTTCTAAAGAGGAAAAGATTCCATCAGCTGTAGGAATCAGGGAAGGATCTCAGAGAAAGTAAAAATAGAGATGGTCCTTGGCAGACAAATACATAGAAAGATCTATAGGTAGACAGTCAACACAAGCAAAAGCAGAGAGAGAGAAAAACCCATGATGTATTCAGAGGGGAGAGATTAGTTCAGCTTTTCTGAGGTATAGCTTTCAGTCAAGAGGGAGATGTGACTGGAAAAGTAGGTTGGAGTTACCCCAAGAAGGGCCTTAAACCAAAAAAATCGAACCAGTGCCATCAAGTCGATTCTGACACATAGTGACCCTATAGGACAGAAGAGAACTTTCCCCATAGGGCTTTCAAGGAGCAGCTGGTGGATTCAAACTGCCAACCTTTTGGTTGGCAGCCAAGCTCAACCACTTCACCACCAGGTGTCCAAGAAGGGCCTTAAAAGGCCTTAAATGGCAGAAGGCTTACTGGGCTCATGAAGCACAACGGGGAGTCATTGAAGGTTTTTGCAAGGGAGCAGTCTGTTTAGAACTGGCTTTAGAAACATTAATCTGGAAGAAATGTGCATGATAAACAGGATCCAGAGAGATCAATCAATCAAGAGTCTGGCTTGGTTTTGAGCAGAAGAGTTTGGAAAGAAAGCAGGTAGGAGGGCAAGGGGACACACATGCAAGAGATAGAAGAGTGTACAAACCCAGAGTAGTAGTTCTCAGCCCTGGCTGCAAGTTAAAATCTCCTAAGCAGCTTTATTAAAATACTGACTCCCAAGCCCCATCCCAGACCGCTTAAATCAGGATCTCTGCAGCAGGGCCAAGGCATTGGTAGTTTTGAAAATCTCCCCACATGATTCCAATATGCAGACAGCTTTGAGACTCTTACTCTTCAAAGTTTGATCCAGGGACCAGCAACTTCACATCACCTGGGAGCATGTTAGAAATGCAGAATCTCACACCACTGCATTGGAATATGTATATTAAAAAGATGCCCAGATGATTTGCAGGCACATTTAAGCTAAAGAAGCACAAACAAGTGCTTCTGAGTGAGCCCTGAGATTCTGCATACTGGTCCACAGACCACATTTGAGAAAATGTTAGAAAGGGAAATTCTTGGGCTCCACCCCCCAAAAAAACCAAATCCATTGCTGTCGAGTCAATTGTGACTCATAACAACCCTATAGGACAGAGTAGAACTGCCCCATAAGGTTTCCAAGGAGCGGCTGGTGGATTAGAACTGCCGACTTTTTAGTTAGCACCCAAGCTCTTAACCACTGCACCACCAGGGCTTCACCCTAGACCTACTAAAATATAAATTCTAGGAGTGGGACCCAATAATCTATGTTTTAACAAGTCCTCTAGGCAATTCTGATGCACATTCAATGTTTGAGAACCCTAGTCTAAAGCAGTTCCCACACAGTGCTGTTGCTGCTGGGAAAGGAACCACATTTTAAGAACTACTGACCCAGAGGAATGAGCATTTCAGGGGGTGGGGCAAGAGAAGGAAAGAAAGTGACCTTAGGCTTCCGTTGTTATGTTCCTAAACCCTGCAAATGGGCAATAACACTAAGCTCTGTCTTCTTGCCAAACACCAGGAAGAGTCACTGTCGTCATTTTGAGGCTCGTGCCCGGGTGCTGACCAACACTCTTTGACCTTGTTATCTTTTCTCTGAGCAAAGACCCAGATGAGCATACTAGTAGATTATCTTGGTTGTTTTTGTGCCTGGAAGACATATACAGCATTAAATATGCTTGGGCAAAAGTCTCTAATGTGGAAGGAAGAAGAAAGCAGTGTGGACGAGTGATGCCACATGGTATGTGGAGATAGGGAAAGAAAGACCCCTCAGACTCAGAAAATGTGGGCACAGCCTGTGGAGGGTCTCCCACTTCACCCTGATGGTGCCCATGCTGACAGTGACACAGACTTCAGTATGTGTTTTTGCTGACAATGGTCAATGAGACCATGAAAGTCAAATATTTGTAAAACAGTAGGCTCTCCACTTAGGAGCCTTAGCGCCCAGCCTCTCCTGTTTTTGGCTAACACCTAAACAGTCATTGAAAGATCATGGGTTTTAGAAGTAGACATGCATGGGTTTTCATCCTAGCCCTAAAACTAAGTTACTAGTTGTTGAGACTTTGGGCAAGTTGCTCAACTTCTCAGAGCCTTACTTTCCCCATCTTTAAAGTATCTCCCTGTATGATCATTATAGATTAGTAGGGTACTGCACATAGAGTGTCTGGAAAATAGTAGTAACTACAGCTAATACTTCTTAAGTGCTGCTTGCAATAAGAAAACCACTAATCTAAGCACCTTATATCTGTTAACTCACTTAGTACTCACAAACATTCTATAAGGTGGATTATTATTGTTTAACTCATTCTACAGATGAGGAAACTGAGGTATGAAGAGTTTAAGCAACTTTCCCCAGGATACACATATAAAAGGTGGTAGAGCCAAGATTTAAAACCAGGCAGTCTGGAACAGCAGAGGAAGAAGGAGACCCAGGAGCCAGAGAAGGAAATGAACGGCAGGTTAACTGCCACCATAAACTACTACTTCCATTACCATGAGACAAAAAGAAATGGATGGTGCCCAGCTACCATTACTGAACATTTTGATCAAGGACCCAACAGATGGATCCTCATCAAAAGGAGAAGAAGTGGAACAGAACTTCAAAAATATATGGTAACCAGACTAATGGATCTGGGAGAACCCCCAAATCTAATGCCTGGAAATAATCTTCAAAACTTGAACCTGAATTATCCCATAAAGCCATTTTTAAACTAAACAACAGTTTAGCCCAAATAATAAGAACATTTGTCTTGAGCATAGCACTCTTATAAAAAGAATTATCCAACTGAGTTTAAATGAGAACAAGCACAGATGAGAATTTAAGGGACAGAGAGCCTAAATTAATGGTGATGAAACAATATGGGTAGAGATAGTGAGAATGAGACACAATGCGAAGTATGTAACTAATGTTATTAAATTGTTCATGTAGAAATTGTGAGTGGATGTATATTTGATTGTATATATTGCCACAAAAATAAATAAAATATTAATAAATAAATAAAACCAGGCAATCAGGCTCGTGGTCTGGCTCTTACTGTCTCCAATAAAATATAGCTATTATTTTCATGTTTTTATAGAAATCCTCATATAACTGAACCAAAAAAAATGCAAACTCACTGCTGTTGAGTCAAATCCAGCTTATAGCAACCCCATAGTGTTTCCAAGGCTGTAAATCTCTATGGAAGCAGACTGCCACATCTTTCTCCCATGGAGTGGGTGGTGGGTTCAAACAGTCAACCTTTCAGTTAGCAGCTGAGTGCTTTAACCACTGCACCACCGGAGTTTCTTATAGTAATGTTAGATGTTAATAATACAGGAAACTGGATGAGGAGGTAAATAGGAAATCTCTACTTTCTGCACAATTTTTCTGTACATCTTAAAATTCCTCTGAAAATAAGATGTATTAAAAAACTTAATGTCCACTTAGAATGTGACCTTATTTGGAAATAGGGTCTCTGCAGATATAATTAGTTAAGATGAGGTCATACTGGATTAGGGTGGGCCCTAACTTCAATATGACTGGTGTCCTTATAAGGAGAAACAACACAGAGACATAGACACACAAGGAGGATGCCATGTGATGATAAAGGCAGAGATTAGAGTAATGCATCTACAAGTCAAAGAATGCCAAGGATTGCCAGGAGTCACCAAAAATTGGAAGAGGCAAGGAAGGATCCTCTCCTAGAGCCTTCAGCGAGAGCATGGCCCTGTCAACACCTTGATTTCTGACTTCTAGCCTTCAAATGGGAATTCCAGAACACTTAATTGTGCTCATGAGGAATCTCTACATAGACACAGAGGCAGTTGTTTGAACAGAACAAGGGGACACTGCGTGGTTTAAAATCAGGAAAGGTGTGCATCACCTTTCACCATATTTACTCAACCTGTGTGTTTAGCAAATGATCTGAGAAGCTGGACTATCTGAAGCAGAACAGGGCATCAGGATTGGAGGAAGACTCATTAACAACCTGCAATATGCAGATGGCACAACCTTGCTTGCTGAAAGTGAAGAGGACTTGAAGCACTTACTGATGAAGATCAAAGACTACGGCCATCAGTATGGACTCACCTCAACATAAAGAAAACAAAAGTCCTTACAAGTGGACCACTAAGCAACATTATGACAAATGGAGAAAATACTGAAGTCGTCAAGGATTTCATTTTACTCAGATCCACAATCAACACTCATGGAAGGAGCAGTCGAGAAATCAAATGACCGACTGCACTGGGAAAATCTGCTGCAAAAGACCTCTTTAAAGTGTTAGAAAATCAGAGATGTCACTTTGAGGGCTGAAGTGTGTCCGACCCAAGCCATGATATTGTCAACCACCTTATATGTATGCAAAAGCTGGACAATGGATAAGGAAGACCAAAGAAGAATTGATGCCTCTGAATTATGGTGTTGGCAAAGAATATTAAATATACCATGGACTGCTAGAAGAACAAACAAGTTTGTCTTTGAAGAAGTACAGTCAGAGTACTCCTTGGAAGTCAGGATGGTGAGACTTCATCTCACGTATTTTGGATATGTTATCAGGAGGGACAAGTCTCTGGAGAAGGACACCATGCTTGGTAAAGTAGAGGGTCAGTGAAAAGAGGAAGACTCAGTGAGATGGACTGACACAGTGACTGCAACAATAAGTTCAAACGTAGCAACAATTGTGAGGATGGCGCAGGACTGGGCAGTGTTTCATTCTGCTGCATATAGGGTCACTGTAAGTTGGAACTGACTCAGCAGCAACTAACAACAACAACAAGCTTTCAGAACTGTGAAAGAATAAATTTCTTGTTTTAAGCCACCAATTTCGTGACATTTTGTTATGGTAGCCCTAGGAAATGAATACAGAAGACTAGACAAAATGTTTGGGAGCTGCTGGGATTTTTTTCTTATCACTCAGTCCTTGCAGGCCCATCTGCTTCGGTCGTCCTGCCCCTGAGGACATGGCCCCTGCTAGTCTCAGCTCACCACTGGGCCAAGGAGATCAGTGATGGAGGTTCATAAACATTCTCAAGTCCAATAAACATAAACAGCCTCTCTGTCTAATACCTGTGTCTGCCTCTCAGATCTCTGATGTGGGAGCCTGACTCCAGATTCCCCTCAGTTCTCATGGGATTGGAGGCAAGACCTAATGTTAACGCAGCTGACCCTTCCTTCTCCCTTATAGCTTCTGCACATCTCATTCCCTAGCACGAGATTCTGCCCCCACACATTTCTGTTTTGCTGATGTTTTTTCCCATGTCTGAGTATCCAGAAGTACTCCAGGTATACACAAAAGGTCACACTGTACTCTCTCTAATCTATTCCTACTGTGTATGGCCAGGCCTCTCACTGGGGCTTCTGTCCTGTCTCTGAAGTCCAGTTTCCTCCCCTTCACTCCACTTCCTGGTGTCAGTGCTCAACGCCATCCCTGCACCCAATACCAGCTTTTACAGTTCTCAAGAACAACTTCATCCCCACTGGTTAGCTGGGGTTCTGGGTCTCCTGCCTCTGGTCCCTGGCTTTAGACCTTGCTTCTGGATTCCTCCTATTATCACAAATGGTACTGCCTAGGCTCCAACCTGAATTCACACTGACACTAAGGAGTCACCAGAGTCTTTAGTGTACCTAGATACCTCAAGTCAGAACTCTTGGCCTTTGACCCCAGTCTCCAAGGCCCTTGAGTTGTCACTTTCCCTTCCATTTAGTGTAGGACTACTGGCTTCTCTGCTGAGAACACCTCCCTGTCCATTTCACCCCAAACAGTCCCATATTGGCCCAAGCTCATTGCTCCCACCGTCCAGAGGACATTTGCAACAGATAGAATTCCAGCTTTCGTGGCATTATCAAAAAGACCCACGTTCAACAAACCAACACTTCTAAGGGCAAGAGGCAAAAAGTCCATTTAGGACATTCTCAGTGTAACCCCTAAAGTCTAGAACCCATGAGACCTGAAATGGCCAATATGAATGGAGTGAAAATATGAGTCCTTCCCTGCACACCCTCTTCTTGAAACCAAGAGGGTCCAGCTTGATATTTGATACAGCAGCGAATTGTTCTGGGCAGATTTTCCACAGTAATCCAAGATCCCTAAGTTTCTACATAAATTGTCTACCGTGGTGACTTAATTTCATGTTTTTAGTTTTAAGAAGAAGGGATTTGGATAAATGTTCTAATGCAGTAATTAGCAGTTACATTAATAGCATTGATTTCCCATTATGTTGTCCCATTATTCTAATTATATTTCTCTTTAAACAATTTTTCAGACTGTAATCTTCTACTTAGATGAGCCTGATACTCTGTATAACCTCCTGTCTTCATTGTGCACCTTAAATTGGTAATGATTCCTGTGCTATTTAATCTCACATCACACGTTTTTAAAAACCACTCCAAACAGCCCTGGGTAAGTGTCCTCTCTTGGGCAATTATCTCCAGGACCCAGAATCAACATTGGAGTAATCAAAGCAGGGGGTCATTTGGCAGTGTTCTCTACACAAATAGCTCCCTGACATCCCATTAATATGCCTAAAATCCCACCCGTGAAGAAATCTTTTAGGAGATCTGCAAGATATTCCAGATTCAAGAGTTGCTGGGAAGAATAATATCTTAAGCCATACTGAGCCATAAGTGGACAGAATAGCACTTACTGAGAGACTATAATATTCACCCCACCACCCGTCTGCCAGTTTGTCATACTGTGGTGGCTTGTGTGTTGCTGTGATGCTGGAAGCTATGCCACCAGTATTACAAATACCAGCAAGGTCACCCATGGTGTACAGGTTTCAGTGGAGCTTTCAGACTAAGCCAGACTAAGAAGAAAGTCTTGGAAATCTACTTCTGAAAATTAGTGGATAAAAACTCTACAGATCACAACAGAACATTGCCTGGGAAAGATGAGCCCGTAGGTTGGAAGACACTCAAAATACACACTGGCCACAACAATGGACTCAAGCATACCAATGACTGTGAAGATGGCACAGACTGGGCAATGTTTCATTCTGTTGTACATGGGTCACCATGCATTGGAGCTGACTTGATGGCAACTAACAACAACATAATAAACCAAAATCAAATTCATTGCCTTCTAGTTGATTTTGACTCATATTGACCCTATAGGACGGAGTAGAACTGCCCCATGGGGTTTCCAAGGCTGTAATCTTTACGGAAGAAGACTGCCACATCTTTCTCCCTCAGAGCAGCTGGTGGGTTCGAACTGACAACCTTTAGATTAGCAGTCAAGTGCTTAACCACTAAGCCACCAGGGTTCCAACAACATAATATTCTCTAGATACTCTGGGATTAGAGCTAACACATATATCACTTACTCTATGTTTCAGGCACTGTTTTAAGCCTTACATACATTAAATCATTTATTCCCCCCCCCCAAATCCCTGTGAGGTAGATAATATTATCATCACTTTATAGATGCAGAAACTGAAGCTCAACCAAAATCATTTAGCAGATATGGCGCACACCCTGGATTCAAAACCAAGCAATCTGGATCCAAGATCTATGCTCTTAGTTTTTGCTATTCTGCTCTCTGGTACATTTTTTATATCAATTATCTCGTGAAGCAGGTATTTTATATCAGTTTTGAGAGATGAAGAAACTGATGGTCTGAGAGATTAAGTAATATTCCCAAAGGCACACAGCTAATAAATGCCCCACTTACGATGTAAATCCAGCTGTGTCTGACACCAGAGACTTGCTTTGTTTTTCAAAGATCAAAAGGAATGCAAAGAGGTCAGCGAAGAAGGACCATACAGATTAGAAAAGACAACTGCTTCAGGCCCCAAACATAAAAGGTAATAGGGTAAAAAGAGCTTCTCAGATTAAACAAGATTGATACAGATTTATGGAAGAGTTCAGATTAAGGCTGCAGTCCTCCCATCCAAGCACTTTGTTTCATATGGTCTCTAGTAACGACTATTAAATTAAGAGCATACCTGCAAACAAATGTTGTTGTTGTTACGTGCCATTGAGTTGCTTTTAACTCATAGTAACCCTATGTATAATTGAACAAAACACTACCTGACCCTGCACCATTCTCATAATCGTTGCCATGTTTGAACCCATTGTTGCAGCCACAGTGTCAATCCATTTTGTTTAGGATCTTCCTTTTGTTTGCTGACCCTCCACTTTGCCAAGCATGATGTCCTTCTCCAGGGACTGGTCCCTCCTGACAACATGTCCAGAGTACACGAGGCATAGTCCGCCATCCTCGCTCCTAAGGAGCATTCTAGATGCACTTCTTCCAAGACAAGATTTGATCATTTTTCTGGCAGTCCATGGTATATTCAACATTCTTCACCAACACCATAAATCAAATGCATAAATTCTTCTTCAGTCTTCCTTATTAATTGTCCATCTTCCACATGCATATGAGGCTTTTGAAAATACCATGGCTTGGGTCAGGCACACCTTAGTCCTCAAAGTGACATCTTAGCTATTTAACACTTTAAAGAGATCTTTTGCAGCAGATTTGCCCAATGCAATACGTCACCTGATTTTCTTGACTTCTGCTTCCGTGAGCATTGATTGTGGATTCAAGTAAAATGAAATCCTTGACAACTTCAATCTTTTCTCTATTTATCATGATGTTACTTATTGGTCCAGTAGTGAGGAGTTCTGTTTTCTTTAGGTTGAGGTGTAATCCATACTGAAGGCTGTAGTCTTTGATCTTCCTCAGTAAATGCTTCAAGTCCTCTTTACTTTCAGCAAACAAAGTTGGGTCATCTGCCTATTACATGCTGTTAATGAGTCTTCTTCCAATCCTGATGCCAATTCTTCTTCAAACAGTCCAGCTTCTCCGATTATTTGCTCAGAATACAGATTGAATAACTATGGTGAAAGATACAACCCTGACACACACTTTGTCAGATTTTAAACCACATGGTATCACCTTGTTCTGTTCAAACAATTGACACTGGGTCTATGTACAGGTTCCTCATGAGCACAATTAAGTGCTTTGGAACTCCTTTTCTTCGAAATGTTATTCATAATTTGTTATGATCCACACAGTTGAATGTCTTTGCATAGTCAATAAAACACAGGTAAACATCCTTCTGGTATTTTCCACTTTCAGCCAAGATCCATCTGACATTAGCAGTAACCTTCATTCCATGTCCTGTTCTGAATCTGGCTTGAATTTCTGACAGATTCCTATTGATGTTGTAAGTGTCTTTGAATACAGCAGAATTTTACTTGCGTGTGATATTAATGGTATTGTTCAATAATTTCCTCAGTCTGTTGGATCACCTTTCTTTGGAATGGACACATATATAGCCCTCTTCCAGTCAGTTGGCCAGCTAGCTTTCTTCCACATTTCTTGACATAGATGAGTGCTTCTAGTGTTGCATCCATTGTTGAAACATCTCAGTAAGTATTCTGTCAATTCCTGGAGACTTGTTTTTCACCAATGCTTTCAGTGCAGCTTGGACTTCTGCCTTCTGCATCATCGGTTCTTGATCATATACTACCTCCTGAAATGGTTAAATGTCAACCAATTCTTCTGTTACAGTGACTATGTGTATTCCTTTCATCTTCTTTTGTTGCTTCCTGCGTTGTTTAACATTTTGTCCATTCCTTCAACATTGCAACTCGAGGCTTGAATTTTTTCTTCAGTTCTTTCAGCTTAAGAAATGCCAAGCATGTCCTTCTCTTTTGGTTTTCTATCTCCAGGTCTTTGCTCATTTCATTGTAATACTTTGTCTTCTTAAGCTGCCCTTTGAAATCTTTTGTTCAGCTCTTTACTTCATCATTTCTACCATTCACTTTAGCTATTCTCCACTCAAGAGCAAGTTTCAGAGTCGCTTCTGACACCCATTTTGGTCTTTTATTTCTTTGTTTTCTTTTTTAATGATCTTTTGCTTTCTTCATGTATGATGTCCTTGATGTCATCCCACAATTTGTCTGGTGTTTGGTCATTAGTGTTCAATGTGTCAAATCTATTCTTCAGATGGTCTCTTAATTCAGGTGAGATATGCTTAAGGTTGCATTTTGGCTTTCATGGACTTGTTTTAATTATCTTCAGCTTCAACTTGAACTTGCACATGAGTGATTAATAGTCTGTTCCACAGTTGGCCCCTGACCTTGTTCTGACCAATGATATTGAGCTTCTCCATTGTCTCTTTCCACAGAAGTAGTCGATTTGATACCTGTGTATTCCATTTGACAAGGTTCACATGTGTAGTCGCCATTTGTGTTTTATTTTTATTGTACTTTAGATGAAGGTTTACAGAACAAATAGTTTCTCACTAAACAGTTAGTACACGTATTGTTTTTTGACAATAGTTAACAACCCCACGACATGTCAACCCTGTCCCTTCTCAACCCTGGATTCCCTATTACCAGCTTTCCTGTCCCCTCCTGCCTTCTAGTCCTTGTCCCTGGACTGTTGTGCCCCATTAGTCTCGTTTTGTTTTATAGGGATGTCTAATCTTTGGCTGAATGGTGAACCTCAAGAGTGACTTCATTACTGAGCTAAAAGCGTATCCAGGGGTGATACTCTCAGGGTTTCTCACGTCTCTGTCAGACCAGTAAGTCTGGTCTTTTTTTGTGAGTTAGAATTTTGTTCTACATTTTTCTCCAGCTCTGTCCAGGACTCTCTATTGTGACCCTGTCAGAGCAGTCAGTGGTTGTATCTAAGCAGCATCCAGTTGTACTGGACTCAGTCTGGTGGAGGCCTTGGTAGCTCTGGTCCATTAGTTCTTTGGACAGATCTTTCCCTTGTATCTTATTTTCTTCATTCTTCCTTGCTCCCGAAGGGGTGAGACCAGTGGAGTATCTTCGATGGCTGCTCACAGGCTTTTAAGACCCCAGACGCTACTCACCAAGGTAGAATGTAGAACATTTTCTTTATAAACTGTGTTATGCCA
>NW_004444017.1:11257001-11258843 GCF_000243295.1 Trichechus manatus latirostris
TAAGACCCCAGACGCTACTCACCAAGGTAGAATGTAGAACATTTTCTTTATAAACTGTGTTATGCCAATTGAGCTAGATGTTCCCCGAGACCATGGTCCACACAGCACTTCACCCAGCAATTCAGTCCCTCAGGGAGTTTGAATGTGTCTATGCAGTTTCCATGACTTTTCCTTGTACAAGTTGTGGTGGCTTCCCCAGTATTTTGTACTGTCTTACTCTTCACCAAAGTTACCACTTATCTATTGTCTATGTAATATTTCCCCTCCCCCCACCCCTCCCATCCCTAGTAACCAACAAAGATTATTTCTTTTTGTGTGTAAACTTTTACATGAGTTTTTACAGCAGTGGTCTCATACAATATTTGTCCTTTTGTGATCGACTTATTTCACTCAGCATAATGTCCTCCATTTTCATCCATGTTATGAGATGCTTCACAGATTCATCATTGTTCTCTATCTTTGCATAATACTCCATTGTATGTATGTACCATGGTTTGTTTATCCATTCGTCTGTTGATGGACCTCTAGGTTGTTTCCATCTTTTTGGTATTGTGAACAATGCTGCAATGAACATGGGTGTGCATATGCCTATTCATGTGATGGCTCTTATTTCTCTAGGATATATTCATAGGAGTGGGATTGCTGGATCATATGGTATTTCTATTTCTAGCTTTCTAAAGAAGTGCCATATCATTTTCCAAAATGATTGTATCATTTTGTGTTTCCACCAGCAGTGCATAAGAGTTCCGATCTCCCCACAGCCTTTCCAACATTTGTTATTTCCAGTGTTTTTGATTCGTGCCAGTAATACTGTGGTACGATGGTATCTCATTGTGTTTTTAATTTGCATTTCTCTAATGGCTAGTGATTGCAAGCATTTCCTCATGTGTCTGTTGGCTGCCTGAGTGTCTTCTTTAGTGAAGCGTCTGTTCATTTCCTTTGCCCATTTTTTAATAGGATTATTTGTCTTTTTGTTGGAGAGGTGTTGGATTTTCTTGTAGATTTTAGAAATTAGAGATTTGTCTGACTTGTAATATCCAAAAATTTTTTCCCAGTCTGTAGGTTCACTTTTTACTCTTTTGGTGAAGTCTTTTGATGAGCATAAGTGTTTAATTTTTAGAAGATCCCAGTTATCAGCTTATCTTCTGGAGTTTGTGTATTGTTGGTTATGGTTTGTATCCTGTTACTGAGGTGTATTAGGGCCTCTAGTGTTGATCCTAGTTTTTCTTCTATGAACTTTATAGTTTTGGCTTTATATTTAGGTCTTTGATCCATTTTGAATTAGTTTCTGTATATCGTGTGAGGTATGGGTCCTGTTTCATTTTTTTGCAGACGGACATACAGTTTTGGAGCACCATTTGTTAAAAAGACTGTCTGTCCCCTATTTGACGGACTTAGGGCCCTTGTTGACGATCAGGTGACTGTAGGTGGATGGATTTACATCTGGGTTTTCAATTCTGTTCCATTGATCAATGTATCTGCCATTGTACCAGTACCAGGCTGTTTTGACTACCATACCTGTATAGTAGGTTCTGAGGTCAGGTAGTGTGAGTCCTTCTACTTTATTCTTCTTCTTCAATAGTCTTTACTTATCCGGGGCTTCTTCCCTTTCCATATAAAGCTAATGATTAGTTTTTCCATCTCTAAAGAATGTTGTTGGTATTTGGATCAGGATTGCATCGTATTTGCAAATTGCTTTGGGTAGAATTATCATTTTCACAGTGTTGAGTCTACCCATCCATGAGTATGGTATGTTTTTCCATTTATGTAGATCCCTTTGGGTTTCTTGCAGTAGTGTTTTGTAGTTTTCTTTGTATAGGTCTTTTACATCCCTGGTTAGAT
>NW_004444017.1:11258943-11305699 GCF_000243295.1 Trichechus manatus latirostris
GTAGATCCCTTTGGGTTTCTTGCAGTAGTGTTTTGTAGTTTTCTTTGTATAGGTCTTTTACATCCCTGGTTAGATTTAATCCTAAGTATTTTATTTTTTAAGGGCTATTATAAGCAGTATTGTTTTCTTGATTTCCTTTTCATCGTTCTCTTTATTGTCATTTGTGTTCTTGAAAAAAGATATTTGCAAAAAAGAAGTTGTTGGCCTTGCAAAATTCTATCACGTGATTTCTGGAGTCATTTCTATCACCAAGGCCATATTTTCTAGCTACTGATCCTTCTTCTTTGTTTCCAACTGTCACATTCCAATCACCAGAAATTATCAATGCATCTTGATTGCATGTTTGATCAATTTTAGACTGCAGAAGTTGGTAAAAGTCTTCAATTTCTTCATCTTTGGGATTAGTGGTTAGTGCATAAATCTGAATAATAGTCGTATTAACTGGTCTTCCTTGTAGGTATATGGATATTATGCTATCACTTACAGCTTTCAAGATAAATCTTGAAATGTTCTTTTTGAAGTTGAATGTGACACCATTCCTTTTAAATTTCTCACTCCCAGCACAGCAGACCATATGATTGTCCAATTCAAAATGGCCAATACCAGTCCATTTCTGTTGGTTCATCCCTATGATATGTATCTTTAACTGTTTCATTTCATTTTTTATAATATCTAATTTTCTTTGATTTATACTTCATACATTCCACTCTCCCATTACTAATGGATGTTTGCAGCTATTTTTTCTCATCTTAGGTCATGCCATATCAGCAAATAAAGGTCCTGAAAGCTTTCAATCCATCTATGTCATTAAGGTCGACTCTACTTGAGGAGGTAGCTCTTCCCCAGTCACATTTTGAGCACCTTCCAACCTGAGGGGCTCATCTTCCAGCACTATATCAGACAATGTGCAGCTGCTAGCCATCAGATTTTCACTGGACAATTTTTTTCAGATGTAGATCGCCATGTCCTTCCTCTTGGTCTGTCTTAATCTGGAAGCTCTGTTGAAACTTGTCCCCTTGACCCTGCTGGTATTTGAAATACCAGTGGCATACCTTCCAGCATCATAGCAACATACAAGCCACCACAGGATGAGAAACTGACAGACAAGTGGTGGATGCAAAGAAATAAAGAAGGCTTAAGAACTCAGTCTAGGAAATAATTTTGGGTTTGGTTACTGGCACCTGAAACTGAATGGAAGCAAGAGAGAGAATTACATTGCCAAAAACATTATAAGATGATCCTAATAATAATAAACAGACATTTTAACAGCCTGTGACTGTTTGACAAGTCTTAAACCATCCCCCAGACACTCAAACTTCCATGAGCAGGAAGCAGGCGGTATAAGCTATGCAACCTCTAAAGAGAACGCTATCCAATGTCCACTTCAGAGGTGGCTAGAGTACAATCGAAAAGGAAGAACCTCCCAGAAGGCAGAGCTAAGGGCCTTAGAAAGCAATGGACAAATGATGTCTTATCAAGGAACTTATCTAATCACACACACCAGGAAGGGGGCAGGAGCCTCCTCCACAAAGCCTGCCTCACAGGGATTCATAACTGCTTTGGACTACTGACTGCTGTGTGTCTTCAATTTTTAATTTTCTAAATGGGACCCCCTTTGGGGATCCAGCCTCTTTCATTAACCCACTGAATGGAGAAGATGACCAAGGACCTAGAGGAGGGTGGAGTCACAAGGTGAAAGGATCCTGGGTCATTTAATGACTTTGTAGAAGACCCCTTGACCAGAAACACCTGGATTAGACTGTGATATGAGAAGGAAATAAACTTTTTTTGTGTTAAGTCATTGAGGTTTTTGGGTCTTTCAATTTTACCAGCTAGTTTTATCTCAAAAATACAATAGGCAATTAGGAAACCCATTCTCTACTATCAAAATACAACTGTCTGAATTTTGCTCTCATTTCCCATTCTTAAAATGAGCACAGTGCAGACACTCCCACCACACTCCCTGGACTGAAATATCTACTAACATACCTAACAAGTCTTGGACAAGTGTTCAGTATGTGTTCCAAAAAACTGTTGTAGATATGCCCCTCAAATAACCTTCCTGCTACATGAACAAAGTTTGCAGGAATTATTCCTTCTTGAAGAGAAAAGCACTTTTCTAATGGGAAACTAACAAGACCAGAGATTGGTTAAGGGTCTCATTCATTCAGTTGATGTTTATATTTTCTGAGCACCTCCAATCGGCCAGGCTCTGTTCTGAACAAAATACACAAGGACCTCCGCCTTCATGAAGCTTACAGCCAGTGGAGAAGAGTAAGACAATAAACTACAAACATTACAAATAAGCAAATGATGTGATATGTAAAATGCTAATGCAGAAAGAAAAAGTAGAGAAAGCTAAGGGTTTAGTACCAGGGCTGTGGGAACAGTATTAAGTAAAGTGGTCAGGATTCACTTCATTGAAAGGGTGAAATTTGAACAAAGATTTGAAGGAGGTGAGGGAGTTAGCTAAGTGGCTCTCTGGGGGAAGTGCATTCCAGGCAGAGGGACCAGCTAGAGCAATGGCCCTCAGAGACAAGTGTGCCAGGAAAGTTTGGGCAAAAGCAAGGTGGCCAATGAGCAAAAGAGAAGGATAGGAGATAAGTCCACAGGGATGGCAGGGGGCAGATAAAGTCAGGACTTGAGGCCCACTGTCAGGACTTTGACTTTGACTCCAAATGAAATTGGCTGCCCATTGGAGGTTTTGAGTAGCAAAGTGACGCGCTCTGACTTTATTAGAAGGATCACTCTGGCTGCTATGCTGAAGATAGACCAAAGGTCAAGGGTGGAAGCAGAGTGACTAGTAAGAGGCTACTGCCAGTGACCACAAAGAGAGAATTATTGGGTTGAAGACTGTCCTCCTACAGCCCAGTGATGCTTGGTTCCATCTAAAGAATGTTGCTGAGCCACCAGGCCAGTCAATGGGAGCTACTAGGGATTCTAGAGAGCACCATTGCTTTCAAACAATGACTTATTTCCAAAACAAGTTGAATATGAAGAAATGACATGTATCACACTATTCAAACCTGTTCTGTTTGTTAAAATTTCCTTTTATATGATATGAACATTATATTTACAACAAAAAGAATTTCCACAGACATGCAATTTATTTACAGGATTCTTAAAGACCCAACTTTGTTGTCTGCAGAATCTTTATTTCTCTAAATTTTAGATACATGAAAATGTAAATGATCCTTAGGAGTCTGCCAATTGCAACAGGGGCTGGGTGATTTATACTTCGTCTTCTTGAGATAGACATACACAGTTCGCTTCTCCCATTAAAACTCTGAGGGCAAACACATGAAGTCCATAGGGCCAGGCAGTGGGGAAAGCCACCTTAGTGCTTCTTTAGGAACAATATTTAAAGTCTTACATTCCCAACCTTCAAGGACACCCAGAAAAGATGCTCCTGTATTGACGCGCTGCATCTATTTGCCGGTTAAAAATGGCTAGCTCAAGTTCATTGTATCGTCGCCTACTGTTTAATGTTACATAGTAATAAAATCCTAAGAGATCTGCAGGGCTAGGAATAGGATGTTTGGAAGACCGTAATGAAGTACAAGTTCTAGCAGTGTTTGTTGTTGTTAGTTGCTATGGAGTCGGCTCGACTCTTGGCACCTCCACGCACAACAGATCAAAACGCTACCAGTCCTGTATCATCCCCATGATAAGTTGTGAATCACACAACGTACCATTTTCATTGACTGATTTTCAGAAGCAGATCACCAGGCCTTTCTTCCTAGTCCATCTTAGTCTGGAAGTACTGAAACCTATAAAGCATCATGGCAATACACAAGCCACCACTGAGAGTCAGGTGGTGGCTGCACATGAAGTACAGTGACTGAGAATCGAACCCAGGTGTCCTGCATGGGAGACAAAAATTCTACCATTGAACCACAAATGCCTCATCAAAAATGCTTATCTGTCTCTTATACCCAAATTAACAATTTAACAACAACACTTCAAGCACTGGGTTCTGCTTGATTGTCAAATCCTGAGAGGTCAGCGCATTTGTCCACAACTTGTTTCTGAATCCAGTCATCACTCACATTTACATCTTAGCAGTTCAGGCTTTTGTGGTGGGGCTGCTTGAGAATTTGTAAAAACTAAGGTGGGTGGCAGGACTCCGGGTGGCATCAATGGTTTGTGCTCAACTACTAACCTAAAGGTTGGCAGTTCAAACCTACCCAGTGGTACTATGGAAGAAAGGCCTGGTGATCTACTTCTGTAAAGATTACAGCCAAGAAAAACCTATAGAGCAGTTCTATTGTGTAACACGTAGGGTGGCTATGAGTCGGAATCAACTTGATGGCAACAAGTTTGGTTGGTTTTGTTGGGGTGGGTAGCCAGGAATGGAAGATGGAGGGAATAAGGACTCTCCCCCAAGTCAGTATTCAGATACCGTGTGCAGTTGTCAAATGATGATATGATCCCTAGAAGTTGCTGAGAAGGAAAAGGCAAAATGGGAACACCCACTGTTTGCTGAACATCATTCAAAAGTAGTGTTAGCTGTTACTGAAATAACTTAAACTGTGGAGAAAATATCAAAGTAAGCTGTTATGCTAGGACCCAAGCATTACAGCCAAAGAAATAATATAACAAATCCTTTGAAATGAAAAAATACAGCAATAGGCACTTGAAAACTGAGAGGTGTTTTGTCACTGAATTGCAGCATTAATAGTGCTTTGATGCTCCTTGCTAAATTGTACGTTTCTGACACTCTAAATGAGTATTAGGAAAATCATACTTATTTTATACAACTTGTTAGTAGAAAAAGAAGAAAATAAGATGATGTTTTAAAACCATAAATCTCCTTTCTAACTAACTGTGACTCTGATAATATTGGAAGAAAGAAGTAAATTGAAAGGGAAAGCATGATTCTAAACTGCGTTTATAATCTGGGGTGTAAATGAACTATTGTCTCAGCAGAGGATAAGACCTATTTGGCAGACTAAATAGGATGCTGAATGCTGGCGATATTCCTCCTCTGATAATGATAGGAAGCTAGGAATCATGGAAGAAGTTATTTCTTTTTTCATTATCAGCAGGACCCTAGCATCATTTCTACATGCCTGTGTTTTTTTTTGTTTGTTTTTTACCAATTTTTCTCCCCTACAGATATACCCATTTATCCCATCAAATGAAATACCACTTGAATTTATTCTATCTAATAAATATGACAAATTCAAAGAAAGAATCAGAAGGAACTTGGATGCTTGCAAGCAGGGCCTAGCTGATCACCTATTTTCAGACTCTCGTTAATGCTTGCCTGGTATTCTAGACGTCTGTTTACCCAATCTCATTTTAATTTGTTAAAGGAAGTTGAAGTCATGACTCAGCTATAATGTGGCAGCATTTGAGTATTAAACAAAAATGCAAATCTAGCAGTACAACCCTAATGAGATGTAGCAAGCTCATTTTTCCTCATATCATTTCTAAATCAGTCTCGTTGGTTTTTAGGGGGCTTTTATGAGGCACGTGGTCATGCTTAAAATTTAGTTTATCACTCCTAAGCTACTCCCACATTGTTAGTTAATTCAAAGTCCTAATTCTGAAATCTATTGGCTTAGAGACTTGTGTAAACACTTGGGAAATATTTTTTTCACACATATTGAAAGGCGAAAAATGTCTGTGCCCAAAAGCAATACATAAGTTTCAGAGTTCCCGGTGTCTTCTGACATCTACAATGAGTTTTTCTAATCTGTCTTAATTTTTCATTCTAAATACCACATAATTCTGTCATTTAACCAACAGGAGGAAGACCTCCCAAGGGATACACAATTGTCTTAGTATGGGTCCTTCAAAAGCAGAGCCTAAGACAATGTCTTGGGTGAAGATAATGTTTGGGAGTGATCCCAGGAAGCACCTTGAGCAAACGAGGGGAACGAGAGAGGAAAGGAAGGAAGAAAAATAAAGAGCGGAGTAATGAGGGATCACACTGTGGGCACTGGGACTCTCCCACTGGGGACCCTCTGAGAGAATGTGAAAAAAAACATTCTGAATCGCTGAGCAGCAAGAAAACAGGGTATTAATCTTTCAGTGTCTAAACCTCAGGGGTTGAGGGCTGTTCCTGGGACCATTAACTCCTCAGCACTGGCCTACCCTGTCTTCTATTGAACGCTCTCCAGGAGCCAGAAAACACCCTCAGGCAGAGAGATATACGAAGGCATCACTGGGTAAAGGAGTTTCTATGCAGATGACCTCCAAGAGGGCCAAGGGAATATGGGTGGGACTGCCAGCAAATGCTACAGCTCTGTGAGGGCAGGGAAATGACAGACTTGGATTTGAATCCTGGCTTTCCCCTTTTACTCACTATGTGACTTAGACAAGTTAGTCAAGATCTCTGAACCTCACTTTTCTCTTCTGTAAAATGAAGTTCATAAGGACTCAACATACTCATGTGATAGTGTATGGAAACTCCTAGCACGTGATTTAGCATAAGTAGGTGCTCAATGAACAATAGTTACTTTGATTGTGATAATTATAAACTTTATTAATTGTAATGCACAATCTCCTCCAAACCACAGCACCTCCTAGCATAGTGGGACAGTCCTCCTCAGGCTCCACCTCACCCCCACGATGGGTGGGCTAGCATAGGAAGCAGCAGAACTCTTTTAGACCCCACTGCATCACTTCTTAGCATGTTTCTTGGACACAGCAAATTTTACCACATTGTGGGCTAGACACAGACCAGCAATTAGCTGAGAAACCGCAGCTGCAGAGCAGGGCATGTAGCAGAAATAGTCTCCACACACCCCCACCCTCCATCCCCACACACACACTCCCTATCTGAATTCCCCAGAATCCCTTGGTACATCCCATAGAAAAAAGTCAGGGAATGAAGTCTCTGGACCATGGATATTGACATTACTTAAGGGAGATGCTGACTCTGATTTCTATTAACCTTAAAGCTGAGACCCCCTATGGCCTCTTTCCCTCCAGCAAAGCTCTGATCCTCTTGGGTACCCTCTTGGGTACCACCAGCCCTAATCATATCAATCACCTTTGTCCTAATCCCTAGACCATGAACCAGGTGAAAGAGACACAACATTTTTGCGTCATCAGGTAGTTCTAAACCAAAAATCTGTTGCTATTGAGTTGATAGTCATAGCGAAATTATAGGGCAGAGAAAACGGCCCGATAGGGTTTCCATGGCTGTAAGTCTTTATGGAAGCAGATCGTCACATCTTTCCCCCTTGGAGCGGCTGGTGGGTTCAAACAGCTGACCTTTCTGTTAGCAGCCAAGCGCTTCAACCACTGCCCCACCAGAGCTCCTCTTAGATAGTTCTAATGGCTATTAAACACAAGGATACTGCTTCTGAGTTACAGTGAATGTCTGTCTGTCTGTCTGTTTTTTATAGTGCCTGTTCTTGTTAGGTGCATTCAAGTTGGTTCTGACTCATAGCAACCCTATGTACAACAGAATGAAACACAACCTGTCCTGCGCCATCCTCACAATCATTGCTATGTTTGAGCCCATTGTTGCAGCCACTGTATCAATCCATCTAATTGAGGGTTTTCATCTTTTTCAATGAACCTCTACTTTACCAAAAATCATGTCCTTCTCCAGGGGCTGGTCCTTCTGATAACATGTCCAAAGTATATGAGACGAAGTCTGAACACCATTGCTTCTAAGGAGAATTCCGGCTGTACTTCTTCCAAGACATATTTATTCATTCTTCTGGAAGTCCATTGGTATATTCAATATTCTTCACCAACACCATAATTCAATGCATTGATTCTTCTTCAGTTTTCCTTATTCATTGTCCAGCTTTTGTATGCAAATGAGACGGTTGAAATGACCATGGCTTGGGTTAGGTACACCTTAGTACTTAAAGTGACATCCTTGCTTTTCAACACTTTAAAGATGTCTTTTGCAGCAGATTTTCCCAAAGCAATACGTCATTTAGTTTCTTGACTGCTGCTTCCATACGCATTGCATCCGTTTGTTGAAATATCTCAGTAGGTATTCTGTCAATTCCTGGAGACTTGTTTTTCACCTTCAGTGCAGCTTGGACATCTTCATTCAGTACCATCGGTTCTTGATCATATGCTACCCCCTTAAATGGTAGAATGTTGACTAATTCTTTTTGGTACAGTGACTTTGTGTTTTCCTTCCATCTTCTTTTGATGCATCCTGTGGTCCTTCAATATTTTACCCACAGAATCCTTCAGTACTGCAACTTGAGGCTTGCATTTTTTCTTCAATTCTTTCAGCTTGAGAAATGCCAAGCTTGTTCTTTCGTTTTGCTTTTCTAACTCCAGGTCTTTTCACATTCACATTTCATTATAATACTTTGCTTTGTCTTTTAGAGCCACCCTTTGGAATCTTCTATTCAGCTCTTTTTACTTCATCATTTCTTCCGTTCACTTTAGCTATTCTACGTTCAACAGCAAGTTTCAGAGTCTCTTCTTACATCCATTTTGGTCTTTTCTTTCTTTCCTGTCTTTTAAATGATGTTTTGCTTTCTTCATGTATGATGTCCTTGATGTCATCCCACAACTCTTCTGGTCTTCAGTCATTAGTGTTTAATGCGCCAAATCTATTCTTGAGATGGTCTCTAAATTCAGGTGGGATGTACTCAAGGTCTCACTTTGGCTCATGTGGGCTTGTTTTAATTTTCTTCGGCTTCAACTTAAACTTGTATATGAGCGATTGATGGTCTGTTCCCCAGCTGGCTCCGGCCTTGTTCTGACTGATAAGATTGAGTTCTCCATCGTCTCTGTCCACAGATGTAGTTGATTTGACTCCTGTGTATTCCATCCAGCGAGGTCCACGTGTATGGTAGCTGTTTATGTTGTTGAAAAGGTTTGTTCTGGTGAATAGGTTTTTGGTCTTGCAAAATTCTATTATGTGATTTCTGGTGTCATTTCTATCACCAAGGCCATATTTTCTAACTACTGATCCTTCTCCTTTGTGTCCAACTTTCACATTCCAATCACCAGTGATTATCAATGCATTTTGATTGGGAGTTCAATCCATTTTAGACTGCAGAATTTGGTAAGAATTTTCAATTTCTTCATCCTTGTCATTAGTGGTTGGTGCATAAATTTGAATAGCCATATTAACTGGTCTTCCTTGTAGGCTTATGGATATTATCCTATCACTGACAGCATTGTGTTTATCTTGAAAAGATTTTTTTGTTTGTTTGTTTGTTTTGACAATGAATGCAATGGCACTCCTCTTCACTTTGTCATTCCCGGCATAGTAGACCATATGTTTGGTTCAAAATGGCCAATGTCAGTCCATTCCAGCTCACCTAATGCCTAGGATATGGATTTTTATGCATACCATTTCATTTCTGATGACTTCCAATTTTCCTAGATTCATACTGCATACATTCCATGTTCCAATTATTAATGGATATTTGCAGCCGTTTCTTCTCATTTTGAGTTTTGCCACATCAGTAAATAAAGGTCTCAAAAGCTTGACTCTATGCATGTCATTAAGGTCAACTCTACTCTGAGGAAGCAGATCTTCCTCCGTCATATTTTGAGTGCCTTCCAACCTGACGGGCTCATTTTCCAGCACCATATCAGACAATGTTCTGCTGCTATCCATAAGGTTTTACTAGCCAATTTTTTCAGGAGTAGATCCCCAGGTCCTGCTTCCCAGTCTGTCTTAGTCTGGAAGTTCTGCTGAAACCTGTCTACCATGGGTGACCCTCCTGCTGTTTGAAATAACAGTGGAATAGCTTCTAGCCTGATAGCAACAAGTAAGCCACTACAGGATGACAAAACTGACAGCCTAGCTTTTTATATTCTAGTCCTACATGCTTTGTTTTCCCCTGTATGTTAAAAAAAAAGGCAGAAAGAACGAACAAACCCATGTCCCAAGATTCCTTTTTAGTAAAATAATATTCCCCTGTATCTAGGCTTTTTACCATTGCAAAGTATCATTAAAGCCCTGGTCGTCATAGACCATGAGAGATACAGTTCTTGTTCTTATATGTTTACATGGCTAAATATCCCACAACTACTCCTCCCAACTCTGTACTTACAAATAAATGTCTCAGGGAAGATTCAGAAAAGAAAGGAGTAAGCTGTCTTCTATTCCTGTGTGAGTCCTACTCCTGATATTTCAGAATGACCAGAGGATTGGAGGAAGGAGAAGAAAGAGGACAGAGACTGGAGAATCATATCTTCCATGAGTTTCATGTATTATACATTTATTTGCAGTGGAGGCAATCATCTTTCTATTACATTGGGTTCCTCTATAGCACACTCACTTATACTCATTATTTTACATAGGAAGATGTAGGTGAAAGTATTATTTGTATGGCCATCCAGTTTATAAAAGGAAATGAAAATCTATCCACTTTGTGAATTTTCATATCACATTCTGATGTGACCATGTGTCTGAACGGCAGGCTGAATTATAAATAGTTGATATTCTGGTCTGATGCTGCAGTGTCTAATGAATTGTTGCCTCCATAAACTTTTTATGTGTTGCATCGTAGAAGTGAAGCAATTAAAATTTTTTGCCAGTTTGAATCTTCTGTATAAAGTATATTCTGCAAGGAAATAAATGTCTTTGATGCCTTTGACTGCTTGGTAAGCTACAGCTTTATTCAAACTGACTTTGTAATATCTTTAACTATACAGTCCTATGATGTTTTGCTGTCACATTTGTACTAAATGAATATTTGGACATCATTAAACCAAAACAACTTGCTGAACATTTTTGCTCCTCCCTTTATAAAATGAAATTTCAAGGCAGACTTTTTAATTTGCTTTGGGTCTCCTTTTATTAAGACTGTTTGCATCTCAAACAATTCCATTCTGACCTCCCTGGCATCATTGTGAAGAAATGCTTTGAGAAAAAGCTGATAGTTATGTTTCACAGAAGCCAAAGTTCTTTGTGCAAATTAAAATTACATTCCACTTTGCTGAACACTAAGAAAATCGGCTTTTGGAAAATTACTTCGGCCTTAAAGACTGGGCTGCCACTTACCAGTTAAACCCTGTTACTCTAATGTGCATCTGTGAGCATATATGCTTGGCTCTGACTCACACTGGACTAAACAAAATCTCATTAATAGGCCTGGCCTAAAGAAGCACTTAAAAAGACAGCTAATCATGTTCTACATGATGGGAAATGTCACTCAAGATCAGAATGGAGGTGAATTTTTGGACAAGTACTTCCATCAGAAGACTGCACCCTCTTCCAAAAAACAGTTTAGAATGCATCAGCGCTGGTCTTCCAACCATTCCCAGCACTCAACTCAGATTATCAATGAGCCATTTTTAGATGAGGACAAAAAGAAAAAAGAAAGAGGGGAAGTTGTCAACATGCAACAAAGAGAAGAGAGTGATAACAATTGTCCAGGCACTTCCCTGCGGGGTGACAGGTGTGGATGGGAAACAACCTTGCCTCCCAGAAACTTGCAGTTTAGAAGGAGAGTGATCAACAAAATGAAAGAAAATAAAAAAGCAATTACAAACAGTAAAAGCATTGCTTAAAATCAGATTTAAGCAAAGACAGAAGTTCTAAAGTCAGCTTGCAGGAGTAAAAGTCTTACAGAGGATTAACATTTGAGTTGCAACTTCAGGAATGAGTGATTCAAGAGACAAATGTAGTAAGGGCACTGAAGGCTTTTTTTAGAAACACAGCATATTCAGCATTGCTGGAGCAGGTTCAGAAGTTTAGAGGAAGGAGGTAAGGCTAGGCAGGTAACCCGAGACTGCTTCAAGAAGAACCTGGAGTGCCTTGAAAAGAAACTTGGGTTTGGTCCTGCAGTTAATTAAGAGCCAGTGAAGATTATTGTGTAGGGTAATAACCCAATTATACCTGATTCTTAGAAAAATCTTTCTGCTCACAGTACGGAAGAGAGATTTGAAAGTTGCAAGAGTACGGTCAAGCAACGACTGGGAAGGATGGGATCCTACCATAAATAAAGAATGTCCTTCTCAGAGTCATGTCTTTAAACATTTCCCAGTAGATACCTATGGCAAGACACTAAATCCAGCTCAGTAAAAAGCCAATTTCATGAGGAGGCCAACTGGCCTAGGTACAAGGCTCCATGATGGCCCAACTTAAATCCAAGAGTATACTGTAGAATTTAGACTTTGTCAACTCTCATAAACATTTTTTTTAAGTCAAGCTTTTGATACGTTTCAGACCATTGTGAATGGGAGAAGTTTAGAACATTCATGGCAGTTAAACGCAGATGTTACATTGACTAGGTCTTCTTTACTCAGGTTATATTGCTCGTCTGTCTAGTAACATAAAGCCTAGGATGTTAAACGGATTATGTGCAGTAGCTGTGTAGAAACGGATGCTCAGAGAGGTAAATGAGTACCTTTTAAGCAGCAGAGCTAGAATTCTAGCCTTGATCTTCCTGATGTTAAAGCCTGAGACATTTCCCTATGCCATCCTGCCATCTTGGAAGTAATGCTCCTTCTTAATTCAGTTTTGGCTTTCACTCAAGAATACAACTGAATTTCTTCAAAAATATGTGAGCAAAGAGGGGATTCACATTTCCCAGATGTGTCCCCACACCCAAGTCCCTAACGTTTGGAAACACCAAGCTTTTGTTGTTCATACATCTCATACTTTTTCTCAGTTTTTTTTTTTTTTTTTCTGTTTTTCTAGGTAGTAGGTCAATTCTTATCATTCCACTTTTATATTTAAAGAGTTGAGCTTTGTGTGTTTTATGCCAGTTAAATATTCCATCTTCTTATAACTAAATATAAAAATGAATAAATAGAGGTATGAATTTTCACAATTCTGCAGAAGACTGCATCCGTCTTTGGTTTCATCAATTTATATGTGATTATTTCTTATCATAAATAGGTTTTGAGATGTCAGGGTGATCCTTTTCTTTGCAGATTTCCCAAACAAAAATTTTTCGCAAAGCTATCTATACCCCTAGGAAGCTGGGAAAATATAGGTTTCCTGACAAGTAAGAAAACATGATCATTGATGACTGAGATAAGCGGCCCTTCTCTGGAGGTTTTTAATTACCACCTTTCATTTACATAACACTTGAAGCTCTTCCAAGAGCTTTCAGGTACATTATCACGTTTGTTCCTCAGTACAACCCTGCAAGGAGAGAGAGCAAATATTACAATCATCACTTTAAAGAAAAAGTCTCAAAGACTGAGAGAGGTGAAGTGCTTCGATAAGGTCACACAGCTAGTTAGGCATGGAGCTGGTGCTAGAAGTCAGAACAGCTAATTCAGAATCCTTTCTACCACATATCCCATAGTTCCACTGGCTAGAGAGATTTGAGAATGGCTCCTCCTGAAGGCCAATGGAGTATACAACTGATGACAAAATTAATATCTTACTTGCTTTTATCAGTTTTTATCATCCTTCCATGGGATACATCAAAAAATCTATTGTTTTGTTGGAAAAGAGACAAGGGGTGGGATTGTAGGCCGTTATTCCAGCAAAGTCTGCTGACTCTGGAGTCAGACAACCTTGGAGTCAACTCATCGCTGTTAAGCTATGAGACCTTGGGCCTCCTTCTCCTTAGCTACAAAATAAGGGTGATAATAGTACCTACCTCATAGAGTTATTGTGACGATTGGAAAGAATAATGCATATAAAGCACTTAGCACTGTGCCTGGTACCTACTAAGTGCTCAGTAAATGGTCTCTGTATTTTTACAGTTGTTATTCCTGTTGTTGTCATCATCGTCGCCATTATCATCATCATTATTTTTATGGATTATGGAGACTATAATTCTGAGCTCTGTGGGTAAGAAGCTCCAAATATTGCCAAGATGTCATTTGGGGGTTGTATTGGCCTGTACTTTTCCAGCCCTGACTCAAATAATGAGGTTTGCAATTTCATTGACTGGGTATACTAATTAGAAGCTTTTTAAAGATTTCTCTTGTCCATTGAGGCTACTAAATAATCTCCACATGGGTCAAGCTCTGTAATCACCCGGTTGCCTCATTGATTGTACAAGTTGGCGATTGGAGCCACGATGGAAAAAGATCTATGGTGAACAGAGCAAAAAGAGTGTAAAGGCCTGAACTCGAGCTTGTCTCTGGGCTGGTTCATTCTCTCATCAAACCCGAAACTCAACTTTCATCTGCATGATAATTAAATAACAGCACATTTTCTTAACCAGTATCCTGCCCATTTTTAAACACATCTTTTATTAGATGGTAGAGCTTATAAAATATTCATCAACACAAGCTACTGCAGTTTTTTTTTTTTTTTTTTTTTTCTGCTGACCTAACCTCAGAGCTGCTCAAGTGGAAATTAGATTTTTTTTGTTAACTTGCTGAAACTGTCTGCATTTGCTAGATTTCCTAAAGAGCAGGAAAAAAAGTAATTCCATAGGACTAATAAGGGCAACGTACATTCTTTTTCCAAAAAGACATACAAAAAGGGGGCAGAAATGCTATTCAGTGAGGATAATTGATATTGTAGCACAGCGTTCTGCCTAAGCTCATTGCGTTTTGAATTGGTGCACAGGTTCTTTGAATCCCTATCTAGAATAGCTTGTGGGTCTCTTACGTCTTACCTTGAATTAAGAAAGATTTTTAGGGACCTTGTGAAATGTAAGCTGCTTGTGGTATTAGCAAAAACAGACATGCGATTGCACTTTCAGAAAGAATGAGAGATTTTATGATTTTATAGATTTTTGCTCCTAATATAAAAGTCAGAAATGCTAATAACTTCTCTTTATCTGTATTATGTTCAACTCCTGCACATATTCTCTAGTCTTTCCATTCTCTCTTCTCCCCCTCAGTACCTTTCTCTCCTTTATTTCTCTCTCTTAATTAAAAAGTTTGAGGCTCCAAAAGGTTATGGGCTTGCTATTGAAAGTCTTTCTTGTTCTTTTGTAGCCATTGTAATGCCAGGACCTCAAAGGACCCTCTCCATAATCCCACATCTTACCTTGATGTCCTGGTTTTGAGGTAAACTTTGCTGCAGATAGTTGGAGACCCTTTTCATAAGAATGTTTAGCAAAACACTACAGTTTCCAAGACTGCCAATCTTTACAGAAGCAGACTGCCAGTTGAGCGCTTAACCACTGCACCACCAGGGCTCCTTCAACAAAACACTAAAAATAGATTAAAATACTGAAACCCTCAACATCAGCAAGTGTTTGACTCCTCTACAGCAAAAAAGCTACCTATCCCTGCCCTAACACCCCTCACATATGCCAAATGTGTCAACCATGGCATGAGCCCAAGTTATGTTTCCCTATTTTAATAAGGTTTAAATTTCTCTCATTAGAAGAGAAGAAAACCAGGTCAGCACTTAAATAGCTGAAGGGAAGGCAAACTTAGCCACACAGTAGAGCTTGAAGCTCTCCTTTTATGTTAACAATTATTGCATTAACACTTTCTTGCAATGAGATGTGTTTCCTGCCCACTCAGACACTAATTTTATGATAATTGAAATTTATGCTATTGAGTATTAAGAAAATTGAACCACGTGAACTGAAAATGTAATAGAGTAAGATCCTAATGGTTAAGTTTTCTGTTTGTAGTTTAAGGTCCTTGAGGGCACATACCAACAATCTGCTTAAAACTTTTCTATCTCTGAAGTAACCTTAGCAACAAGATAGTGTCAGAAGAGTGATATTTCCACTGACGTACTTTCCATTTGGTTAAAATGTTTATATTAGGTTTGAGATAAAGTGTAAGTAGTAGTAACTGCCAGGCCCTCTTGGTATAGCTTTATTTTCTCATTTCATCCTCCTGTTCTCATGTTACTTTTCCACCCTCTACTCTTTGGTAGCCCTGGTGGTGCAGTGGTTAAGAGTTCAGCTGCTAAACAAAAGGTCAGCAGTTCAAATCCACCAGTCACTTCTTGGGGCATTTCTACTCTGTCCTATATAAAGGGGCCCTGAGTTGGAATAGACTTGATGGCACCTAACAACAACATGAGTCGGAATCAACTCAACAGCAATGGGTTTGGTTTGGTTTGGTTTTCCCCTTTGGTACCTTCAGAAATAGAGAATCTATGATACAAGCAAGGGGTATTGGTGGTTCAGTGGTAGAATTCTTGCCTCCCATAGTGGGAGACCCAGGTTCAATTCCCGGTCAGTGCAGCTCATTTCACAGCTACCACCTATCTGTCAGTGGAAGCTTGTGTGTTGCTATGATGCTGAACAGGTTTCAGTGGAGTTTACAGATTAAGACAGGACTGCTTCTAAAAATAAACCAGTGAAAGCCCTATGGATCAAACCAATCCAATCCACAACTGATCACGGGAGTGGCTCAGGATCAAGCAGCATTTTGTTCAGTTGCACATGGGGTCACCATGAGTCAGGGCCTGTGATGGTTAAGACTGTGTGTCAACTTGGCTAGGCCATCATTCTCAGTGTTCATATGCGATCACTCCCATGATGGGATCTGCTGTGAGTAGCCAATCAGTTGAAAGGGAGTTTCCTTGGGCATGTGGTCTGCATCCAAATATAAGCAGAGGTTTTGGCTTCTTGCTCCCTCTAGATCCTGTGGCTGCCTGCTGTTCCTCTGACCACTGGTTCTTGGGACTTGAGCTATCAGCTTATCTGCTGATCTTGAGAATCATCGATCTTCACAGCCTGTTAGCGGGAGCCCTGATCTCTGACCTGCCAATCTTGGATTCACCAGCCCCTGCAAATACGTGAATCAGGAGAAATCTTGCAGTCTTGCCTGCCAATCTTAGGATTCATTGGTCTTCACAGCCTGTGAGCAAGAGCTCTGCTCTCCAACCTGCTAATCTTGGGTTCACCAGCCCCTGCAGCTACGTTAATTGGGAGAAGCCTCTATCCAGATCCATGGACTTGGGAAGTTCCAGCCTCTACAATCGAGTGAGCCATTTCTTTGGTATAAATCTCTCTCTCTCTCTCTCTCTCTCTCTCTCTCTATATATATATATATATATATATATATATATATATATATATATATATATATATATATATATATATATGCTTTACTGGTTTTGCTTCTCTAGAGAACCCAGCCTAAGACAGGGGCCAAACCAATTGAAGCTAACAACAAGTTACAAGCTTTGGGGAAAGCCTCAGACTTGCTGCAACGGGTCGAAAATCCTATGCCCTCCAAGCCTTAGGTCAGTTTTCTCATCATAACCAACCTAAAACAATTAAGCCTGCAATAATTAAGTCCACCAGTTTTCTAAATGGGGCTGAGGAGATAACCCCATGTCTGAAAAATGACTAGAATCATGGGGAGCTTGTCCTGCTCTGATAAAAAATAGCACAGCAAGGGGACATCTTCACAGGACTGTTGTGAGACCTCTGAACTTTACACATCCATCTGGTTCAGATGATTTCTTAAGACCCAACCCAAGATCCAGGGCTGTTAATCTCGATGTTCAAAAGGAAACTCTACCTTCCTCTCCACCATCAGGCACATCTTCCCAACATATACATTGAATATAGTATTTCTTTCTTCTCTAAAATACTATTAAATCAAGGAGTGCCTTATAATCTATGGAACTGTAGAATCATTGAAATCAGATCATTCCTCTGGCTCAGTTTGGAGCCGTCTGTATTAACACCCAAAGGTCTGCTTGTCTCTCAGCCTTTATACAAACCCTCCAAGTTTCTATGATAAAGCTACCCAACCAATCTCGCATTTGGACTCTGTGCCCAATCCAGCCCATCCAGTGCCAAAGATCTCAGGAAATACAGGCCATCCTTACATCCCAGTTATGGTAACCGAGCTCTTAACTTGTCTTGTTTCCTTTGGCAAAGTTCTCCCCCACCACCTCCTTTCTCTGTGGGCACAGGAAGTCATAAAATGCACCCTATCTCTACTGAGTATTCATCAGGTGCCGGGTGTTCTGCTAGGTGTCTTCAGGCATAGAAAATATCAGAACTTTGTTGAACTTCTTTACACTTCTTTTTGGTGTTTTCCCTTATTTTTATTTTGAATTGATATGGTAGTGGGGAGGAGCATTATAATCTCTTCAGCACTTATGTCATCTTAAGAATATAAGTCTAAGCCTCCATTTTTTGTCTGCTGCCAGATCTTCATAACATCCCAAGCTACTGATCTCTCAGAGCACTCACCATTACCTACATCTTGATTACAACAGCCCTCACTGACCTCCTGCTTGGGCTTTCTCCTACTTCCTGTTGATAATCACTACCCCATCCTTTGCTCTGGTCTTGGGAGTTCTGCTTGGTTTCCAGGACTCAAGCTGGGCATTCCACCTTGGGAAGCCTTGGTTATGAGGGTTACTCATTGTTTGATGAGTAGGCTGAGGGAGGGAGCTCAGCATAGAGTTGAAATCACTGATGTAGTGTCACAGGGGTGTGGCTGTCCTTGAGGAAGCTATTTATTTTCTCTGAACTTCAATTTCTCCATCTGTAAAGTGGGGAAAATAGTAGCACCTACCATTAGTGTTATATGAAAATTAAATGAGAAAATGTATGTAAATTGCTGACCACAGTATTCTATAATCAGTAGCGATTATTAACAATTATTATTAGGTGAATTAACCAAAAGCAAACAGAAAGTGGGTGACAAAATTCTAAGCCACTAACCTGCCTTGTTTCATTTTCAGAGCTAACCTAGTGGTGTTGATCTATTGCCCAAAGTAGGAAGCTCTCAGTCTAGGAGACCTTTGATTACTGTGGTACAACGGGGACTTTGGAGGGGCCAACTCTGAATATTCCTTCCCTTTCTCAGGAAAAACATTCTCATGTAGAGAGTAATTAAGCTTGCTTTGTACTGGCCAAAACTTGGGTTAATTGGAGGGAAAGAAAGACCAGCTCAAGAAAAGAAAGTTCTAATCATCTGTGCTATATGACAATGGAACAGATCCTAAAACGGCAAATCCCCATCACTGAATGTGTTTACACTAGGCTAGATGTTGTAGAGGGACTAAAAACTGGACTGCCTAATCTTTAAACTTCTTTCCATCCTTGAAATTCTAGCACTCAGGAAGCAAGGCAGCCTTCCAAAGTTTGTTCATTCATTCATTCATTCAATACTGATCTGTCAAATAATCTGTCAACATTAATCTGTCACCACTCCGGGTGATGATGTGGTTTGGGGATGTCAAAAACACTTTTTTAAAAAAAAGAAAAAACACTGCAGAGAGGATGCCATGAAGACGGTTTCTGTCTGAAATACTAGAAATTAAACTAAGATTTGTATAGTGTTAAAGAGCAAAAGGGCTTTTCTCTGGATAGTCAAAAAATTAAACACCTTGTAAATTCATTGTTCGTTTATTTATTTCTGAAGTGATTAACCATAAATTCAGTTTATGAACTACAACTATTTTCTATAGTAGTCTGTTGTATGACTTTACATCATTATCTGAGTCAGAAAGGCTTAACAAAACTTGATGTCCGTACAAATTCTTCAGGTGGATAAGGACAGGATCTGTAGTAAAACAAATTAGCAAGAGACTTCATCTCTTTTTACATTGCATAGCAGGAAATATAGAAGAGAAAATTGTTAATTATGATACAGATGAGAAATAGTTCATCCTACCTGGGTCTTTCTCCTTAGTCAACAGGTCAGGCTGGCAAGGCTTTTTGTTTAGTTCATTGTGTCATAAACATAGCTTCCACAAAAGAACAAGAAAGAATGTTCATATTTCACAAAAATGAAATACTTTTAGGTCTAAGCAAATCTTGCATTGTGAATTTCTTTTAACTGAAAGCTTATTTCATTATTAAAAGGAGCATCAGATTTCTTTTGGGTGGGTTTTTTTTTTCTTTTGTTTTTTATTGTACTTTAGATGAAGGTTTACAGAACAAACTAGCTTCTCATTAAACAGTCAGTACGTATATTGTTTTGCGACATTGTTTAACAACTCCATAACATGTCAGTACTCTCCCTTCTCCAACTTGGGTTCCCTATTATCAGCTTTCCTATCCCCTTCTGCCTTCTAGTCCTTGCCCCCGGGCTGGTGTGCCCCTTTAGTCTCGTTTTGACCTATGGGTCTGTCTGATCTTTGGCGAAAAGGTGAACCTCCAGAGTGACTTCACTACTGAGCTAAAAGGCTGTCCGGGGGTCATACTCTTGGGGTTTCTCCAGTCTCTGTCTGGCCAGCAAGTCTGGTCTTTTTCTAAGTTAGAATTTTGTTCTTCATTTTTCTCCAGCTTTGTCAGGGACCCTCTATTGTGATCTCTGTCAAAGCAGTCAGTGACAGTAGGTGGACACCATCTAGTTGTACTGGACTCAGTCTGGTGGAGGCCGTGGTAGTTGTGGTCTATTAGCCCTTTGGACTAATCTTTCCCTTGTGTCTTTAGTTTTCTTCATTTTCACTTGCTCCTGAAGAAGTGAGACTAGTGGAGTATCTTAGATGGCTGCTCATAGGCTTTTAAAACCCCAAACGCTACTCACCAAAGTAGAATATAGAACATTTTTTTTATAAAATATGTTATGCCAATTGAGCTAGATGTTCCCTGAGACCATGGTCTCCACAGCCTTCAACCCAGTAATTCAGTCCCTAAGGGAGTTTGGGAAGAATGGGAATTCCAGAACACTTAATTGTGCTCATGAGGAATCTGTACACAGATCAAGAGGCAGTTGTCCGGACAGAACAAGGGGATACTATGTGGTTTAAAGTCAGGAAAGATGTGTGTCAGGGTTGAATCCTTTCATCATACCTATTCAATCTGTATGCTGAGTAAATAATCCAAGAAGCCGGAGTATATGAAGAAGAAAGGGGCAACAAGATTGGAGGAAGACTCATTAACAACGTGCGATATGCAGATGACACAACAGTGCTTGCTGTAAATGAAGAGGACTTGAAGCACTTACTGGAGAAGATCAAACACCACAGCCTTCAGTATGGATTACACCTCAACATAAAGAAAACAAAAATCCTCACAACTGGACCAATAAGTAACATAATGGTAAACAGAGAAAAGATTAAAGTTGTCAAGGATTTCATTTTACTTGGATCCACAATCAACACCCAGTCAGGAAGCAGCAGTCAGGAAATCAAAAAACCCATTGCATTGGGCAAATCTGCTGTGAAGACCTCTTTAAAGTGTTGAAAAGCAAAGATGTCACCGAAGACTAAGGTGCACCTGACCCAAGCCATGGTATTTTCAATTGTATCATAAATGCATGAGAAAGCTGGACAATGAATAAGAAAGACAGAAGAAGAATTGATGCCTTTGAATTGTGGTGTTGGCAAAGAATATTGAATATACCATGAACTGCCAAAAGAACAAACAAATCTGTCTTGGAAGAAGTACAACCAGGATGCTCCTTAGAAGGAAGGATGGCGAAACTACGTCTTACATACTTCAAATATGTTGTCAGGGGGGCTCAGTCCCTGGAGAAGAACATCATACTTGGTAAAGTACAGGGTCAGTGAAAAAGAGGAAGACTTCGAATGAGATGGATTGGCACAGTGGCTGCAACAATGCGCTCAAGCATAACAATGATTGTGAGGATGGTGCAGGACTGGGCAGTGTTTCGTTCTGTGGTGCATAGGGTCGCCCTGAGTCAGAACTGACTTGACGGCACCTAACGACAACAACAAGGGAGTTTGGATTTGTCCACGGAGCTTCCATGACCTTACCCTGACCAAGTTGTACTGGCTTCCCTAGTATTGTGTACTGTCTTACCCTTCACCCAAGTTACCACTTACCTGTTGTCTATTTAGTGTTTTTCTACCCCCACTCCTCCCCTCCCTCGTAACCATCAAAGATTGTTTCTTTTTGTGTGTAAACCTTTTCATGAGTTTTTATAGTAGTGGTCTCATACAATATTTGTCCTTTTCTTATTGACATTTCACTCAGCATAATGCCCTCCAGGTTCATCTATGTTGTGAGATGCTTCGCAGATTCATCATTGTTCTTTACCTTGGCATAGTATTCCATTGTGTGTATGTACCATAGTTTATCCATTCATCTGTTGATGGGCATCTAGATTGTTTCCATCTTTTTGCTATTGTAAACAATGCTGCAACGAGCACAGGTGTGCATATGTCTATTCGTATGATGGCTCTTATTTCTCTAGGATCTATTCCTGGGAGTGGGATTGCTGGATCATATGGTATTTCTATTTCTAGCTTTCTAAGGAAAAGGCATATCATTTTCCAAATTCGTTGTACCATTTTGCATTCCCACCAGCAGTGCGTAAGAGTTCCAATCTCCCCGCAGCCTTTCCAACATTTGTTATTTCCAGTGTTTTTGATTTGTGCCAGTAATGCCGGGGTGCGATGGTATCTCATTGTGGTTTTAATTTGCATTTCTCTAATGGCTAGTGATCGCGAGCATTTCCTCTTGTGTCTCTTGGCCATTTGAATGTCTTCTTTGGTGAAGTGTCTGTTCATTTCCTTTGCCCATTTTTTAATTGGATTATTTGTCTTTTTGTTGTAGAGGTGTTGGATTTTCCTACAGATTTTAGAGATTAGGCTTTTGTCAGATTTGTAATAGCCAAAATTTTTTTCCCAGTTTGTAGGTTCTCTTTTAATTCTTTTGGTGGAGTCTTTTGATGAGCATAAGTGTTTAATTTTTAGAAGATCCCAGTTATCTAGCTTATCTTCTGGAGTTTGTATGTTGTTAGTTATGATTTGTATCCTGTTAATGCCGTGTATTAGGGTCTCTATCATTGATCCTATTTTTCTTCTATGATCTTTATAGTTTTTTTTATATTTAGGTCTTTGATCCATTTTGAATTAGTTTTTGTGTATGGTGTGAAGTATGGGTCCTGTTTCATTTTTTGCAGATGGACATCCAATTTTGCCAGCACCATTTGTTAAAAAGACTGTCTTTTCCCCATTTGATGGACTTTGGGACCTTGTCGAAGATCAGGTGACCGTAGGTGGATGGATTTACATCTGGGTTCTCGATTCTGTTCCATTGGTCAATGTATCTGTCGTTGTACCAGTACCAGGCCCTTTTGACTACCGAAGCTATGTAATAGGATCTGAGGTCAGGTAGTGCGAGTCCTCCTATGTTATTCTTCTTCTTCAATAGTGCTTTACTTATTCGGGGCTTCTTCCCTTTCCATATAAAGTTAATGATTAGTTATTCCATCTCTTTGAAGAATGTTGTTGGTATTTGGATTGGGATTGCATTGTATTTGTAGATTGCTTTGGGTAGAATTGTCATTTTCACAAAGTTGAGTCTACCTATCCATGAGCATGGTATGTTTTCCCATTTGTGTAGATCCCTTTTGGTTTCTTGCAGTAGTATTTTGTGGCTTTCTTTGTATAGGCCATTTACATCCCTGGTTAGATTTATTCCTAAGTATTTTATTTTTTTAGGGGCTATTATAAATAATATTGTTTTCCTGATTTCCTTTTCATCATTCTCTTTATTGGTGTATAGGAATCCAACTGATTTTTGTATGCTGATCTTGTATCCTGCTACTCTGCTGAATCTTTCTATTAGTTGCTTTTGTGTTTTCTATATATAGTATCATATCATCTGCAATTAGGGACAGTTTAACGTCTTCATTAACAATTTGGATGCCCTTTATTTCTTTTTCTGGCCTTATTGCTATAGCCAATACTTCCAGCATAATGTTAAATAGGAGTGGTGATAAAGGACATCATTGTCTTGTTCCTGTTCTCAAGGGGAATGTTTTCAGCCTCTCTCCATTATGAATGATGTTGGCTGTTGGTTTTGTATACATGCCCTTTATTATGTTGAGGAATTTCCCTTCTATATCTATTTTATTGAGAGTTTTTATAAGGAATGTGTGTTGGACTTTGTCGAATGCCTTTTCTGCATTGGCTAAGATGATCATGTGATTCTTTTATTTTGTTTATATGGTGGATTATGTTGATTGATATTCTAGTGTTGAACCATCATTGCATATGTGGTATGAATCCTACTTGGTCGTGGTGTATTATTTTTTTATATGATGCTGAATTCTACTGGCTAGAATTTTGTTGAGAATTTTTGCATCTATATTCATGAGAGATATTAGTCTGTAATTTTCTTTTTTTGTGGTGTCTTTGCCTGGGTTATACTGGCTTCATAGAATGAATTTGGAAGTATTCCTTCCTTCTCTATGCTCTGAAATAATTTGAGTAGTACTGGTCTAAGCTCTTCTCTGAATGTTTTGTAGAATTCTCCAGTGAAGCCGTCTGGGCCAGGGCTTTTTGTTGTTGTTGGGAGTTTTTTATATTACCTTTTCAATCTCTTCTCTTGTTATAGGTCTATTCAGATTTTCAACATCAATTTGTGGTAGTTTGGGTAGGTAATGTATTTCTCGAAATTTGTCCATTCCCTCTAGATTTTCAAATTGGTAGGAGTATAGTTTTTCATAATACTCTGTTACGATCCTTTTTATTTCAGTTGTATCTGTTATAATGTCTCCCACTTCATTTCTTATCTGGGTTTTTTGTGTCCTCTCCTGTTTGTCTTTTGTCACTTTAGCTAGTGGTTTGTCCATTTTGTTGATCCTTTCAAAGAACCAACTTTTGGTTTTGTTGATTCTTTCTATTGTTTTTCTATTCTCTATTTCATTTATTTCTGCTCTAATCTTTATTATTTCCTTTATTCTGATGGCTGTTAACTTCTTTTGCTGTTCTCTTTCTATTTGTTCAAGTTGTGTGGCTAATGTTTTGATTTTGTCCCTTTCTTGTTTTTTGATGTGTGCATCTGTTGCTATAAATTGACCTCTGATCACTGCCTTTGCTGTGTCCCAAAGGTTTTGTCCTGATGTGTTTTCATTCTCATTTGATTCTAGGAATTTTTTTATTCCATCTTTGACTTCTTCTATTACCCAGTGGTTTTTAGGCTAAGTGTTATTCAGTTTCCATGTAATTGATTTTTTTTGCTTGCTCTTCCTGTTGTTAATTTCCACTTTGATGGTGTTGTGATCAGAGAAGGTACTTAGTATTATCTCAATGTTTTGGATTTTGTTGAGAGTTGATTTGTGGCCTAAGATGTAGTCTATTCTGGAGAACATTCCACGTGCATTGAAAAAGAATGGGTACTTTGCAGCTGTTGGGTGGAGTGTTCTATCTATGTCTGTGAGGTCAAGTTGGCTGATTGTGCCCTTTAGATCTTCTGTATTTTTGTAGAGTTTCTTTCCAGATGTTCTGTCCTTTACTGAAAGTGGTGTGTTTATGTCTCCTACTATTATAGTGGAATTGCAAATTCCTCTTTTCAGTGCTGTGAAAGTTTGTTTTATGTACTTTGGAGCCCTGTCATTGGGTGGGTAGATATTTATTACGGTTATGTCTTCATGCTGGATCATCCCTTTAACCATGATATAGTGCCTTTCTTTGTCTTTTATAGTGGATTTTGTTTTAAAGTCTATTTTATCTGAGATTAGTATTGTCACTCCTGTTCTTTTTGGTAGCTGTTTGCTTGATATATTTTTTTCCATCCTTTGATTTTTAATAAATTTCTAAGGTGTGTCTCTTGTAGACAACATATTGATGGATCCTGTTTTTTTATCCATTCTGTCACTATCTGTCTCTTTATGGGTGCATTTAGGCCATTATGTTCAGTATAATTATTGATAGGTGTGAGTTTATTGTTGTAATTTTACAGTGCTTTTTTTTTTTTTTTTTTGTGGTACTGATGATTTCTTTGTTCCTCTTACTCTCCTGTGTTGAATTTCTTTTGTTTGTGGATTTTTTTTCATTCCTTTTGTTTTTGCAGATTTTGTTTTTAATGAGACTTTATGGGTTTTTTTTCTTTATTTTGATGAGTAGGTTTGTTAACTTTCTTTGTGGTTACCTTGAAATTTACCCTTATCTTCCTAGTTTTGAACCAGTCTATTATTATTTGCTATTGGCTTGCCTTTCTCTCCATTAGAAATTTCTATACCTACATCGTTTATTCCCTGTTTTATTGTTCTCATGTTATTGTCATTTGCAGATTAAACTCTCTGGTTTCCTGGTGTAAATCTTTTGGTTTTGAATAGCCCTTGAGAGTTCATTTTCTAAGTTGGTATCTGGCTGATGTGATCTTGTGTCCTAGATTCAGGCTGTGGTCTGATGTTCTTTGTTCTCAAACTGAAGGATTCCCTTTAATAATTCTTGTAAGTCTGGTTTGGTTTGTACATATTCCCTTAATTTCTGTGTATATGGAAATGTCCTAATTTCACCATCATATTTGAATGAGAGTTTTGCAGGATATGTTATTCTTGGTTGAGAATTTTTTTTCTATCAGGGTTTTATATATGTCATCCCATTTCCCTCTTGCCTTCATGGTTTCTGCCGAGTAATCAGAGCTTAGTCTTATTGTTTCTCTTCCGTATATGACTTTTTCATTTTTTATCAAGTTGCTGTCTGGATTCTTTCTTTGTCTTTAGTTTTAGCAAATGGGATTATGATATGCCTTGATGATTTTCTTTTGGGGGTCTATCCTATATGGGGTTCATTGAGCTCTTGAATGTTCACTTTTCATCTTTCATGGTATTAGGGAAGTTTTCTGTCAGCAATTCTTCAGTGATCCTCTCTGTGTTTTCTGTTTTCTGCCCCTGTTCTGGAACTCCAATCACTTGCATATTTTTGCTTTTGATTGTACCCTACATAATTCTCAGGGTTTATTAATTTTTATTTGTTCTTTTTTCTGATTTTTCCCCAAACAAAGTAGTATTCAAGTGTTGGTCTTCAGTTTTGCTAATCCTGTCTTCCATTGTTTCAAACCTGTTCCTCAGCCCTCCTGTGACAGTGTCCATTTCTGAAATCTTGTTTGTTTAACATTTGGATTTCTAATTGTTGTTTTTGTATGATTTCTAGTTGTGAATTTATTTTGGCACTTTGTGCCTGTATTATTTTCCTGAATTCTTCCATATTTTGTCTGTATTTGTCTGTCTTTTCCATGAATTTGTCTATTTTTTTCCTCATTTTTGTATGCTTTTTGCTTCAGCTCTTGAATAGCTCTGAATATTAAAGATTTGAACTCCCTTTCAGGTAATTCCAGTGACTTTTCTTCTACTGGAAAGTCATCTGGTGTTTTATTTTGGATGCCTACTGGAACCAGCCTGTCCTGTTTTTTTATATGTTTTAATATTGTATGTTGTCTTCAGGACATTCAGTAGTTATTTTCTTTGTTTATTGGTTGTAGGTTTGTTTGTTTCGTCCTGCTTTTTTATTTTATTTGGTTATGTCTGAGCAGGTGGGCTGTGAGTTCTTTGTTGTTTGCTTGTCTGTGGACACAATATTTTTCACCTCTTTGTCCAATGGGCAGGGCCAGTCACTCAGATATGGTGCAGCAGGACAGTTCCAGCTGAAGGGGAGGGGCTGAGATGGGTTGTTTGTGTCACATACTGGGGCTGACAAGGTGAGCCAGTGGTCAGTGCAGGGCAGGTTCCAATAGGCCATGCCCGTGCAGCTCGGGAGTGTAATGTTCAGTACATGGTGCAGATAGGCAGAAGGGAGGGGGATGAGGAGGTTGTGATGTGTGGAGCTAGGTTTGGTATTGAAAAGAAGAGAGAAAGGAGAGAAAAACAAGAGCAACAACAAAAAAAAGTGCTGAGGGAGCCTGCTGTTGGAGTGGAGACACAAGAAACCAAGAAATGAAGAAGAACAAAAAGGAAAAAATAAAATATATAAATAAATAAATTCCCCCAGGGAATCCACCAATGTGGCTGCACAGACCAAGGAAGTGGCTCCCAAGCTGCACTGTACAGCCTCGCTAGAAAAGGTGGAGATGATACACTGGGCCAGATGTTCAGGAGACAAGAAAAGGAGGTTAGTAGAAAAAGATGAGAAACCAAGAAATGAAGAAAAATAAAAAGGAAAAAAGAAAGAGAAAACAAACAAAAAGAAAAAAAAAGCCCCAGGGATCTCACCAGCCTGGTGGTGCCAACCAGGGAAGCAGTTCCCCAGCTGAGCGGTGCTTCACATCCTGTCAAGAAGAAGCAAAGACGGCACGCAGAGTTAGGTGTTTGAGAGAAAGGAGGAGGAGGAGATGAGACGTAGGGAAGAAACCAAAAGAGGCCAAAAAAAGCAACACCATTAACAAAGAAATGGCAGTGAAGAAGCCAGCCAGTATGGGCAGGGTGAATCTGCGCAGCACAGAATAGGCGCCTCCCATGCTGCAGTCGCAGCCTGCTGGGAAGCAGTGGATTGACCTGCTGGGAAGCAGTGAATCGGCCCCCCAGGAAGCCAGGAATCGGCCCGCCGGGAAGCAGCGAATACCAAGCAAGAGTGGAGGGTGGGAAAGCATTTCTCGCTGGTTACCAGGTGCTCTGTCTCCTGCTGACAACTCTGTGAATCTGCTTTCCCATACTCCCTGTCCACTGATCTCTGACAGGAGTCCAAGATGGTGGATCCATGCTGCATTACCTGATAGGGGACCTCTGCTCATAACTCTCCTTGCTCTCTGTTCTCTGTCAGTTTCTTATTCCATTCCATGCTTGGTCAAGTTCTTTATCTCTTCATTTGACACTTAGGGTTCCAGGATTGACATTAGTGTCTGTGTTACTTAGTTTTTCAGGTCTTTGCTGTGGAAGGACTGCATGGTGCTTCCATCTATAGTGCCATATTGGCTCCACGTTTTCAAGAATCAGATTTCTGATTTCATATCTTCCTTTTTCAGTAAAAGGTTTGAATATACCATGAACTGCCAGAAGCATGAACAAATCAGCCCTAGAAGAAATACAATCAGAATGCTTCTTAGAAGCAAGGATGTAAAGACTTTGGCTCACTTACTTTAGACACATCATCAGGAAAGATCAATTGCTAGACAAGGATATAATGTTTGGTAAAGTGAGTCAGTGAAAATAAGGGAAACCCTCAATGAGATAGATTGACACAATAGCCACAACAATGAACTCAAGCATACCAACAATCATAAAGATGGCAAAGGACCAGGCAATGTTTCGTTCATGTTATACATAAGGTTGCCATGAATCTGAGCTGACTAGACAACAACTAACAGCAACACAGCAATGCTGTAGAATGGGTGTTATCATCCCCTTTGCAGAAGACAATGCCAACTCAATGGCAACTAACAGCGATAATAACAATTATGTATGCAATCATGCTCAACTTCCAGGTTGTGTTCTGCAGAAAAGGGATAAACTTGTGAGCTAAGACAGGTAAGTCCTGCCCTTGTGAAGTTTACATTTTAATGACAAAGAAAACATTAACCACATAATTGCATGAACAAATATCAAGTTGCAAGGGAGACAAAGGACATGTGGCAATGAGAATCTATAATGGGAAGATCCGATCTAGTTGGGGAATCTTGAGGAAAAAAATTTGTGGGCTGATATTTGCAGCACAAGGAAGCCTTACCTAGGGGAACAGGAGAGGGAACAATCTTCCAAGCAGAGGAAGCCAACTCTGACTCAGAACAACCCCATGAGTGTCAGAGTAGAATTGTGCTCCACAGGGTTTTCAATGGATGATTTTTTTGAGTAGATCACCAGTCCTTTCTTCCTAGGCACCTCTGGGTACACTTGAACCACCAACTTTTCTTTTAGCAGTAAGTGTGTTAACCATTTGCACCACCCAGAGACTCTACAGAGGAAATAGCATATGCCAAATCCTTGCGGTGGGAGGAAGAGCGGCAAATAGAAGATACTGAGGGAGGTTCTCTGCTGGAGCAGAGAAAAGGAGCGAGCTGTCTGAAGAAACCAGAGATAAGAGGTAAAGAGTATTGACTTTTTCTCACAAATAATGGGAACCCAAGAAGTTTTCTAAGCAGGAGGGTGACCTGAGTGCCGTCTGCCTCCTGGCATTCAGAAACATTTCTGGAACCTTAGTGCCCCTCTCCAGCAGAGTCACCCCTACCCCTTACCCCTTCTCCCCTGAGATGAGAAAAGACAGGAAACATTCAATGGGAGTCTTGCTACATTACAGCTCTTTTATTCAGTGCCTCACAAATTAGTTGCAAAAACTTGCCCCGGAGACAAGGAGATGCAAATGCAAACGACATGGAATTGTAATAACATAAACATTATGAAACAATGCGAACCAGTTGGGCCCCCCATGGAGAAATAATCCCCATACTCCTTTACCAATTGCCTTTATGGAGAGCTCATAAAATTTACCATTATTAAAACTGAGTTGCAATTATTTCTCTTTCTTTGGTTCATCAGTTGTGAGGAAAAAACTGTGTTCTCCTTCTTTTCTGGAGTTCATCAGATAGCAATAAGGCAACACGGATTGACAGGACTGGGGCCTCTGTTGATGGAAGAAAGGCAGGAGAACTCGTGGGGCCGTTGTCACAGATGTGGCTTTGGAGGTGGAAGTGGTTAAGAAAGTGGTAGCGGCAGATGCGGCCTCGGCTAACAAGTGTGCTTGGGAAGCCAAAGTCATTACGGTATGTTGACATAACATTTGCCAGCTTCACAGGGGCCATCATTGCAAATTAGATTTAATATTGATCAAGTTGTTCACAATCAGGGCCAGGAGAAAATTGGACACAGAGTTCTTAGTCAAAATTGGCTCTTAAGATTCTGCTTTCTAATTAACATAGAAGAACAGAAATCCAGGGCCCCTCAGGCTGACCCAGCATGCGTAACCACTTTCCCACTCCCTGAGGGCAGTGAGGAAGTGACAATGATTTCCACTGTCCTTGTAGGTTCTCTCCCAGGCCAGGGCTGCTGTGCAGCTGTGCAGCTGTGCAGGAGAGAGAAAGGGTAAAAGGTGGGCTGTGGCAAAGGGGATGAGGGTTTTCAGAGCGCAGATGGCTGCATTTCTTTTCCCAATCTAAACCTTGGAAAGTTGAGGAAATTTAAAGAAATTTGGTTTGCCCTTAGTTTGGTTTTGAAATAAGAAATTTTTTTAAAAAATCAGTCAATGTTAGCACTTTGGAGAAGTTAAACGTCCCATGAGCTACTGTCCTAGATAGACCCCTTGAAGCAGCATGGTGCTCAGTGTGGTGCTTTCAATCCTGGCACTAGCGCTTGTCTGACTTTTGGCAAATTTCTTGACATCTCTGAATTGCAATGTCTTCTTCTATAAAATGGAAATAATGACACTATCTACCTCAAACACTTGCTGTGAGGACTGACTAGAATAATGCATTTATTATATAGTCAGTAAATGTCAGGCTTACTTATCAGTATTATCGTAAGCTTGTTACGAGGATATGTTTTTTCTTATTGTATTATACTAATCACAACAACAACAACAGGAGCGTGGCATTTAATTTTTTACTTTAAAAACAATAACTGGCCAGAGCAACCCCAATACAAGCATCAGAAATGTCCTCCAGGCCGTTTTAGACGTATCTACCAACTGCAGCCCCAAGCCTGAGCCTTGAAGAATCCTTGAACTGCAAGTTGCCCTTTTTTACATCCTTTTCCCATGAGCTTCAGGTGGACCCAACCCTTCTCAAGGCTTCTCCTGACTTTCCATGCACTTCCATGACTAGGATCAGAGACCGTGTCTCATTTATCCTTGGATCTTAGACACCTTACACAGAACTTGGCCCTTGGATTTGGGACTATGTTGAGACAATGGAAGCTCCTAGGACACAAAAGTTAAAGAGTTGCTGTCATATGCCAACTCTAAGAGCGAGTGTCTCCTTGAATTTTTGCCCTAAGCATCTAGCTTCCTTCACCCTATTCCTTATCCTGCTTAAAGGGGATCCTTAGAAGGATTGACATGAATAAATAAATGAAGGAAAAAAAGGGTTCCCCAACCGTTCTCTTATGCAAGCTTCCAATGCCCAGATGCTACTTCTACTTTTGCCAGCCCACGTACACATGGGAGGTGAAGATTTTTGAGACAATAAAGGTTTTAGACATCTACTTTTCCAACAAACACAAAAAAACAGTCATTTTTAAAAAAATCTAACCAGCAGTCTCAGGTTTATCTCACCTGCAAAGAGTTCTTCCTCTAAGCATCATGACATTATTAGTCTTCAAAATTAATTGTAAAACTCAAGTCCAACCAGAAAACATCTGCTGCCCTTAAGTAAAAGGCTAACCAAGGAACTGAAAGGAAACAGGTCCCAGGACTCGGCTTCCTGTTTATTAATTTACAAAGCCTGCTTCCTCCTGCTCCCTGACATGCTTCCCAGGAAGAATTAGGCACATTTGTGTTCCTGTGGGATTTTATTCTGTCTCCCAACCACTATTTCTTGTGCCAGAGACACTTTTCTTAGTTTAAAAAAATATATATTTCCCTTTGACCATCCATAATCCCTCATTTAATTCCAACCTCCTCCTTCAACTCCAAAAGCTTTCTTCCCCGGGAGCCACAGACCTCCAATCCATGTCTCCTATTTCCCATTGCAGTAGACTTATCCATCCTCAGACACAAAATTTCAACTATGGAATTTGTTTATGGAATAAGACCATGCTATAAAAATGTGCAGTGTTTTATCATAAGCATAATGCATGTGATAAAATATACATATAAGAAAAACGCATCCAAAAGATGATAAACAACAAAAATCACAAGCATTTCCTGCACATTTACTATGTGTTAAACCTTATTACCTTTTATCCTGCCACTAATTTACTTAGTTTCCTGTCTTCTAAAATGTGCCATGTGAACTGCATAGTTTATGTGAAGGCATACACTGCAGAGCTATTCTGTTTACTGATCCTCTGAGGGGCCCAGGGCCAGACTTTGTCATTACACATTGAAATGTACATCTGTCATCTTTTCCTGCCCAGAAGCCATTCCCAATTTTGTTTTTTTTTTTTTTTTTTTTTGGAAACCATATCTCCCCCTCTCTCAGTTCATGTACACCGGGTGGGACTAACTCCATTGTGGTTTCAGAGATGTGTATGGATCCTAGGTCTGTCCAGTCAGAATGGTACTAGGTTTTCCTAGCCCCTGTGATTGTCCAAGTGAAGTGTAGGCTCACAGTTGAAGCCAGAATGATAGGAAGCACAGATGCAGGTCATTAGCTGGAATTACTGGAAAAGAGAATCCTTTTCTAATCAGAATGGCTATAAGCTAGCAGTTGCTGAATGGCCACTTTGGCATCATGAAGGAAAAGCCTGCCTACAGAAAGGATACCTGGAGCTAAAGAGAGAAATGTTCCTGAACACCTTGTTCTGAAATTTATGCCATCTATGTCAGAGTTGTACTTTTGAGATACATAAGCCAATTTTTTCTTTTTCTTTTTTTTTTTTACTTAAGCAAATATATTGACTGTCAGTTTGCTGTACTATGGTGGCTTGCATGTTGCTGTGATATTGACTGTCAGTTTGTTGTACTGTGGTGGCTTGCATGTTGCTGTGATACTGGAAGCTTTGACAACAGTATTTCAAATACCTGCAGAGTCACCCTTGGTGGACAGATTTCAGCAGGGCTTCCAGACTAAGATAGACTGGGAAGAAGGACCTGGCGATCTACTTCTGAAAAAATTGGCCAGTGAAGACCTTATGGATAGCAGTAGAACATTGTCTGATACAGAGCGAGAAGACGAGCCCCTCAGGTTGGAAGGCACTCAAAAGACAACTGGAGAAGAGTGGCCTCCTCAAAGTAGAATTGACCTTAATGATGTGGATGGAGTCAAGCTTTCAGGACCTTCATTTGCTGATGTGGCACAGCTCGAAATGAGAAGAAACAGCTACAAACATCCACTAATAATCAGAACATTGAATGTACGAAGTATGAATCTAGGAAAATTGGAAGTCATCAAAAATGAAATGGGATGCATACACATCAGTATCCTAGGTATTAGTGAGCTGAAATGGACTGGTATTGGTCATTTTGAATCAGACAATCATATGGTCTACTACGCCGGGAATGACAAATTGAAGAGGAATGGCATCACGTTCATCGTCAAAAAAAAAAAAAAACTTCAAGATCTATCTTGAAGTACAAAGCTGTCAGTGATAGGATAATATCCATATACCTACAAGGAAGACCAGTTAATACTACTATTATTTAAACTTACGCACCAACCACCAATGCCAAACCAACTTCTGCAGTCTGCAACTAATCAAACAAGCAATCAAGACACATTGATAATTACTGGTGATTGGAATGCAAAAGATGGAAACAAAGAAGAAGGATAGGTAGTTGGAAAATATAGCCTTGGAGATAGAAACAACTCTGGAGATTGCATAATAGAATTTTGTAAGACCAACAACTTCTTCATTGCAATACCTTTTTTCAACAACATAAATGGCAACTATACACGTGGACCTTACCAGATGGAAAACACAGGAATCATATAGACTACATCTATGGAAAGAGACAGTGGAAAATCTCAATATCGTCAGTCAGAAGAAAGCCAGGGGCCTACTGCAGAACAGACCATCAATTACATGCAAGTTTAAGTTGAAGCTGCAGAAAATTAAAACAAGTCCATGAAAGCCAAAAGATGACCTTGAGTATATCCCACCTGAATTTAGAAACCGTCTCAAGTATAGATTTAATGCATTGAACACTAATGACCAAAGACCAGGCAAGTTATGGAATGATATCAAAGACATCATACATGAAGAAAGTAAGAAGTCATTTAAAAGACAGCAAAGAAAGAAAAGAACAAAATGGATGTCAGAAGAGACTCTGAAACTTGCTCTTGAACACTGAGGAGCTAAAACAAAAGGAAGAAATGAAGAAGTGAAAGAGCTGAACAGAAAATTTCAAAGGGCAGCCCAAGAAGACAAAGTAAAATATTATAATGAAATGTGCAAAGACCTGGAGTTAGAAAACCGGATGGGAAGGACACACTTGGCATTTCTGAAGTTCAAAGAACTGAATAAAAAATTCAAGCTTCAAGTTGCAGTTTTGAAGGACTCTATGGGCTATAGGGTCGCTATGAGTCAGAATCGACTCGACAGCAAGGGGTTTGGTTTCTTTTCCCCCCCATGGGCAAAATACTGAAGGATGCAGGAAGCATCAAGAGAAGATGGAAGGAATACACAGAGTCACTGTATCAAAAAGAATTGTCAACATGCAACCATTTTGAGAGGTAGCGTATGACCAAGAACTGATGGTACTGAAGGAAGAAGCTGCACTGAAGGCACTGGCGAAAAACAAGGCTCCAGGAATTGACAGAATAATAGTTGAGATGTTTCAACAAATGGAGGCAGTGCTGGAAGTCTCACTCATCTGTGCCAAGAAATTTGGAAGACAGCTACCTGGCCAACTAACTGGAAGAGATCTACATTTGTGACCATTTCAAAGAAAGGTGATCCTACAGAAGGAGGAAATTACTGAACAATATCATTATATCACATGCAAGTAAAATTTTGCTGAATATCATTCAAAAGTGGTTGTAGCCAGAAATTCAAGCCAGATTCAGAAAAAGATGTGGAATGAGGAATATCATTGCTGATGTCAGATGAATCTTAGCTGAAATCAGAGAATATAAGAAAGATGTTTACCTGTATTTTATTGACTATGCAAAGGCACTGGGCTGTGTGGATCATAACAAGTTATGGATAACATTGTGAAGAATGGAAATTCCAGAAAACTTAATTGTGCTCCTGTGGAACCTGTACATAGACCAAGAGGCAGTTGTTCTAACAGAGCAAGGGGTTACTGCATGGTTTAAAATCAAGAAAGGTGTGTGTCAGGGTTGCATCATTTCACCATACTTATTCAATCTATATACTGAGCAAATAATCTGTGAAGTTGGACTGTATGAAGAAGAATGTGGCATCAGGATTGGAGGAAGACTCACTAACAACCTGCAATATGCAGATGACACAATTTTGCTTGCTGAAAGCTAAGAGGACTTAAAGCACTTACTGATGAAATCAAAGGCTACGGCCTTCAGGATGGATTACCCCTCAACATAACTGGACTAATAAGCAACATCATGATAAATGGACAAAAGGTTAACATTGTCAAGGATTTCATTTTACTTGGCTCCACAATCAACACCCATGGAAGCAGCAGTCAGGGAATCAAAAGATGTATTGCATTGGGCAAATCTGCTGTAAAAGACCTCTTTAAAGTGTTAAAAAGCAAAGATATCACTTGGAAGACTAAGGTGCACCTAACCCAAGCCATGATATTCAATTGCCTCACATGCATGTGAAAGCTGGACAATGGATATGGAAGACCAAAGAAGAATTGATGTTTTTGAATTATGGTGTTGCCAAAGAATATTGACTATACCATGGACTACCAGAAGAACAAACAAGTCTGTCTTGGAGGAAATACAGCCAGAGTGCTCCTTGGAAGCAAGTATGGCAAGGCTTTGTCTCATGTACTTTGGATATATTGTCAGGAGAGACCAGTCCTTGGAGAAGGATATCATGCTTGGTAAAGTAGAGGGTCAGCAAAAAAGAGGAAGACCCTCAATAAGATGGATTGGCACAGTGGCTTCAACAATGGACTCAAACATGATAACAATTGTGAGGATGGCACAGGACCCGGCAGTGTTTTGTTCTGTTGTACGCAGGGTCACTATAGATGGAACCGACTCTGGCACCTAACAACAATATAGCAACAATAAGCCAATATATGATATATGATGCACTCATCCACACTAGTCACTGAAGCAATGATTTAAATCAATCCAAGAGTAGTAGTTACTTCCACTGAAACCCAGTAACTTGGCCTATACCAGTTACTGTCATTGTCTTCACAATCAAATCTATCACGCAGGCTCCAAGTAATCAGTGCAAGTTGGCCCCAAAACAGTCCACTAAGTATTATCCCTAAGTGTGTGAGGGTTCCTTGGGTGGCACAAACAGTTAAGCACTTGACTACTAAGTGAAATGTTGACAGTTTGAATCCAACCAGAGGCACCTTGGAAGACAGGCCTGATGATCTGCTATGAAAGGTCACAGCCATGAAAACCCTATGCAGCACAATTACTCTGCATACATGGGTTCATCATGAGTCAGAATCAACTCAATGGCAACCAACAACAACATCACTGGGGTGGGGTGGGGTGGGTGGGGTAGAGTAGATCCCATACCCTTTCATATAGAGAAACTTCAGGGCAGAGAACATCACATCTTTGATGATTCTCTCCTGATGGGACTGGACTGAAAATAGAAACCAAGTTTTTCAGTCTACAGTTAAATACTTGAGTGGCAAGTCTGGGGGCCCGAATACAGGCGTGTTGTATTTTGCACTCCAGAATGGTGGAGATTAGGTGAGCTACACCTTCACACCCAGGAGCTGCAGAGGCTAATGAAAGCTGAAATGAGCCAGGAGCTGGCATGCTGGGCAAGGGGAAATGGATGGACTTGGGAGAGTGGCTGCTGCAGGGAACATCTCACAGGCAGCCATCTCTAATTGTATGAGCAATAATGCTGACACCGTGGGGGACTGGAGGATTGGCAGAAGTTGAATGTTGCCTAAATGAGACCACACCGAGTTTTTAAACTTCTCACTTGGTCAGTAAGACCTGCCTGGTCCAAGGACAGGGGCAATGCTAAAACAGCATTTACATAAATCCTCAGCATCATGAAGAAGATTCCATTAAAAAGTTCCAGAGGCACCATGATAGTTAAGGGCACAACGGCACTCCTCAAGGACCTGCAGGCAGACTTAGCTCAACCTTCTATATTTTCCATATTTCCAGTTCTATTTAAGTTTTCCTGTAAATGTATGTCTTTTCTTTCTCTTTGCTTCTTTCAACTGAGGCATCTCCTGCTGAACAGCATTAGTGAGAGGCAATGCTGTATCGAGCAACATATTTTTAATGATGTGAAACAAAGCTTTAATCACCATAGTTATTTACAAAATTGTGTCTTCCTTGCATTGGGTTTAATAGCACTTTGTCCACAGTTTTCATCAAAATGACTACCCATCTGACTTATTGGAAGATTATATTAAATGTCAGAAGATCTCACCAGACTCATAAAGTGCCTCCTTGCCAATCAAGATTTTAATTTTGGATGGGGAAATAATAAATACAATAATTATTGAACACTGTGACATTAACTGATGAAGATACCTGCTTTCCTTGAATTATCAATTTCACATTGGCATAAAAAATAGATTAGTGACAATTTAATCCCACATCTGGTGACCTTTAAGTAACGTTGTAACACTTCACAGCTTTGTCATTAGAATGTCATCAGCCTTCTCTCTCTCTCTCTCAAAAAAAAAAAAAAAGGATACCTAAATACTTCATTTTAGACTTGTCTCCAAAGTTTGCTAATGTTTATTATCTGGTAACAAATGTAAGGGACAGTAAAAGACCCAGATGTGCCAGGCAACTTTGCCAGCAGCAATTTTTTAAATAATTCTATAGCAATATTCACCACCTGTCTGTCAGTTTGTTATAATGTGTGACTTGTGTGTTGCTGTGATGCTGAAAACTATGCCACCAGCATTTGAAATACCAGCCAGGTCACCCATGGTGGACAGGTTTCAGTAGCACTTCCAGACTAAGACAGACTAGGAAGAAAGTCCTGATGATCTACTTCTGAAAGTTAGCCAATGAAAACACTACGAAGCACAACAGAATATTGCCCAAAATAGTGTTGGAAGATGAGCCCTGTAGATTGGAAGATGCTCAAAATACACAGTAGCTGCAACAATGGACTTGAACATACCAATGATGGTGAACAGGGCTCAGGACTGAGCAATGTTTTCCTTCTGTTGTACAGGGAGTCATCATGAGTAGGAACCAACTTGATGGCAACTAACAACATCATAATCTACCATGTGAGAGAGGTGATGGTAGAGTGTAAAAACTCTTAGAACCATAATATGCTTGGGGTCCATGGGGCAACAGATCACTTCCATACCTTCTTGATGGTCAGGTATATTGGTATTAACTCTGGGGAAGTGAATTGGATGAATCCATCAAGACTTTAAATGCATGTCTCTTTCTACTTAGCAACTCTACTTCTAGAATCCTATCCTATAGAAATACCTATACATGGCACAAAAAGTTGTTCATTACAGCATTGTTTATACTAAATGAAGAAACATATTCTTGACCCCACTTCCCTCACCACCTGCCATACCCTTTTGCCTTTGTTCTCTTTAGAAGCAAACTCTTTGAAACATTTGTCTATACTCACTGGCTCCAATTCCTCTCCAAAGTCCACTCCAGTCTCGTTTTCTGCTTATACTCCCCTAGATCTGCCCCTCTCATTGATTCCAATGACCTGTGGTCAGTTCTCAGTCCTCATCTTTCTTGACCTGTCAACATCTGACCCAGGAATCACCCCATTCTCCTTCACATACTTTTCTCACTGGCTTCCAGGACCCCACACATTCTTGGCTTTTCTCCTACCTCACTGCTTGTTCCTCTGTTTCCTTTGCTTGTTTCTCCTCTTCTTCCTGTCTGCTCAGAGTTGAAGTTCCCTGGAGCTCAGTCCTCTTCTTTAACTACGTCACTCCCTTGGTGATCCCATCCAATCTCAGCATCTTCAGATACCACATATAAGCCAACAACTCCCAAAAGTGTATCTCCAGCCCAGGCATCTCCCCTGAACTCCTGACTCAAATTCTCAACTGCACTTGGATAGACATTTCGATATCAACATGACCAAAACCAAATTGTGGATATTCCCCGACAAATGCTGCTCCATCCCATCTTTTCTCTTCCCGGTTGATGGCAATTCCATACTTCCAAGCCAAAATCTTGAAGTCCTCAGTGATGTCTCTCCTTTTTTAACAACACATCCAACCTATCAGAAAATCTTCTTGGACTCCCTTCAAATGATGAACAGAAATCAACCACTTCTCACCCCACCTCCCATGTCATCACTCTGGTTCAAGTCACTACCATCTCTCACCTGAATGGTTTCAATAGCTTCATAATGGGTCTCTTGCTTCTACCTTTTCTCCATAAAGTCTATTGTCAACACGGCAGCCAAAGTGATCTTCTCAAAATGTAAGTCAGATCAAGTCTCTTCTTTGCTCAGAACTTCATGGTGACTCCCATTTTACTCAGCGTAAAAGTCAAAGTCCTTACAATAGAGGCCCTATGGGATTGGCCCCCTGTGAAGGCTAATTTTATGTATCAACTTGGCTAGGCTACGGCGCCTAGTTGTTCGGTCAACTCCAAAGAGAGATTTTGCTGTGAAGGTATTTTGTAAGTGTGATTAACATTTACAATCAGTTGACTAAGTAAAGAAGATTCACTTTAAGAAATAAGGTGCTCCTGACCCAAGCCAGGGTGTTTTCAATCACCTCATATGCATGTGAAAGCTGGACAATGAATAAGGAAGACCAAAGAAGAATGACTGCCTTTGAATTATGGTGTTGGTGAAGAATATTGAATATACCATGGACTGCCAGAAGAACGAACAAATCTGTCTTGGAAGAAGTACAGCCAGAATGCTCCTCAGAAGGGAGGATGGCCAGACTTCATCTTGTATACTTTGGACATGTTATCAGGAGGGATCAGTCCCTGAAGAAGGACTTCATGCTTCGTAAAGTAAAGGGTCAGCGAAAAAGGGGAAGATGCTCAATGAGATGGATTGACACAGTGACTGCAACAGTAGGCTCAAGCATAGCAATGATTGTGAGGATGGCAAAGGACTAGGCAGTGTTTCATTCTGTGGTACATACAGTCGCTATGAGTCAGAACCGACTCACAGCACCTAACAATAACAACAAAGGAGATTACCCTCAGTAATGTGTGTGGGCCTAATCCAATCCGTTGAAGACCTTAAGAGTGAAAACTGAAGTTTCTGAGAGATGAAGGAATTCTGCTTCAAGACTATAACAGAAATCCTGCCTGAGTTTCCAGCTTGCTGGTCCATCCTACAGATTTCAGACTTGCTAGCCACCAGTAAGAGGGTCAGCAAAAAAGAGGAAGACCCGCAATGAGATGGATTGACACAGTGGCTGCAACAAAGGGCTCAAATATAGCAACGATTGTAAGGCTGGAGCAGGACCAGACAGTGTTTCATTCTGTTATACATAGGGTCACTATGAGTCTGAACTGACTCAACTGCACCTACAACAAGCCACCACAACCACGTGAGCCAATTCCTTAAAATAATCTCTGTCTCTCCCTCTCCCTCCCCCTTGCTCTCCCACCTCCCTAATTACCTCTCTGACTTTATATTCCTCTACCCACCTACCCACCCCTCACTCTACTTTAGCCTAACTGACTCTTCTCTTGCTATTCCTCAAACACATCAGAGTCCTCAGAACCGTTCCTTCAGTTGTTCTCTCAGCCTGAAATACACTTCCATAGATAGCCACACAGCTCACTCCCTCAATTCCTTCAAATCTTTGTTGAAATATCACCTTCTCAATAAGGCCTATCTTATTTAAAATTGCAAAATGTCATCCTTCTGGCACTTTTAATCCCATTTTCCCTACTTTCCTTCCCCTGCCCCCATAGCATTGATTATATTCTGAACTACATAACTTACTTATTTACTGTATGAATTGTTTATTGTCTACATCCACCACCACCCCCCCCACTACTAGTATGTAAACATCATAAAGGCAGGAATTTTTGTCTGTTTTGTTCACTGATGTATCCCAAGGGCCTTGAACAATACTTGCCACATAGTAGATGCTCAATAACTATTTGTTGAACAAATGAATATGAATGAACGTAATAAAATTAGCTATGATTTATTTAGCACTAATCTTGTTACATGCACCAAGCTAAGCACTTTACAAATATTCTCTCAGTTAATCCTTACATCAATGCTAGGGGGAATGGGAAGAGCCAGAGATGAGAGAAGGTATTTTAATTCCCTTTCTCTAGCTAAAGATAACTGAAAACCAGAAGGTTAATAACTTGCCCAAGGTCACATTCTCGTAAGCAGGAGAATGGGGAAAATGGGGTAGAATGGCAGTCTGTTCACCTGCTAAGCAGCAGACCTTAACCACAGTGCCCTCCTGCTTCTTCTAATGCAATTCAACCAGTTAAAAAGCTGCATATTCACATAACTTCCTCCTTCATCCTCTTATTGGATTTCCACAATACCAACCATTTAGGTGAATGTCACTAAATTGAGTGGTGCTTTAACTTTATGTTCATAAAAATTAAGTGTGGTCCTGAATAAAATGATGGATGAGGTCATAAGTCTTCAAGTTTCCTTCAAGCTTTGTGACTTTATTATTAAGTTCTAAATAACCTTTTTCTTCTGGGAGTGGTGTTTCGGTTTGTTTATTTTCACTGTGAGGGATTATATCTCTCCCTCTTGCCCAGTTTATTAGCTTTGGTCATAAACAGCAATCAGTGAAACATGAGATATTTTATGAGAGATAGTTGATTCCAGTTTAGAACTCTTTGGTATTTTGGAAAATTTTTAACGTCAGCATATTTGCTTTTGCATCTTAGAATGCTATTTAGTTCTGGTAACTCTCACTTTATGTGTGAGATTAATTTTAGTTAGAACATTGCTCAAAAGAACAAACTATCTTATATGTAGTATAATAGGTCAAGAAAGAATTTCTTTTTCATAACCAAACAATCTCTGATTTGAAAAAAAAAAAAAAACTGGTGAAGTATCTAGGATCTAGGTAGTAAACTCAAATTGGAATGTTTTAAAGAAAAAAACTTTGCCCATTCTTTAGAGCTTTTCTAGAATCAGTGATGTTAAACCCATGACTCACAATACTGATTTGGAGATCTCACTGCATAAAAGCGTTCGGGAGATGAAGCAGATTATGTAGGAGGCCCACTCATATCCTTCAGAGCAATATCACTTCATACACGCCAGTCTGATTTCTCACTGCCAGCATCTGTATTGTTTGCCTGAGAACTATCTTTGGTCCCCCAGTCTCTTCTGTCCAAGTACGTAGGCCAGAAGTATCAGGAAATTAATGCCCCCAGGAAGTAGCCTTCAACTAAGGATTGATGAGAATTGGCATATAAATACCCCAGGTCCCTCCCTCCCTGGGATAACTCTAAAGAACGTGTTCCATGCTGGCTCCTAGTATGCCCAGTTAAGTTCCAGTTTACCACAGTGATAACTGTTTGACAATACACCCTTTGTAGCTGCTCTCCTTTCCCCTCTCAATTGTCCACTCTAACCAGTGTTTCCTGGTATCACCTCCCAAGTAATCTACCTGCACTTGAATCCTTTTGTCAGAATCTGCTTTTGCGGAGCCCAAACTAAGACAGCTGTCTTCATTTGGGGTTTAGCTGTGGGTCAGGAAAGATTATTATTATTCATTCCTTCTTCAGCAGATATTTATCGATCATTTATTATATTCCAGACATTGTTCTTGTCATTGTGGATCCACCAAATAAACAAAAATCTTTGCCCTCGTGGAGCTTACATTCTTGTGGGGGAAGCCAATACATAAAATAAAAATACATTGTCAAGCATATTATGATAAGTGCCAGAGAGGAAAATAAAGCCAGGGAGTGCAATAGGGAATGCTGGAGATTGAGGTATGTAATGGTACATAGGTGGTCAGCAAAGTCCTCACCAAGAGGATAACATGTAAACAAAGACCTGAAGGTTGTGGGAAGTAAGCGAGGAAGAAGAACTATAGTCTAGGCAGAAGAAAACAAGTGCAAAGGTCCTGCAGGGGACAGGGCCTGGAATGTTCCAGAACCAGCAGGGCCACCAGGGCAGGAGCAGACCCAGAAATGGGAAAGGTGACAGAATCAAGATGAGTCATTTCTGTTATCGTTTATTATCATTATCATTACCTGTACTACTGTTTAATAGGTTTCTTTTGTCTCAACATTTTATTATGAAAATTACAGAAAAGCTGAAAGAATTTTATAGTGAATATGTGTATGCCCACCACTTAGATTCTATCGTTTTACTATACCTGCTTTTTCAGACATCTATCCCTCTCTCCATCCTGCTATCAATCTATCAAGCCATCTTTTTATGCATTTCAAAGTAATTGCAGATGTTTAACACAGTCGTTATACAGCTATTGTTCCTAAACCTGACAACAACCTTGAAAGGTAGATGCTATATTCTCACTATACAGATGAGGAAACTGATACTCAGAGCGGTTGAATAACTCAACTAAGGCAGTAACACAAATGTGTGACTGAATGGAGAGTCCAATCCAGATCTGTTCAATGTCAACACCCTTATGTTTTCCACTATAGGCACACCATTGCTCTTGACCAACAGATTAACGTTGAAGAACAGACAAGGATTTGGTCAGAAGCTATGCCCTTTTCTCAGGGGAGTCATTTCCCTTCACTGTTCTGCATCTGAGAGGTAGAAATCCAGTGATATTCTGGTAAATGTTTACCAACCAGTTCTTAGGAATGTGGGTTGCGGGAAAAGAAGGAAGAAAGAGAGCCCTGGTCTGCAACATTTGCCAATTTCTGTAGTGTAAATGGGGCCCTGGTGGAAAAATGGTTAAGCATTTGGCTGCTAACCAAATACTCCTACCATGGCTGATTCAAAATACTAACCTGATGTGAAGTTGTGAGCTCTTGAAAGCTCTTGCAAACTGGCGCAGGCCAGCACCAGCACACCACTGTGGAATTTTCAGTCATGTACTATGAATAACAAGTATCTTTGTCCCTTACAACCAACACTAGATTCAGGATCAATATCCAGAGCCCTGTACCCAGTGAGTGCTCAGTAAAATATGGGTGGTACTGGTGGTGGTTAGGATAAAGATCTGCACCTTCAACTTCCGGCAAAATGGCACTCTAGGCAGAAGCATCACACCATCCCTCCACAGCAAAGATCTGAAAAACTAAGCCAAACAGAGAAAACAGCAATCCTCAAACCCTAAAACATCAAATGAAGACATAAAGAATTCAGCCAAGCACCAAATGGAGTGAGAAAACTAACAGAGAACAGAGAGCGAGGAGAGGGTCATGTAGAGGTCCCCTATCAGCTAACGCAGCAGGGATCCGCCATCTTGGACTCCTGTCAGAGACCAGAAAATAGGGGGTACGAGAAAGCAGCTTCACAGAGCTTCCAGCAGGTGACAAAACAACCAGTAATTTGCGATATACGCTTTCCCACCCCGCACCCTTCTTCACCCCCACTCGGCCTCCTCTGCTTCCTGCGGCCACAGTCTCCTGGCTGGGAAGCACCGGCTGCTTGGGTTCCACCCATCTGCACTGGCAGGCTCCCTGAGTGCCATTTGTTGGCTGCTGGTCTTGCTTTTTTCCACTTTTTTGATTTCTTCCTTACCTCTCACCACCTCCCCCTCCTTTTGCTCAAATACCTGGCTCTGTGCGCCATCTTTGCTTCTTCCTAAGGGGCTGTGGAGCTCCATTCGAGTGTGGAACTGCTTCCCGGTCTGGGGTGCCACACTGGTGGGAATCCCAGCGCTTTTGTTTGTTTGTTTGTTTGTTTTGAATTGTTTGTTTCTTTTCCTTTTCTCGAGTGGGAGCCCGTTCTGGCCGGGCAGTGGTACGCGGCTTGGGACCTAACACCTCAGCTTGCACAGACGCACAGAGGGATCCCTGAGAGCATTTCTTTTTTCATGGGTTTTTTTTTTTCTGTTTTTTGGGGGGCTTTTCTGGTTCTTTTTTTTTAAATCTATTTTGTTTTCTTTTCCCTCTTTTTCCCTTTTTGTCCTTCTTCATTACTCAGTTTCTCATCTCTCTATACCTTCCTTCTCTTCCTGATCCCTAAATACCTCTATGCCTCTAGCCAAGCTGTACAGCAACACCTGAGAACAACAGCCCCAGACCTCGTAGCTGCACTGGTGGGATCCCTGGGGGCTTTGCTGTTCTTTTTTCTTTCTAATTTTTATTTATTCATTCTTTTCTTTTCTTTTTTTCTTCTTCTTCCCCTTTTTGTTTTTCTCCATTTCATAGTCTCTCATCTCTCCACTCCAATGGCAAGCTCCCCTAGCATAATTTTTTGTTTGTATGTTTTTGGCTCCTGTTCCTCTCTCTTCTCTCCCATATCCATCTTAGCTCCACACTTAAAAATCTCCCCCCTCCGTCCTGCCTACCTGCGCTGTGAGCTTGACATCACACCACCAAGCAGCACAGGAACACCCTACTGGAACCTGCCCTGCACTGATGACCAACCTACCCTGGTGGCTGTAGTAAGTGCCACAAACAACGGATTCCAGTAACTCCTCTTCAGCTAGACCTGCCATGCTGTACCATATCTGAGCGACTGACCCAGCCAATTGCAGAAGGAGGTGAAAAGTATCGTGCCCACAGATGAGCAAACAACAAAGAACACACAGCCCGCCTTCTCAGACATAGCCAAATATAAAAAAAAAGGACAAAACAAACAAATCTACCATCAATAAATGAGAAAAATAACTACTGAATGCCCAGAAGACAGCAGACAATATCAAAACATTTATAAAAACTGGACAGGATGGTTCCAGTAGGAGTCCAAAATAAAACACCAGATGACTTTCCAGTGGCAGAAAAGGCACTAGACCTAACTGATAGGGAATTCAAATCTCTAAGACTCAGAATTATCCAAGAGTTGAGGCAAAAAGCAGACAAAAATAAGGAAAAAATAGACAAATTCATGGAAAAGGCATAAATATTCCTGGAAAATACAGACAAAAAAATGGAAGAATTCAGGAAAATAATGCAGGAATAAAATGCCAAAATAAATTCACAACTAGAAATTATACAAAAACAACAATTAGAAATCCAAAAGATAAACAACAAGATTTCAGAAATGGACAGTGTCACAGAAGAGCTAAGGAGCAGATTTGAAATAGTGGAAGACAGGATCAGTGGAATTGAAGACAAACAGTTGGATAGAACTCTGTTCGAGGAAAACTCAGAAAAAAGAACAAAGGAAAATGAAGAGACCCTAGAGTTATGTGGGATACAATCAAAAGCAAAAATTTTCGAGTGATCGGAGTTCCAGAACTGGGGGAGAAAACAGAAAACACAGAGGGGTTCATTGAAAAACTGCTGACAGAAAATTTCCCCAATATCATGAAAGATGAAAAGCTGGCCATCCAAGAAGCTCAATGAACCCCATATAGGAGAGACCCCAAAAGAAAATCACCAAGGCATATCATAATCACACTCGCCAAAACCAAAGACAAAGAATCCTGAGAGCAGCTCGTGAAAAACAAAAAGTCATAAACAGAGGAGAAACAAAAAGACTAAGCTCAGATTATTCGGCAGAAACCATACAGGCAAGAAGGCAATGAGACGACATATATAAAACCTTGAAAGAAAAAAATTGCCAG
>NW_004444017.1:11311095-11346632 GCF_000243295.1 Trichechus manatus latirostris
ACCAAAAAAAAAAAAAAAAAAGGTCGAGATGGGAGTGGGTTGACATGTAATGAGGTTGTTAACCAATGTCCTAAAACAATATGTGTACTACTGTCTAACGAGAAGCTATTTGTTCTGTAAACCTACACCTGAAGGACAATTAAAAAAAAAAAAAGATCTGCACCTTCCCATGCATGCCGAGACCCACATCCAGCATCAAATATCTCCTTACACACACATGCACACACTTTCGAGCATGGATGGCAATAAATTTGAATAATGAATACAGGACACTATAGACACAACACACTTGTATAAAGCAAACTTCTCCACAAATACAAAATAAACTCCTTCTCCCTTGTAATTTCCAGCCCTTGGTCCATTGTTCTTGCCTTCCTTTTCTCTCTCACCACCACTGCACCTCCTGTACTATTGACCATGCCTTTCTGGAACAAGAACATTCATGGTATGCCCCAATACCAGATCATACCATATTTTGCATAAGTTGAGATTATGAATGACGTAAAAGACAGATACCCTGCCTTGAGAAGCTCGCGTTTCCTCCTCTTCTTTGAGCTTCCCTCTTCAGTTTAAATGTTGTCTCCCCTTTAGGTTTCACAGTGCTAATCCTAACCAGGTTCTGCCTGTTCCTTTCCATCTCACCATCGGAAAGTCACCTAAAGGCTCAATTCTTTATATGTTTCTTTCCTGACTGCTCTCTGCCTCCTTCATTCAAATTTTCCTCTGAATCCTCTGTCCCAGGGACCTCACACCCCTGAGATAACACCCCTGATCCCATCACCTAAAGCTGCCTTTGTCTTCCAGCATTGACTGAGGCCATTTGTGTTGGTTTTGGGTAGGAAGTTCTAGGTTCAGCTTTGCAATCACAGGCTTTTCTGAGTTGAGTCCTATGTTCCTTTCCTCCTTCCCCACCACATCTCATCTCTGTTCCCTCTGTACTCTTGCCTGATACAGGACACATCCCTACCAGTCTGTAGAGCAAATAACAATCATCTCAAACAGATCTGACACAAACAAACTCTGACACTTAGGACTTTAAAACATTTTTTATAGTATGGCAAATCCCATTACCATGCAACAAAGAACAGCTAATTGTTAAGAATTACTAATAAGAAATAAGTATAGATAACGGTTTAGCTGACACTGTCATATTTTAGTACAATATGTTCTGAAATATTTGCTCTTTTGGGTTGTGAATATGCTATTTTTGTCACTAATAGGCCTATAGAAGCCTAGTGGAAATGAGAAGTTTTCTCAAAGAAAGTTAAGTATTCTGAGATTTCTCTGATAAGGGGACGGGGGTCAATGTGCCTGTAGTTTCTGTGCTTCATTAAAATGCTGCTTCCGTACTGTATAATGTGAGTAATATTAATTTTCTAAACATTGGTGTACAGCAGCCGCTAACAAATTTCCATAACAGTGTTCTTATTCTGCTGGAATTTTAAAAAGGGGAAAGGAGATGACTGCTGTCTGCCAAAAAGAAAGCTCATCCTAACCCAGTTCTGAAGCATTCCATACCAAAAGGAGGAAAACATTAAATAAGACTGCTGGTGCCCCACTCAGGGCGATGCCTGGAATTGAATGCGCTGTCTTTGACCCAGGGCTGGCATACCTGCAATAAGCTGTGGGCAGCCACATGCTCACTGGGTTACATCTTTCCTCTAAACAGCTTCACGGTGGCCCCATTCATGTGGCCCAGACTTGCTAATAATCTGGGTATTTCCTCGGCCGCATTTCCTCAGTCCCAGTCATACTGGATACCAGCTGCTTCCCCTTCCCTCCTCATCCGTGCCGCAAAAGTCCCAGCAAGATTTGCAGTCAAACCTACCCAAGGTGTTTCAGGAGGGGCAGCATAGCTGGGCCACCGTAGACGCCTTTCAATTCAGAGGCTTGTTCTCAGGGCGTCTTCCAGCCACTTTTCTCGGGAAGACATTGAGATGCCCAGGCTCACAATCAGGATATAATTCCTGATGTTTTACATATATATACACACACACACGCACATATATATATACACATATATATATCTGCTTTCTTTATATATGTGTGTGTGTGTATATATATATATATATCTCCATTATTTACATATAGGGTTGCTAAGAGTCAGAACTGACTCGACGGCACCTAACAACAACATCCACAGGCTGGACTTTTATCCTCTGCCAAGATGAAGACCAACCAGTGTCCTGAACTTGAATATTATTAGATCTCCTTTTAACTCTCTCCACCAGTCCTGTCCTTTTGGCTGTATTTTCCAACTTCTCATTTATTCACCTTTGCAACCCATTCACCTTTGCAATCCATCATCTTTACCTTTGCACTCTGGTCGCAACCTGTCTCTCTAATCTTATCTTCCACTCCTTCTTTCCAAGTGCCCAGCAATCCCACCATACCACTCTACTTGCCACCTCCCCAAATAAACCATGTCCAGGCACTCCTCCAAGTCTTTTACTGAAGTTGTAATCTCTGACTAGATAACTCACCCCACTTCAACCCAGCTAAAATTTTACTCTTCATCCCTCTCTTATCCCATTGCTGTTGTTAGTGTTAATTGCCATTCACTCAGCTCCGACTCACGGCAACCTTATATATAACAGAATGAACTGCCGCTTGGTTATGCACCGTCTTCATGATTATTGGTATGTTTGATTCCATTGTTGCATCTACTGTGTATTCCCACCTAGGAGGTTCCTCTTCCAGTACTTATCAGAATATCAGACAATATTCTGTTGTGATCCATAAGGTTTTCACTGGCTAATTTTTGGAAGTAGATCACCAGGCCTTTCTAGTCTGTCCTAGTCTATAAGCTCTGCTGAAACCTGTCCACGTGGGTGACCCTGCTGGTATATAAAATACCTGTGGCATTGCTTCCAGCATCAGAGCAACACTCAAGCCACGACAAACTAACAGACGGGTGGTGGCTCTTATCCCATAGACAGTAATTACCTCCATATTCAAACTCTCCTAGTCATTTGTCCATACTCACCAATTCAGCCTTTATCTTGTGGTTGGTTGGTTGGTTGGTTGGTTAGCTGGCTGGCTGGTTGGTTAGTTAGTTGGTTGGTTATATGCCGGTCTGTTTCCTTTGCTTGTTTTTGACTCTTAGAATACATGAGCCTATGTTTCATCCATCTTTACAAGCACTGTGCTTGTAACATAGTAGCCACTCAATAAATTCTTATTGAATGGAATTTATCCTCAAAATAAGCCAGAGAAAGGATATGTAAAATAAGTCACCATAAATTTTGTCAACTCTTACACATCCATAATTAGAGTCAACTGGTGTAAAACTAAGTAATCTTTGCTCCTATTTTGTGAGTCCCTCATCTGAATAATGGCTATTGTTTACTGATCATTTGCCACTTACATAGGTTGACAAATGCTTTACATAATCTGGAGCTCTGGTGGTGCAGTGGTTAAGAGCTCAGCTACTAACCAAAAAGTTGGCAGTTCAAATCCACCAGCCACTCTTTGGAAACTGTATGGGGCAGTTCTACTCTGTCCTGTAGGGTCACTATGAGTCAGAATCGACTCAATGGCAAGGGGTTTGGGTTTTCTGGTTACATAAGTTAATGCTAATCCTCACCAACAAATTTAAAGATGGATGGTATTACTACTGTGTCCATTTTACAGACTAAAGAGTGAAAAATCAGAGAGGTGAAGCCACTTGTCCTAAGTCACACAGCTAGTGAATGGCAGAGCTCGGGACTCAACCTAGATCCGAAGGCTCCAAAGTCCATTCTTTCCATCCCACCTACCAAAATGACACGAAAAGGCTGCCTCTGCTATCTCACTTCACAAAGCAATCCAAAGAAAAGATCAGGAAATCAGTTAGGAGAGGGGCTGCTCCATTTTACATTCTTCTCCCCACCCCATTCCCCGTGTGATGTGCTTCTCTGGTGAATGAGGACACAACTACAATAAATAAATGTTGAATCAACATTGTTGTTGCAGAAAGGCCGTAACAGAAGTACATGCCAGGCTCAGTTGGCCCCCAGGAGAAGTGGCACCTATTTTCATGTTTGGTGTGTTTTCCTGTGCTCTTCTCTCCTCTGCCTTTCTGACTCCTTCTTCACCTTCACACTCTGACCTCACTACTCTCATGCCACTCCCTGTCATCGTGGAATTTTTCCTTCCCCTTTTCATATTTCAAAACTCACACGGCCTGTCCCCAGAGTCACTGCCTTCTCAAACTGTGAAAATCCAAGATGCAAAATTGAAATGATAAATGAAAACGTACACAACCTAATAGTGAAAATTCCACATGTGAAAAATAGTCAAAAAGGCAAAATTACTGTTCTCAGGTCTGTTAGACCTGAAGACTCTATGTCTCAATTTTTTTGCCATTACTCTGACTGTGGCCTCGGCACACCCTAACGTAATTCATGAGGAGGTTCTGCACACAATCCCCTTTGGAGGTCAAGTAAGTAATTGAGGACCTATTAATATTAACATTGAGCTTCAAATTCATCAGTCAAGTTACAACAAGACTCGGTCCTTCGTAACAAAAGTAAGAGATGTACTTCATAATTCAGTTAGCAAACTCTCTGTTGGTCTTGACTGTTAACTGAGGTGTGATGGATTATTTTACTTTTTAATTGACTGCCTTTTTTTTAATACATAGGATTTAAACATTCCATCCATAGAGCACTGAGAGAGTGAGTGGGAAGAGTTGGGAGCTGAGGACTGGAGTCTCTCAAACAGCTAGAGACAAAAGATCAAGCATTTAGCTGGCCAAGAAGCGTGCCTGAGGGACAGATGGGTAGACTTGGTGGAGACTGTTAAGGAAATCAATCCAGGGATTCCAGAAAGTATGTCCTCAACCCAAAAAGTTTTCCCCAGCAACTGGCACAGAGTAGGTATTTAATATATACTTACTGAATGAACAAATGACTTTGAGACTAAAAAAATTAAGTTATTAAGTATATAAAATAAAATATTAAGTATATAAAATGTGATATTTTTCACTTTTCAAACGCTTGCAGGAAAGTTCATTAAGCATGCATGAATACTTGACAGTCACACTGGTACAATATTAGGCAGAAGAAACGTCAAGACAACAACTGAACACGTTATTTAAATTCCATTCAACAAGAGGCTTCTGAGAATGTGTTGTGTTCTCAGGGCTGTACATAAGACTCCAGGGGATACCGAGGCAAGCTGGAAGTTGTCCTTGTCATTCCATTGACCATCTGATGATGGCCTGTCAAACAGGCAGAGCAGAAATCTATGAGTGACCAAGGGAACAGCCCCTGCCAAACAGTATAGATTCATTATACCTCACAAAGTCTTAAATTACTCCATTAATGATTAATTCCTTCAGGTCCTAAAGGTTAATTGAGTCTCTTAGCAAAGGTCAGATACTCCTGGGATGGTTACCTTCTTAAGCCATTATCACCTGAAATTGGACCCAAGGATTAGATCACAGCTGGTAGAGAATATACTAGAAAGAAAGGACAGAGCAGCAATGGAGGAAAGGGTGTTCGGGCTGAAGGAGTGGGGAAAGGAGGCACGTATGAACATCATTGATTCTTATTTTCAATCTCCTTCATTTTTCCCATGCCATCCCCCTTTGACGTGGGCACTGAAAACTTATACAAGATCCCATCAGCATCCCCCATACATCTCCTGAAATGCCTTTCTTACCTGCCTCTGGTTCCTGAGCCAGTTCTAATAGTGATGCAACAGTCATTGAGTACTTAGTCTAGGTCAGATGGTATCCTAAGAGCTTTACAGGAATTATCTCTTTTAAGCCTCACAACAGTTCTATTCCCATTTTACAGGTGAGAAAACTGTGACTTAGAGGAGTTAAGGAACTTGACCCATGTCACCCAGATTTAAACTGCAAAGCCAGGATTTGAATTTATTTAGTCTAACTCCCGAGCCCAAACTCTTACTTTTAATGCAATGATGCCCCATAACTCTGGTTGAAATCATTACAATAGCCTTATTAGGCTGACTTGGAAGCAACGGTCCCATTCTAATCTGGGTTCAAGTTCCAGTTCAACTGTGGGACCTTAATTCTTAGTATCTTAAGTTGTAAAATAGAGGTAATAAAATCTACCTCATAGGGTTGTGTGAGGATAAGGTGCATTAATGAAGTAAAGTGTTTGGCACAGAGTAATTATTCCACAAATAATAGCTATAAACTGTAAGCTCCCTCCATGCACAGCTTCTGGCTGGTAATATTTCTATTGGTCGCTCAAGCCTCCACTTCTGGCTTCTCACACCATCTAGTCAGTGTTTCTGTTTTGTTTTTAATATTTCATTGTGTTTCCAGTAAAGGTTTACACAGCAGTTTAGGTTTCCATTCAACAATTTCTAAACAAGTTTTTCAGTGACATGGGTTACATGCTTAACAATGCATGAACATTCTCATTATTTCTGTTCTGGTTGTCCCATTCTATTAGTGGTTCTTAACCTGACTATGCATTAAAATCACTTGCAGATTTAAAATAATAATAATAAATAAATAGATTTTATATAGATAGATAGATCACCCCAGTCCAACTGAATCAGGATTTCTTGAAGTGGAACCTGAACATCTATTTTATGAAACTTCCTAAGTGACTTTAAGGTGTAGCAGAGTTGAAAACCACTGCAAAGAATGGCAAAAAAAAGGGCAAAGGCCAAGGACTTTTTGGGACAATGCAGCTAGGAAATGGATGTTTCTCAGTGACAAGTAAAGTGACAAAATTTCTTAGGCATGCAAGTTTGGAATCTGTTCTTTGGGCTCTCCCATTATAGATTAACCCTCTTTATAGAAGCCTTCTCTTGGCTGATTAGTAATAATCCTGGCCAGATTTAGGCCCCTAAACTCCAAACTTGGCTCCGTTCCAGCAGCCACCTCCTGCTGCCTAAATTCCCTGACTTTAGGACTTGATTACCTATTGGGACATATTCTTGTCCCTGATTCTGTCTTTAGCCAGCTCTGGTAGGAGGCTGGGGTAACCCTCAGATGTTCTGCCTCTGCACCTGTTTGGCATTCCAGCATCAGTCCCAGCATGTAAGGCAGACCTCCCACATGTATCCACCCCACAACCATGACAAGCTTGGTCTTGCTTCAAGCTGGAAAAAAAAAAAAAAAAGCAGTTGCTGTGGAGACGACTCTGACTCATGGCAGCCCCATGTGTGTCAGAGCAAAACTGTGCGCCATAGTTTTCAATGGCTGATTTTTGGGAAGTAGATTGCCAGGCCTTTATTCCAAGGTACCTCTACGTGGACTCAAAACTCCAACCTTTTGGTTAGCAGCCAAGTGCATTAACCATTTGTACCACCCGAGGACTCTACTCCAAGGAAAAACCAAAAAAATCCATTGCTGTCAATTCCAACTCATAGAGACCCTACTGGATAGAGTAGGACCCTATAGGATAGAGTAGGGCTGCCCCATACAATTTCCAAGGAGCCGCTGGTGGATTCGAACTGCTGACCTTTGTGGTTAGCAGCCGTAGCTCTTAACCACTGTACCACCAGTGCTCCACTTCAAGTAAAGTGCCTTATAAACCCTGGGCTGAAACAAGGTACCTAGAACTAGGATTTCTTTCCCCAAAAACAAAAATAAACATGCATTAGACTGTGTTGATGGCTGTTATAGGCTGATCACATACTCACAATTCAAAATACTGTCCTTGTCTACACTGAGCTCAGCTGGTAAGGCCATTAGCCTGCCCAGGATGGGTCTGCTGTCCTCATAATGAGCAGGATTCGAGTATTCTCTCCCCTCTCCGCTATTCTTGTTCTTAGCTTCAGTTCCTCATTCATTACTTTCCTCATACTATGTGCATGCTCATTGTCTCCTCTGTCCTGATTTGAGAAGCCAAGCAGTTAATAAATTATCTGGATGCAAATAAGAGTCTTACCTTTTTTTTTGATAAGAGGTGAAACACCCCCATTTATTCACGTTTGTCACTCAAAGGAGGCTGAGTATATATTCACCAAACTTGGCAGTGTTTCACTCTGAGACTGAAAACAAACATGATAAATTTCCCCTCCAAAGATAATTTTGGTGATGTGTATAGGCCACTGAAAATGAGAATGTTATGACTTTAGTGCTGTGATAATATATGGTAGTAATTATATTAACAAGGGAAATTACATCCCTCTTCAGCAATTTCAGTTCATACCACCCACATGAATAGTGGGCAGCAGCAAAAATGCTGAAATGGTGCTACTAAAATATTTGCTGAATTTAGAACCTACTTGCACCTACTTAAGGAGCCCTGGTGGCACAGTGGTTAAAGTGATTGGCTGATAACCAAAAGGTCGGTGCTTTGAACCCACTAGCCACGATCCATGGGAGAAAGATGTGGTAGTCTTCTTCTATAAAGATTTATGGGCTTGGAAACCCTATGGAGCAGCTTTACTCTGTCCTATAAGGTCACTATGAGTTAGAATCGGGCTTAGTACCTACTTTAATCACATTTTTAAGATGTATTGGGCTCCTACTGTGTGCTAGATAGTCTCTGGGTGGTGCAAGCATTTGCACTCAACTGCTAACATAAAGGATGGTAGTTCAAACACACTCAGCAGTGCCACAGAAGTAAGGCCTCGTGATCTGCTTCCATAAAGATTAACCAAACCAAACCAAACTCATTGCCATCAAGTCGATGCCGACTCATAGTGGCCCTATAGGACAGAGTAGAACTGCCCCATAGGATTTCCAAGGCTGTAATCTTTACAGAAGCAGACTGCCACATCTTTCTCCCACGGAGAGGCTGGTGGGTTCAAACCACCAACCTTTCAGTTAGCAGCCAAGCCCTTAATCACTGTCTCACCAAGATTCCTGGCCGTAAAGATTAAGGCAAGAAAAGCCAATGAACAGTTCTACTCCGTTAGCACATGAGGTCGCCATGAGTCCGAATTGACTGTATGGCAATGGATTACATGCCAGGTACCATGTGAGCACAGTGGGAGATAAGAGGATGAATCAGACATGGCCCCTAACCTTAAGAAGCTTACTATGTAATTAAAAAAAAAAAAAAAAGACATGCACATAAATCATTGTACTACCGGGCAGGAAGTGAGGGGCAAGAAAAGGAGAGGTATGGATAGAATGTATCTATCATTTCTAGATGAGACTATGATGAAGCTCTGTCCTGTCCAGAAAGCAGTCAGGCACCCAGGAGGTGATGGATAAGCAGCACTCCACAGTTTCCCAGCATTGAGATACGCTGCAGCCAATTAACACTGGAAATTCTGCCCATTGACCTGCCCCAGAGAATGTCCATCCAATGCTCCATAGCTGGATGACTATGAAAGCAAATCTCATATTCCATGGCTTCAGAAATCCTTCCGAAAAGTATTTTGCCAAGAAATTATAAATGTGTGGACTAATGAACTAGAAATAGAGATTAAATGCATGAGCAAAACTCCATAATTCATTTTGATGTGTTATTGGAACAAAATTTTAGATACTCAGTTCACATCTGTCAATTCAATCAGCTTTTGTGTTTTCATTCCTCGCATGTGCATGAAGATATAGAGAATTCCAGGAGAAATAAGACAGACCAGATCCTGAAGGGGCTTGGAATTTCATAGAAGATAAGGAGACAGGTACAAAATAATTGTAAGGATGATCTGCTATTTTATCAACATGATCTGGTGGAAGAGAGTATATGATTTGAAGTCAAACAGACTAGGACTGAACTCCTACTTTACAACCTAGATTGACTGTTCTGTAACCTAAAAAAGAATTATTAAATCTCTCTAAGCTCCCATTCCTTCATCTGTAGGGTGTGAAAATCATATGGCTGTGATGAGGATTAAATGAGATAATATCATGGAATCATTTTGTCCAACATCTACAAATGTCTAACAAGTCTTCTGAATAATATGTCAGAAAACTAGTGTTCCATGAAAGAGTTATAAAGAAAAGCATTAAGTTATCCTCAAAGAAAGAGATCACTTGGAGTTGGGGGGACCCAGTAAGGCTTCCGGAAGGAGGTGTCATTTGAACGGGAACTTGAAGAATAGATAAGTGTTTGTCAGTATGTGGTCCACTTTGGCTTGCAAGAATGTGTGAGCAGGCCTGTGGTGAGACATGACATCGAATTCTTAGAAGGCTAAAAATTTTACATGGCAAAATGTTTGACTGGCTGATTTACTCTAGGCAAATTAGAAATTTAACACATATAGCCCCAAAATATCAAACCACATAAACAAAAATCCAATAGTACCCAGGGCAAAGAACACTAAACAAGACAAAGAAGGGCAATTCTTCCAGAATATAGAAAAAGGACAACTTCTAAAGAGCTACTGTAATGTTAAAACAACAATTTTTCAAAAAAAAAACCACACAAAAATTTTAAACAAAAGACTAATCCTTCCTATTAATGCAAAAACACTATGATATATTGGCAAACAGAATTTAGAAGCATAATAAAGGAATAAAATACCACAACCAAATGGTGTTTACTCTGGAATTGCAAGAAATGCTAGGATACAATACTAGGATAACTATTAATAAAATTAACTTTATTTACAGATAAAAAGAACAGATAAGAAAAGAAACATATTACCATCTCCATGGGTATTAAAAAATTATGATAAAATTTAATATCTATTACTAATTTAAAAAGAAAAATCTTGATAAAATATAAATAGATATTTCATTAATATGATAAATATATAAACATGTGCATCAGTCCAAAAACTAACATTACAGTTAATGGGGAAATACTAGAAGATTACCATTAAAGTCAGGAGCAAGGTACAGATGTTCACTTATGCCACTGATGGTTCATATTGCCTTGGAGCATCTAGCTAGCCAATGCAATTAGGTAAATAAAGAAGTAAGCATAATTAGAAATGTTAAAGTAAAATTATCATGATTTTCAGATAAGATGATTGCCTGAAACCCAAGAAAATCGACTAAAAAATTATTACAAACAATAAGAGAATTCAAAAAAGTGGTGCTCAAAAACTCATATACAGAAATCAATAGCTTCATGCACAGGCAGTCTCTGGGTTACGAACATCTGACTTACAGATAACTCATATTTGCCCTTTAATGTTAGGTAAATTTGCCCTCACTTTGAAACAATTGAACCAACCCCTATTCGAAACAAAATTTTCATCACAATCACCTTCACTTGCTGCACTTGCAGATTTTAAATCATTGAAAAGGCTTTGAGCTTTTTCTTGCACTAAAATAAGAAGAACCTGTTCCAACTTAACCTACAAATTTGACTTAAAGATCCAGGAACAGAATTTGTTCATAACCCGGGGACTGCCTATATACACATAACAGTGAAAAGAATGAAAGGAAAGAACCCCTATTTACAAAATCAACAACAAAAATATAAAATACATAGGGATAAACTTAACAAGAAATGTGCAGGAGCTGTACAAAACAATGTTTTAATCTAAGTTAATGCTAAGATGCTTAAAAAAAAAAGCCCTCCCAAAATGACTTAAGCTCAAGTAAATACATACTACGTTCTTGAAAGAAAGTCTTACCACCATAAAGATGTCAATTTTGATCAAGTTAATTAAAAATCTTACACTAACTCAAAAACGTATCTAGGAGATTTTTTTTAACTAACGCAACTGATTATAAAGCTGACAAGGAAAGAAAAAAAGCAAAAATAGAAGATTCTGGAGAGAAAGAAACAAATATAATGTGAGATTGTTGTTTTCGTTAGGTGCCGTCAAGTAGGCTCCGACTCATAGCGACCCTATGTACAACAGAACGAAACACTGCCAGGTCCTGCGCCATCCTCACAATCATTGTTATACTTGAGCCCGTTATTGCAGCCACTGCATCAATCCATCTCGTTGAGGGTCTTCCTCTTTTTCACTGACCCTCTGCTTTACCAAGCATGATGTCCTTCTCCAAGGACTAATCTTTTCTAATAACATGACCAAAGTATGTGAGACATAGTCTCACCATCCTTGCTTCTAAGGAGTATTCTGGTTGTACTTCTTCCAAGACAGATTTGTTCATTCTTTTGGCAGTCCATGGTATATTCAATGTTCTTCTCCAACACAATTCAAAGGCGTCAATTCTTCTTCCGTCTTATTCATCATCCAGCTTTCACATGCATATAAGGTGATTGAAAACACCATGGTTTGGGTCAGGCACACCTTAGTCTTCAGAATAGAACAAAAACAAAGTTGAAAAACAACCTAGGAAAAACTTTTGCAACTCTTAACAGAACAGAGGGATAATTTTCCTAATATATAAAAACCATCCAGGAATCAATAAGAAAAAGATTAAAAATTCAATAGAAAAATGGACAAAGGATAGGAACAGATCATTTACTAGACAGAAAATATAAATGGTAATTTAAATATAAGAAAAATTGTTCACCTAACACATAACAGGGGCAATGCAAATTCAAAGTACAACTAGATATTATTTTTCACCTTATACATTGACAAAGATCAATAATGTTTGACAAAACATTGTGTTAACAAGATATGGGGATGCTACTATTCTCTTATATTTCTAAGAAGAACAATTTGTCAATCTCTATCAAAAATTAAAAGGCCTATCCCCTTTTATACAACAATGATTTCTATGGAATTGATCCTGCAGACACTATAAACAAAATGTCATAAATTCAGAGATCGTAACATCCCTTTGACTTGCATAGCATAAATTGAAACCCTAAATATCTGCTCACATCCCTATCACCATCCAGGTCCCAGGAAAAATCTTCTCTACATTTTTCACCCGATATGTTCAAAATGAAAAGCAAATCTTCCCAAATGCTGTTGAAATTTGTGGGTTGTACCACTGTCAGCATCAGAAATGATCATTACTTTGGAAGCACTTACATAAGAGCTGGATGTTATGGTACTGGGAGCTATGCCACCAGTATTTCAAATACTAGCAGGGTTACCCATGGTGGACAGGTTTCAACAGAGCTTCCAGACTAAGACAGACTAGAAAGAAGGACCTGGCAATCTACTTCTTAAAAAATTGGCCTCTGAAAACCTCATGAATAGCAGCAGAACATTGCCTGACAAAGTGCCACAAGATGAACCCCTAAGGTTGAAAAGCACTCAAAATATGACTGGGGAAGAGCTGCCTCTTCAAAACAGAGTTAACCTTAATGACAAAGTATGAATCTAGGAAAACTGGAAGTAGTCAAAGATAAAGTGGAATGCTTGAAGATAGGTATCCTAAGCATTAGGGAGCTGAAATGGGCTGGTATAGGTTGTTTAGAATTGGACAATCATATAGTTTACTGGAGCCCTGATGGTATAGTGGTTAAGAGCTACAGCTGCTAATCAAATGTCGGCAGTTCAAATCCACCAGTGCTCCTTGGAAATCCTATGGGGCAGTTCTACTCTGTCCTAGAGGGTCACTTTGAGTTGGAATCAACTTGACGGCAATGGGTTTGGTTTTTTATGGTCTACTGTGCCAAGAATGACAAATTGAAGAGGAACAGCAACACGTTCATTGTCAAAAACAACATTTCAAGATCCATCGTGAAGTACCAGTTAACCGACTATTAATCAAATTTACACACCAACCACTAATGCCAAAGATGGAGAAATTAAAAATTTTTACCAACTTCTGCAGTCTGAAATGGATCAAACATGCAATCAAGACGCATTGATAATTACTGGTGATTGGAATGCAAAAGTTGAAACGAAGAAAGATCAGTAGTTGGAAAAGACTGGGTTATACAAATGACTCCGGAGATTGAATGAAAGAATTTTGCAAAACCAATGACTTATTCACTGGAAACACCTTTTTCAAAAACATAAGTGGCAATTATACAAGTAGACTACATGGACCTCACCAGATGGAATACACAGGAATCAAATCGACAACATATGTAAGAAGAGACAATAGAGAAACTCAATATCATCATTCAGAACAAGGCTAGGGGCCCCACTGCAGAACAGACCATCAATTGCTCATATGCAAGTTCAAGTGGAAGTTGAAGAAAATTAGAACAAGTCCATGTGAACCAAAGTATGAACTTGAGTATATCCTACCTGAATTTAGAGACCATCTCAAGAATAGATTTGACCCACTGAACACTAATGACTGAAGACCAGATGAGTTGTGGGATGACATCAAGGACATCATACATGAATAAAGCAAAAGGTCATTAAACAGACAGGAAATAAAAAAAAGACCACAATGGATGTCAGAAGAGACTCTGAAATTGCTCTTGAATGTCGAGTAGCTAAAGCGAATGGAAAAAATGATGAAGTAAAAGAGATGAGCAGATTTCAAAGGATGGCTCGAGAAGACAAAGTAAAGTATTATAATGACACATGCAAAGACCTAGAGTTAAAAAACCAAATGGGAAGAACACACTCAGCATTTCTTAAGCTGAAAGAACTGAAGAAAAAAAATTCAAGCCTTGAGTTGCAATTTTGAAGGATTCTATGAGCAAAATATTGAAGGATGCAGGAAGCATCAAAAGAAATGGAAAGAATACACAGAGTCACTGTACCAAAAAGAATTAGTTGATGTTCAACCATTTCAGGAGGTAGCAGATGATCAAGAACCCATGGTATTGAAGAAAGAACTCCAAGCTGCACTGAAGGCATTGGTGAAAAACAAGGCCCCAGGAATTGATGGAATACCAATTGTGATGTTTCCACAAACGGATGCAACACTGGAAGCGCTCACTCATCTATGCCAAGAAATTTGGAAGACAGCTACCTGGTCAACTGACTGGAAGAGATCCATATCCGGGCCCATTCCAAAGAAGGGTGATCCAAGAGAATGCATAAATTATTGAACAATATCATTAATATCACATGCCAGTAAAATTTTGCTGAAGATATTTCAAAAATGGTTGCAGCAGTACATCAGCAGGGGACTACTAGACATTCAAGCCAGATTCAGAAGAGAACATGGAACAAGGGCTGTCATTGCTGATGTCAGATGGATCTTGGCTGAAAGCACAGAATACCAGAAACATGTTTACCTGTGTCTTATTGACTATGCAAAGTCATTTGACTATGTGGATCATAACAAATTATAGGCAACATTGCAAAGAATGGTGTCTTAATTATCTAGTGCCACATTAATAGAAATACCGCAAGTGAATGGGTTTAATGAACAGAAGTTTATTCTCTCACAGTCTAGCAGGCTAGAAGTCCAAATTCAGGATGTTAGCTCCAGGGGAAGCTTTTCTCTCTCTCTGTTGGCTCTAGGGGAAGGTCCTTATCATCAATCTTTCCCGGTTGAGGAGCTTCTCAGTTCAGTGACCCTGGGTCCGAAGGACCCACTATTCTCCTGGCCCTTGTTTCTTGGTGTTATGAGGTCCCCATGTCTCTCTGCACACTTCTCTGTTTTATATCTCAAAAGAAACTGACTTAAGACACAACCTAATATTGTAGATTGGGTCCTGCCTCATTAACATAAGTGCCACTAATCACACCTCGTTAACATCATAGAGGTAGTATTTACAATACATAGGGAAATCACATCTGATGACAAAATGGTGGACAATCACACAGTACTATGAATCATGGCCTAGCCAAGCCAACACACAATTTGGGGGGACACAATTCCATCCATAACAAATGGAATTACAGAACACTTAATTGCATTCATGAGGAATCTGTACATAGACCAAGAGACAGAAGTTCAAACAGAACAAGGGGTACTGCGTGGCTTAAAATCAGGAAAGGTGTGTCAGAGTTGTATCCTATCACCATACTTATTCATTCTGTATGTTGAGCAAATAATCTGAGAAGATGGACTATAGGAAGAAGATCAGAACATCAGGATTGGAGGAAGACTCATTAATAACCTGAGATATGCAGATGACACAACCTTGCTTACTGAAAGCAAAGAGGACTTGAAGGACTTTCTGATGAAGATCAAAGACCACAGCCTTCAGTATGGATTACACCTCAACATAAAGAAGACAAAAGTCCTCACAACCGGACCAATGAGTAACATCATGATAAACAGAGAAAAGATTGAAGTTTAAAGGATTTCATTTTACTTGGGTCCACAATCAACACCCATGGAAGTAGCAGTCAAGAAATCAAAGGATGTATTGCATTGGACAAATCTGCTCTAAAACACTTCTTTAAAGTGTTAAAAAGCAAACATGTCAACTTGAGGCCTGACTCAAGCCATGGTGTTTTCAATCACCTCGTATGTATGTGAAAGTAGAACTATGAGTAAGGAAGATCAAAGAAGAATTGACACCTTTGTATTATGGTGTTGGCAAAGAATATTGAATATACCATGGACTACTAAAAGAACGAACAAGTCTGTCTTGGAAGAAGTACAGTCAGAATGCTCCTTAGAAGCAAGGATGGCAAGACTTCATCTCACATACTTTGGACATGTTATCAGGAGGGACTAGTCCCTGGAGAACGACAATCATGCTTGGCAAAGTGGAGAGTCAACAAAAAAGAGGAAGACCCTCAACGAGATGGATTGACACAGGCTGCAACAATGAGCTCAAATATAGCAATGATTGTGGAGGATGACACAGGACCGGGCAGTGATTGCTTCTGTTGTACATAGGGTTGCTATGAACCAGAACCAACTCAACGGCACCTAACAACAACAACAACACAGAAGAGCAAATACAAATTAATTAGCTTATCAGATTCTTCCTCTAGGATAACAGAAATACAATAGATTCTCACATTTAAAAATATTATTTACAATAAAACTGAGTATATACATTTCTTGGTTTTTGTTTCAAGAGGGTTTTTGGTTGTTTTTTAATGTTCCAATTTATGGTTCCAGGTGTATCCACTAATTAGCACATTATCCACAACAGTTGTTATCCAATATGAACAATTACTATTACCTCTAATTGTAGCACATAGGGATTCCTTACAACTTGATAACTGAATGGACATTGAACACCAGAGTTGGGAAACTTTACTTGTATAAAAATATTAAGTGAGATTCAATTAAATTTCAAAAACATAAATGTGATAAATTTAGCTATATTTAAATTTTATTAAAGTTTTTGATATTCAGCAATTAAAATTTTCCTTTTGCCTTTTTCCTAGATGATTATTTTAAAAGAAAAATAACTTTCTGGAAACATATGAAGGATAATTTTAATTTTTCAATGTTTTATATTCATGTTAATTTGCTTTTTGACAAAAATGTATCCAGATTTTGTGCACTTTGAATACAATTACATTTTTGGTCCTAAAATCTTGACTGTCAATAGAAAATATATTACATGAAAATCTTAATTATAATAATATGATTAGCAATTTTGCTAAGAAGAAAGAAAAATAAATTTTAGAGAATACAGATATAATGTTATGAATTGTATGTTTTTATTTTATTATTAGTCCAAATATCACTAGTCCATCATCAGAATACCCAGACATATGCAATATTAAATTCAGTCTTTTATATTTTGCCAACTTTCAGTTATATTAAAAAAATCGCTTTATGCATGTTTTTCGATTTTGTGTTACAGAAATATATGCGGGAAAGTAAAAGGATAGGATATATTTTAGTTAATAGTTTGTGAACTTGTTTATAACTTTTAAATATTTAGACACATTGTCTAAGGCCTCCATTTGTACTTGCCCTTGGGATCACAAAAGTTACAGGAGGTCTGAGTGTGGCACTATGAACTGCAGAAAAAATGTTAACAGATGTTAAATGTCAATTAACATGGCTCTGGCTAAATATACTATGTATAAAACATTTCAAAGGATGTATATGTAATTGTGTGTGGGTGGACATGTATAATCTCTAGAACAATACACAAGAAATTGGTAGCAACAGCTGCATAATAGGTGCTTCGATAGATCAATATGTGTTAAATGACTCAATCAATCAAGTGGGGGTAATTAGCCAATTAGCTTTTCGATGATGATCCCTTTGTAAATTGAGTTTTGAACCATATACATGTCCACATAATTCATGAAGAAAGACAAGACAAATAGACTGGTAAGTTTTCATCTCAGAACAAAATACAATCTGTAATGGTTAAGGTTGTATGTAAACTTGGCTGGGCCATGATTTTCAGCAGGCCCACTAAGCACAGATTCTTCATTCAGTGTTTTAGCTCGAGCAGTTAGGAAAGGATCTAGCAGTTTATTTGGTTGGGTCACTGAAGCATGGATTACACAGTGGCCTACACTAAATCAAGCTGAAGTACCAGACCTGCCTTAGTATACTGTAGAAGAAAATATCCAAAGGCTGAGGGAAATTAGCATGCTAGAGTAGATTTATCAGGTTAGACCCACAGACCCACACATGGAGTCCCCAGAGGACACAACTTTTACCACAACTGTGAGGAACAAATTTGTGAAAGGAGCCCCAGCATCCTTGAAGACTGCTGTGATTGCTACATTATGTAAGTTACATTTGACAGTGGGAACTGCCCTAACTGAATTAAGACACCTAACTACAATGGGGTTGATTGGACCCCAAGGTGGTAAGGAGCAAAGGGCAGCACTCAATCGATAAAGACAAGGTGGGTGACTTAGGCTGGGTTCTCTGGAGAAACAAAACTAGTAAAGCGTATAATATATATAGAGAGAGAGATTTATATCAAAGAAACAGCTCACATGACTGTAGAGGCTGGAACGTCCCAAGTCCGAGGATTAGGATAGAGGCTTCTCCTGATTCACATAGCTGCAAGGGCTGGTGAACCCAAGATTGGCAGGTTGGAAAGCAGGATTCTGCACACAGGCTGTGAAGATTGACAAATCCCAGGGTCAGCAGATAAGCTGCTGGCTCAAGTCCCAAGAACCGGTCAGATGAGCAGGAGGCAGCCACACAATCCAGAGTGAGCAAAAAGTCAGAACGTCTGTTTATATTCAGATGCAGGCCACACCCTGAGGAAACTCCCTTTCAACTGATTGGCTACTCACAGCAGATTCCATCATGGGTGTGATCACATATAAACACTGAGAATCATGGCCCAGCCAAGTTGACACACAATCTTAACCATCACAGTGGGCATGGTTAAAGTAATAGACAGCAAAGTCAAAGCAGTCATCAGAATAGTCTGACTCATATGGACTTCTGGCGTTGGCTACTTAGTCATGGTATCCCTAGGAGTGAAATAGATATAGGAAATCTACTAAATATTTCCTTGATCTGTACAAGCGGATGAATTCTAGGTCAAGTGAACAGCACTCTAACTCGAATTGCCAGAATTCAGACTCATGGTCCCTAATCAATTCCAAGACTTGAGCGAGTTTACAGGTCCACACCCTCTTGAATGAAGGAGAGGCCGGGTCCCCTTGAGGAAAGACTCCAATACACTGCCAAAAACTTGTACTGTTAATCTTTCTCCCAGTCTTCCCCAAAGGGATCTACGGCCATTTACAAGAGTGATTGTGCATTCAGGAAAAAGAAGTAATCAGACTTTTTGGGGATTACTGGATACTGGCTCTGAACTGACATTAATTCCAGGAGATCCAAACATCACTGTGGCCCACCAGTCAGAGTGGGGAATATGGAGGTCAGGTTATCAATGGAGTCTTAGCTCATGTCTGTCTACGGTAGGTCCAGTGAGTCCCTGAACCCATCCTGTAGTGATTTCTCCAGTTCCAGGATGCATAATTGGAATAGATATATTCAGCAATGGGCAGAGCTCCCACACTGGAACTCTAACGAATGGAGTAAAAGCTGTTATGGTAGGAAAAGCCAAGTGGAAGCCACGAGAACTGCTCCTACCTAGGAAAATAGTAAACCAAAAGCAATACCGCATTCCTGGAGGGATTGCAGAGATTACTGCCACCATCAAGGACCCAAAGGATGCAGGGGTGGTGAGTCCCACCACATGCCCATTCAACTTGCCTATTTGGCCTGTGCAAAAAACAGATGGATCTTGCAAAATGATAGTGGATTATTGAAAACTCAACCAGGTGATGACTCCAATTACAGCTACTTTTCCAAATGTGGTTGCATTGCTTGAGAAAATTTATACATCTCCTGGTACCTGATATGCAGCTGTTGATCTGGCTAATCTCTTTTTCTCCATACCTGTTCTGAAGGACCATGAGAAGCAATTTGTCTTCAGCTGGCAAGGCCAGCAATATACCTTCACTTGTTTACCTCAGAGCTACATTAATTCTCCAGCCCTATGTCATAATTTAGTCTGCAGGGACCTTGATCATCTTTCCCTTCCACAAGACATCACACTGGTCCATTACATTGATGACATTATGCTGATTGGACGTAGTAAGGAGGAAGTGTCAATGACTCTGGACTTATTGGTAAAACATTTGTATGCTAGAGGGTGGGAAACTAATCCCACAAAAATTCAGGCACTTTCCATAGCAGTGAATTTTCTAGGGGGTCCAGTGGTGTGCAGCATGTTGAGATATTACTTTGAAACTGAAGAATAACTTATTGCATCTTGCTCCTCCCACAACCACAAAGGAGGCACAACACCTAATAGGCCTCTTTGGATTTTGGAGGCAACGTATTCCTCATTTGAGTGTGCTACTCCAGCCTACTTATCAAGTGACTCAAAAAGCTGCTAGTTTTGAGTTGGGCCCAGAACAAGAGAAGGCTCTTGTTATGGATTGAATTGTGTCCCCACAAAATATCTTTTGACTTTGCTAGGTTATGATTCCCAGTATTATTATCCACCATTTTGTCATCTGATGTGATTTCCCTACGTGTTGTAAATCCTATCTCTATGATGTTGATGAGATGGGATTAGTGACAGGTATGTTAATGAGGCAGGACTCAACCTACAAGATTAGATTGTGTCTTAAGTCCATCTCTTTTGAGCTATAAAAGAGAGAAGTGAGCAGAGAGAGATGGGGACTTCATACCACCAAGAAAGCAGCACCAGGAGCAGAGCCTGTCCTTTGGACCCGGGGTCACTGCACCGAGCTCCTAGACCAAGGGAAGATTGATGACAAGGACTTTCCTCCAGAGCTGACAGAGAGAGAAAGCCATCCCTTGGAGCTGGTGCCCTGAATTCGGACTTCTACCCTACTAGACTGTGAGAGAATAAATTTGTCCTTGTTAAAGCCATCCATTTGTGGTATTTGTTATAGAAGCACTAGATAACTAAGACAGCTCTGCCACAGACAAGTTCAGGCTCCCATGCAAGCCGTTCTGCCCCTTGGGCCATATGATCCAGCTGATCTAACAGGGCTTAAAATGTCAGTGGCAGATACAGATGCTGTTTGGAGTCTTTGGCAGGCCCCTACTGCTGAATTACAGCACATACCCTTAGGATTTTGGAGCAAAGCCCTGCCATCCTCTACAGATAACTACTCTCATTTTAAGAAACAGCTTTTGGCTTGTTACTGAGCCTTAGTAGAGACTGAATGCTTAGCCATGGGACACCAAGTCACCATGCAGCCTGAGCTCTCCATCATGAACTGGGTGTTGTCTGACCTACAGAGTCATAAAGTTGGATGTGCACAGTAGCACTCCATCATTAAATGGAAGTGGTATCTATGAGATCTGGCCCAAGCAAGACCTGAAGGCACAAGTAAGTTGCATGCGGAAGTGGCCCAAATGCCCATGGTCTGTACTCCTGTCATATTACCTTCCATCTCCCAGTTTGCACCTATGGCCTCATGGGGAGTTCCTTATGATCAGTTGACTGAAGAAGAGAAAACTTGTGTCTGACTTACACATGGTTCTGTGAGATATGCAGGCACCACTCAAAAGTGGACAGCAGCAGCACTACAGCCCCTTTCTGGGACCTCCCTGAAGGACAGTGGTGAAGGGAAATCCTCTCAATGGGCAGAACTTTAAGCACTGCACCTGGTTGTTCACTTTGCTTGGCAGGAGGAATGGCCAGATGTATACTGATTTGTAGGCTGTGGCCAATGGTTTGGCTGGATGCTCAGGGGCTTGGAAGGAACATGATTGGAAAATTGGAGACAAGGAGGTATGGGGAAGAGGTATCTGGATAGATCTCTCTGAATGGGCTAAAAAAGTGAAGAGACTCGTGTCCCATGTGAATGTTCACCGAAGGGTGACACTTAACCATTGTCTTAGGCTGGATTCTCTAGAGAAGCAAACTCAGTAAAGCATATTAATATATACATAGAAAGAGATTTATATCAAGGAAACAGCTCACGCAATTGCAGAGGCTGGAATGTCCAAAGTTCGTGGATCAGGATAGAGCCTTCTCTCAATTCATGTAGCCACAGGGCTGGCAAACCCAAGATCAGCAGGTCAGAGAGCAGGGCTCCTGCTCACAGGCTGTGAAGATCAACGAATCAGAAGATCGACAGATAAGCTGATAGCTCAAGTCCCAAGAACTAGAGGTCAGACAAACAGGGGGCAGCCGAAGGATCCAGAGCAAGGAGAAAGCCAGAACATCTGCTTATATTCAGATGAAAGCCACACCCCCAAGGAAACTCCCCTTCAACTGATTGGCCACTCACAGAAGATTCCATCATGGGAGTGATCTCATAGAAACACTGAGAATCACGGCCCAGCCAAGCTGACACACAATCTTAAACATCACAGTCCACCCCTTGTCAACTTGGCACATGTATACATCTCCTTAAACCATACATAACCTCTGAATAAAGACAATTATAAAGTTATACTTGCACCTAACATGGTAGAACTAACACATGTACAACCAAAAATGTACTGTTTACATCTTATATAAGTGAAGGAAACAAAAATATTTGATGGACACATACAAAGCAGAAATACTCATAACAATTACAGTCCTCATTTCTGCAACTGCTCATGTGGTCGTAACTGACATTTAGAACTACCTTCTTCCACCACCCATTCTGTATTCCCTTTGCCCTCAGCAAGCACATCAGCTAGTTGTGGTTCCTTGCCTGGTGGGGGGGACACAAACCTTCATTCCTGAAGGGTCTGGGTCATTAGTAGTCATGTCTGAATTGGGTTGAAGTAGTTTTCCATTGACTTTAATCACAGCGCATGGTAGTACTAACAGATGCCCTAAGCGATCTCCTGCATTGCAGACATACTCCTCTTTACCTCCAATATGTAATATCAATCCAATTTCCTCTTGGTAATCAGGAACAATCGCACCAGCCAGTATGGTAACTCCCTTCTTTGCCTGTTGAGCCAGAGGCATAAGGAGGCCAAAGTGGCCAGGTGGCATTCTTAGCTTCCAGTTCAATGGAATCAGTGATGTGTCTCCAGGTGGGAGCATTCCTCCCTTTGGAACTAAGACCTCTAGAACTGCAGAGCATAAGCTCGCTGGACAGGAAGCAAAAATCTTGCAAGTGGGTCAGTAAGGGTAATAGTGAGTGATGCCACTCATATTTCCACCCCTTGATTCCTGGACCCATGAATCCTGGCTATGGGAGAAACAGCACCATATGTTGGATGCTGGTTTAGAGCATATACAGCCTCCTGGAGAATATTGCTCTAACCCTGCAAGGTATCGATTGCCACCTAGCTGGCACCATAATTGTGTCTTTAGAAGGCCATTCCATCATTCTATCAAACCAGCTGCTTCAGGATGATGGGGAACATGGTAAGACCAGTGAATTCCATGAGCATAGGCCCACTGCCACACTCCATTTGCTGTAAAGTGAGTCTCTTGATCTGAGGCAACGGTGTGTGGGATACAATGACGGTGGATAAGGCATTCTGTAAGTCCACAGATGGTAGTTTTGGCAGAAGCTTTGTGTGCAGGGAGGGTAAATCCATATCCAGAGTAAGTGTCTATTCCAGTAAAGACAAAACGCTGCCCTTTCCATGATGGACGTGGTCTAACATAATCAACTTACCACCAGGTTGCTGGCTGATCACCTCGAGGGATGATGCCATACTGGGGACTCAGTGTTGGTCTCTGCGTCTGGCAGACTGGGCACTCAGCCATGGCTGTAGCCAAGTCAGCCTTGGTAAGTGGAAGTCCATGTTTCTGGGCCCATGCATAACCTCCATCCCTGCCACCATGGCTACTTTGTTCATGAGCCCATTGAACAATGACAGGAGTAGCTGGGGAAAGAGGATGACTGGTTTCCACAGAATGTGTCATCCTATCCACTTGATTGTTAAAATCATCCTCTGCTGAGGTGACCCTTTTGTAAGCATTCACATGAGATATGAATATCTTCACTTCTCTGGCCCCTTCAGAGAGGTCTATGAACATACCTCTTCCCCATACCTCCTTGTCTCCAATTTTCCAATCATGTTCCTTCCATGTCCCTGACCATCTAGCCAAACCACTGGCCACAGCCAATGAATCAGTATACATCAGTGCACATCTGGCCATTCCTCCTGTCAAGCAAAGTGAACAACCAGGTGCAGTGCTTAAAATTCTGCCCATTGAGAGGATTTCCCTTCACCACTGTCCTTCAGGGAGGTCCCAGAAAGGGGCTGTAGTGCTGCTGCTGTCCACTTTTGAGTGGTGCCTGCATATCTCACAGAACCATGTGTAAGTCAGACACAAGTTTTCTCTTCTTCAGTCAGCCGATCATAAGGAACTCCCCATGAGGCCATAGGTGCAAACTGGGAGATGGAAGGTAATATGACAGGAGTACAGACCATGGGCATTTAAGCCACTTCCGCATGCAACTTACTTGTGCCTTCAGGTCTTGCTTGGGCCCGATCTCGCATATACCACTTCCATTTAATGATGAAGTGCTGCTGTGCACATCCAACTTTATGACTCTGTAGGTCAGACAACGCCCAGTTCATGGTGGCCAGCTCAGGCTGCATGGTTACTCGGTGTCCCATAGCTAAGCATTCCAGTCTCTGCTAAGGCCCAATAACAAGCCAAAAGCTGTTTCTCAAAAGGAGAATAGTTATTTGCAGAGGATGGCAGAGCTTTGCTCCAAAATCCTAAGGGTCTGTGCTGTGATTCACCAACAGGGACCAGCCAAAGACTCCAAGCAGCATCTCTATCTGCCACTGACAATTTAAGCACCAGTAGATCAGCTGGATCGTATGGTCCAAGTGGCAGAGCAGCTTGCACAGCAGGCTGAACCTGTTGCAGAGCCTTCTCTTGTTCTGGGCCCCACTCAAAACTAGCAGCTTTTCAAGTCACTTGATAAACAGACTGCAGTAGCACACCCAAATGAGGAATACGTTGCCTCCAAAATCCAAAAAGTCCCACTAGACACTGTGCCTCCTTTGTAATTGTGGGAGAAGTCAGATGCAATAACTTATCCTTCACTTTAGAAGGAATATCTTGACATGCCCCACACCACTGGACCACTAGAAATTTCACTGAGGTGGAAGGTGACTGAATTTTTGTGGGATTAATTTCCTACCCTCCAGCACATAAATGCTTTACCAATAAGTCCAGAGCCATTAACACTTCTTCCTTACTGGGTCCAATCAGCATAATGTTATCTGTGTAACGGACCGGTGTGACATCTTATGCAAGCAAAAGGCGATCAAGGTCCCTGCAGTTTCCTTCATGGGAGTGATCACATATAAACACTGAGAATCATGGCCTAGCCCAGTTGACACACAATCTTAACCATCACAACAATCAAGTGGATTGGATGACACATTCTGTGGAAACCAGTCATCCTCTTTCCCAGCTACTCCTGTCATTGCTCAATGGGCTCATGAACAAAGTGGCCATGGTGGCAGGAATGGAGGTTATCCATGAGCTCAGAAATATGGACTTCCACTCACCAAGGCTGATTTGGCTACAGCCACTGCTGAGTGCCCAGTCAGCAGAGACCAACACTGAGTTCCCAATATGGCACCATCCCTCGAGGTGATCAGCCAGCAACCTGGTGGTAAGTTGATTACGTTAGACCACGTCCATCAAGGAAAGGGCAGCATTTTGTCCTTACTGGAATAGACACTGACTTTGGATATGGATTTGCCTTCCCTGCATGCAATGCTCCTGCCAAAACTACCATCCGTGGACTTACAGAACACCTTATCCACCATCATGGTATCCCACACACCATTGCCTCAGATCAAGAGACTCACTTCACAGCAAATGAAGTGCGGCAGTGGGCCCATGCTCATGGAATTCACTGGTCTTACCATGTTCCCCATCATCCTGAAGCAGCTGGTTTGATAGAATGATGGAATGGCCTTCTAAAGACACAATTATGGTGCCAGCTAGGTGGCAATCGATACCTTGCAGGGTTAGAGCAATATTCTCCAGGAGGCTGTATATGCTCTAAACCAGCATCCAACATATGGTGCTGTTTCTCCCATAACCAGGATTCATGGGTCCAGGAATCAAGAGGTGGAAATATGAGTGGCATCACTCACTATTACCCTTACTGACCCACTTGCAAGATTTTTGCTTCCTGTCCAGCGAGCTTATGCTCTGCAGTTCTAGAGGTCTTAGTTCCAAAGGGAGGAATGCTCCCACCTGGAGACACATCACTGATTCCATTGAACTGGAAGCTAAGAATGCCACCTGGCCACTTTGGCCTCCTTATGCCTCTAGATCAACAGGCAAAGAAGGGAGTTACCATACTGGCTGGTGCGATTGTTCCTGATTACCAAGAGGAAATTGGATTGATATTACATATTGGAGGTAAAGAGGAGTATGTCTGCAATGCAGGAGATCGCTTAGGGCATCTGTTAGTACTACCATGCGCTGTGATTAAAGTCAATGGAAAACTACTTCAACCCAATTCAGACATGACTACTAATGACCCAGACCCTTCAGGAATGAAGGTTTGTGTCCCCCCCACCAGGCAAGGAACCACAACTAGCTGATGTGCTTGCTGAGGGCAAAGGGAATACAGAATGGGTGGTGGAAGAAGGTAGTTCTAAATACTAGTTACAACCACATGAGCAACTGCAGACTGTAATTGTATTTCTGCTTTATATGTGTGCATCAAATATTTTTGTTCTCTTCACTTATAAAATAAAATGTAAATGGGGCTAGTACGTTTTTTGTTGTACGCGTGTTAGTTGTATCTTGTTAGGTGTAAGTATGGCTTTATAATTACCTTTATTCAGAGATTATGTATGATTTAAGGAGATGTGTACAAGTGCCAAATTGACAAGGGGTGGACTGTGATGGTTAAGGTTGTGTGTCAACTTGACTGGGCCATGATTCTTAGTGGTTCGGAAGTCATATGATGTTGTGATCACTTCCATGATGAGATTTAATACAATATGATCACCTCCATGATGGGATCTGCTGTGAGTAGCCAATCAGTTGAAAGAGAGTTTCCTTGGGTGTGCAGTCTTCATTGAATATAAGTGGACATTCTGGCAAGGCTCATGGGCTTTTGCTTGCTCTGGATCCTGCAGCTGGCTTCTATTTGTCTGACTTCCGGTTCTTGGGACTCAAACTAGCAGCTTACCTGCGGTCTTGCCGGCTGACCTTGGGATTTTGTCAATCTTTGCAGTCTGTGAGCAAGATCTCTGCTCTCTGACCTGCTGATCTTGGGTTCACCGGCCCCTGCAGCTATGTGAATCAGGCAAAGCTTCTATCCTGACCCACGGACTTTGGATGTTCTAGCCTCTACAACTGCTGTGAGCCATTTCCTTGATATAAATCTCTATATATATATATTTATACTTTTTACTGGTTTTGCTTCTCTAGAGAACCCAGCCTAAGACACAATCAAATTTTCCTAACCATGAATTCTACTATTCAATGTCCTGAAATCGGAATTGTCAGTGGACTAATATACATTATAACATAGCACTACCTTACCTATGTTTAGCTTTGTATAGTTGATCACATTCTTTCATACAGCGTGGTTCATTTGAGATAGAGAAGACCTCATTATCTCTAATTTACAGCTGAATAACCTGCCCAGATTGACACAATTGGTGCTGAATTCTGTTAACGTTCTATAGTCCACACAGCTGTTCTAACATCACGTTGATGGTTGACTGTTTATATTGCTCTAAGAAGACAACTTTGTTTTGTGGCATAGACATTTGATTCCCTTAGTCTCTAAATGGTCAGCATCAAGTAATGTTATCGTGCCCACTAAAGTTTAAAGTTAGTGGCCAGTTCCAAATTTACACTTTATTGAAACAGGAAATGTATTTTGTCTTCTCTATCGTTTAAATATTTTTATGATATCTTATGTTTAGTAACAAATTTTGTTACATAATTGCACTAAAACGCAATAGGTTTTCTTGTAAATTCTTCTTACAGAGATGAAACTTTCCAAAAACAAAATACTCCTTTCTACATTTTTTTCCTTTTTAATTCACTTTCCTATGACTTTTTATTTAAACCATTTCTCTTTTTTTAAGATTACATTAACACATTTTTCTTAATTCCATAAACTTTCAACCCCCTCACACTTCATGCATTGTGCTTTTGTATCCTTTTATTTTCAAGTCCTTTTCATGTGTTCTCCCTTTTGTTTTATTTCCATGGGAGCTTTTATCGTCATCTTAGTCTTTATTTTTAGGCTTCTACACTGTGGCCTGCACTAACAGCAAAGAAATGAAAAGAGAAAGTACCACAGTCGCATTGCAATAGAAGTGGCAAACAGATGCAAAGAAGGAAAATCATTTGAAAAGAAAAAGTCTGGGGCCTGATTATTTTTTGGTCTCCGTGGTATAATATCTTGGAAGATGAAAAATAACAACATTTACACAGGTACCTCCTATATAAAAATGTGACTTGCCGAACATAGAAATGCAGAGAAAACAGGTTCCTTTAATTAGAGTCATGGCTCAATGTCCACTAGACTGAGTGAAATTTACTTGGAAGGCATGAGTGAGAGCATCACCTTATAGGAGGCCAGACTTGACGAATGATGTAACTCTGTCTCTATCTTGAAACCAATTCACTATTAAGTGAAATTCAGAATTCCACTTTGAAGTTTGTTAATGTTGATTTAGATGAAGCAAGCCCACACTCCTTAAAGATCTCCAAAGCAAGATAGCTAGTCTATAAATCAGTAAGAATGGCCACAGTAGGATTCTCAGGCAGAAAGATCAACAATCAATATTAGAAATTTTGACAAATCGTTGTTCCTATCTCTGTTTAATAGGCATTTTCGTGTTTCAGATCTAGCTGCTTACTCGCCCTCCTTCCTTGGAGCTCATTCTGGCTTCGTTTATCTTTAACCTGTCTGTTTTCCCACAAGCATTGCCTGACTCTTTAGTCCATCTATAATTCTAGCCCCAATTAGAATTACCCCTCGAGCATCATCCCTAGGGCATCTACAGATCAAATATGAACAATTAAGATAAGAAACTGGTCTCCCCTGAATGGGAACATGTATATTTTAGAAAGCTTTTGTTGCCTTTACAGTGAACTAAACAAAATTGAAATATTCATCGCACAAAAACTTTAAGAGAAAAAGTGAAAAAGTGGATGAGAGTGGGTGGGTGTCTATATATGTATGTGAGTATGTGCTGGAGTGTGTATGAGTGTGTGTATGTATCTGTGAGTATGTGAAAGTGAGTAAATGTGTGTAACAGTGTGTGTAAATGTGTATGTGAGCATATGTCCATGTGAGTTGTGTGGGAGTGCCATGAGAAGGTAAAACCAAAAAAAAAACAAAATCAAACCCACTGCTGTTGAGTTGATACCGACTCATAGCAACCCCATAGAGTTTTCAAGGCTGTACATCTCTACAGAAGCAGACCACCACATCTTTTTCCCGCAGAGCTGCTGGTGGTTTCGAACTGCTAAAGCAGTCGGTCGCTTTAACCACTGCACCACCAGGGATCCTAGGATGAGAAGGTAAAGGGGAGGAAAATCAGTAAATCAGAGAGCTTTTTTATCTAACTGGTACTAAATGTCTACTTATTTGCAAATAAGTATGATAGGATTTTTTCTTTAAAAAAAATGAAAATCTGATGTTAAGCATATCTAGTAAATGTGAAGGACTTTCTCTTTGCCCTAAACTCTCTTTTCCGTTTACTTCTTTTCCTTTCCTTATCTGCCAGGTTTCACCCTCATTTTCCTTTTTCCTATGTGGTATTTCCTAGATGTTCTGTTCTGTTCAGTTTAATTTATCCAAATGTCATACCCAATAAGTGGCTGAATTTCCAGTCCATTCCTGCTGAACTACTGTATTCCTTTTAAATAACTTGCATCTCCTCTTGCTTCTCCCATCTGTTTCTCTTCCTCTTTACTTTCTCATCCTGAGGCCTGGCTCTAGGAAAGGGACCGTGGCCAGGCGCTCGTGATTTTCCATACGTGAGTCACAGACACAGTTAGTCACCCTTTCCAAATCACTCTGGAAAAGCTGGCCCTACGCCAATTTGTCGAGTAGTTCAGATGTACAAGTGCCACCACACTTACTTTTAGTGCTTTCTCATTCACTTTTGTCACTCTCTGCAGAGGTGCCCCATACTCTCTGGTCCCTCCTCGTTTTCTCCCTTTAACTTCCATCTTTCAAAACTTACGTGTCCAGTGTCCTTTTTTCCATGGCATAATTGCTAGGAGAAATCTGATAGGAAAATTCCACCAAAATATTACTCTTAGTTACTATTGTCATTGTTGCTAGTTGCTGTCACGTGGGCTCCGACTCATGGCAACCTTACATACTGAAACATTCCCACATCCTGCACCATCTTCACGATCATTGTCATGTCTGAGTCCACTGTTGCGGCTATTGTGTAGTGCCTTCCAACCTGGCTCATCTTCCAGCACTATATCCAACAATATTCTGTAGTGATCCATCTGGTTTTCGTTGGCTAATTTTCAGAAGTAGACCACCAGGCCTTTCTTGCTAGTCTTTCTTAGTCTGTCAGCTCTGCCGAAACCTGTCCACCACGGGTGACCCTGCTGGTGTTTGAAACACTGGCAGCATAGGTTCCAGCATCATAGCAACACGCAAGTCACTACAGTATGACAAACTGGCAAACAGGTGGTGGCTTAGTTACCTAGTGCTGCCATAATAGAAATACCACAAGTGAGTGGCTTTAACGGACAGGAATTTATTGTCTCACATTTTTGGAGATTAAAAGTCCAGATCAGGGCATTGGCTCTAGGGAAGGGTACTTTCTTGTTGGTTGCACCAGGAGTTCCTTGATATTCCTTGGCACTCCTTGATGTCTGCCTTCCCCCTGTGTGTGTGGGTCTCTGTGTCTATTCTGCTCTTTTTATAAGACATCTATCAGAAGTAATTGGGTTTAGGATGCAGTCTACTCTAATATGACTTCATTAGCATAACAAGAGAAAACCTCTGTTTCCAAACAGGGTCGTATTTATAGGAACAGGGGTTAGGACTTCAACACATATTTTGGGGCACACAATTTAATCCATAATATACTCATAAAACCAAACCAAACCCACTGCCATTGAGTCGATTCCAATTCATCGTGACTCTGTCTACTTATAGTCAATAAAAATTTAATATTTCTCTATGAAATGGGTTTCAAGATTTATGCTTTCTGTGTTTTGATGTTAATACAGGAATGTGAAGCAGCACCGGAAAAGTAAGCAACTGTAACTAACTTGAGTCACTTGTAAGTAGAGTTGGCTGCTCTCTTAAACTTTATAATTTGATAACATTTTAAAAAAAGAAAGGAAACTGGCATTTCCTGAGTTTTTAGTTTATGCCAGATACAAGCTAACTGTTATGCTCGTTTTAACCAATGAAAAGCTATAGTTGCCCAAGGTGAAAATGTTATATGACTATAAGAACTACAGATGGGATCAGGACCCAGGTATAGCCCAGCAGCCAAGCCCACCGCTCTGTCCACTACACTGTCCTGTTGCGTGGGCCTAGGGCGACGGAATACTGGCTTGCCTCTAGTTTCCAATCATTCCACACACAGTAAGTAAGCACCTTTTATATGTCAAGACAAAGGAACGGAAGTGAGAAACAGTTTGGAATGGATGCTGAACTGCTGCTAGAGAAGAAAATCTAGAGCAGAAAAATATGATCCAAGAAGTTTTAGCTGTGATACCTGCTGGAAGACTTTGTAGTACTGGCTACAGACCTCAGACTTGACACCAAAGACATCAGACAGACCTTGAAGGTTCTAAGGAGTCCCTGAGTAGTGCAAAAGGTTAACATATTTAGCTGGTAACCAAAAGGTTGGAGGTTTGAGTCTGCTCAAAGGCACCTCAGAAGAAAGGCCTGGTGATCTACTTTTGAAAAATCAGCCATTGAAAATCCTGTGGAGTATAGTTCTACTCCGACACACATGAGGTCGCCATGAGTCAGAGTTGACTTGAGGGCGGCTGGTTGGAAGGTTCTAAACAAAGGAATGGAGCCCTGGTGGCAGAGTGGTTAAGAGCTCAGTCTCTAACCCAAAGGTCAGCAGCTCGAATCCACCAGTCGCTCCTTGGATACCCTATGAGGCAGTTCTACTCCATCCTATAGGGTCACTATGAGTCAGAATCGACTTGATGGCAACAGGAAAAAAAGGAATACAACGCACAGATTTTGGTTCTAGAGTCATTATTCTAGAGAGAGGATACAGACTTCGAGAGGGACAACCCTCAAGTAGGGTGACCAGTTGGGAAGCTGAATTGCTGTAACCCAGGCAAGAGATGATAGTAAGTTCAAGTAAGGCAATGGATGGGGGAAAAATTGTATTTAGGAGGTAAAATCAGTAGGACATGGTGATCATTTGGATAGAAAGGGATGTAGAAGAGAAAGGAATCAAAGATACACATTTTTCCTTTGTATTTGTTTTCAAGTTCTACATCCTTTTTCTAACTCACAGGAAACTGTTGTAATGAACTGGGATGCCTTAGAGCAGATGCCTACGCTGAATTTATTAACTTTTAGAGCTTGCAAATTTATACCTAACTTGACCAGTGATGTATTTGGCAAGCGTAATACAAAAGCCCTCTTTAAAATGTTAAAAAGCAAAGATGTCACTTTAAGGACTAAGGTGTGCCTGACCCAAGCCATGGTGTTTTCAATTGCCTCATATGCACGTGAAAGCTGAACAATGAATAAGGAAGACCAAAGAAGAATTTATGCCTTTGAATTATGGTGTGGGCAAGGAATATTGAATACACCATGGACTTCCAGAAGAAGGAACAAGTCCGTCTTGGAAGAAGTACAGCCAGAATGCTCCTTAGAAGCAAGGATGATGAGACTTCTTCTCACATACTTTGGACATGTTATCAGGAGGGACCAGTTCCTGGAGAAGAACATCATGCTCGGTAGGGTGGAGGGTCAGCGAAAGAGAGGAAGACCGTCAGCGAGATGGATTGACATAGCGGCTGCAACAATGGGCTCAAGCATAACAATTGTGAGAATGATGCGGGATCGGGCAGTATTTCCTACTGTTGTACATAGGGTTGCTATGAGTGGGAACCAACTCAACGGCACCTAAAAATAACAACTACATTTGAACAGAAAACAATTACACCCACACAATTAAGGTATAATTTAACGCTAAGAAACGGCTAGAATTCTAGCTCTTATTTGGAAAACTGTCTTCTCCTACCTGCCTAGGTGTTCCTGACAGAGACAGTCTTTATAATTCTGTTATGTTTACAGCAATTTGATTTTAAGAGTCATTCTAAAGACAAATATTTCCATAGTAAATTTTCCCAGCTGTTGTCTTTGGAAGGGGTAATTTGATTAGCTGGTACTGTGTTGAAATGCTTTATAACTGGTTTCTTCAAATTATGTCTCCTAACTACTTAAAGAAAAAAAAACACAGAAATCATAAACTAACATCTAGGTTATTTGCTTTGCTCAAAAGTGATGGCAGGATAGGGTTAACAAATATTTATGAAGCGATAACAAGGAGTGATGAGCTCTCAAGTTTTGATGTTTATTAAAGAGTCTATTGGAAACTCATAGAGCAGTAACAAATGATCTAATAAAATAAATGAGATTAAGCAGTTCCAGTAAACAAAATTATTATAAAACTCCAGAAGAGTAGAAGCCAACCATTTCTATTTTTTTAATTCCTTCAAAAATCATGTTAATATTTCTAAATGTTATAAACAGTTTTAGAATCGGGAGCCTGTCTGGGCACGCACATAACACTGCTTGAATTGTGTTTCATGATATTCATGAATTCATTAAATGGACTATTTGGTCACATTAGCAAAATTTTTAAAGGAAAATAACTTTTCCTGGCATGGAATAAGGAAAAGGTCACTGAAAATTGATCAGCAAATAAAGGGTATATTCTGACACATTTTGTTGGAAAACGAAAACCAAGTTAACAAGCTTCGGTTGAAGAAAGGAGTTAGAAAAAACTAACTTCCTGAAGGAAGAAAGGCTTGCTGAAATAAGTTATTGGACCATATGAGATGTTACCCAGTAGCTTCCTTCCTTGCTGATCTTTCTAAAGGTAGAGGATGGCTGCAGAGCAAATACAGGCAAACACGGCCATGAGCAGCCTCCGGAGATGTTCAGATGTAACAGGGCCCAGAAGCAATAGAATGATTCCTGCATCCAAAACAAGGTAAGAGATAATAGAGCAGCCAGCCTGAAAGAATGAGTTGGACAGGAACAAGGGACATCTCAGCAGCAAACACATGGATCCATGTCCTCATGCGACCACAGACATCTCAGTGAGCTCTTTTGTGCACAGGTAAAATTAGAGACCAAATGTTCCCTAAATACTTCTGTGTTATGTAAAACATCCCCCATCCCTAAATTTAGGAGGAGATAACATCGTACTAACTGATTCTGAGTTCCTACCGCCTGACAGAGTGGGGACTTGGAACTAAGTTGTGATCAACTCAGTGGCAATGGGTTTGTTTTTTGTTTTTGTTTTTTTAATAGGAAAATAAAGAAGCTCTATTTCTTCTCTATCTAAATAGTGGAATGAGATTTATACCTGCTTGGTGTAAACAGTTAACACATTCAGCTGCTAACTGAAAGGTTGGAGGTTTCAGTTTACTCAGAGGCACCTCAAAGAAAGGCCTGGCGACCGACTTCCAAAAAATCTGCCATTGAAAACTCTATGGAGCACAGTTCTATTCTGACATACATGGGGTCACCATGAGTTGGAATTCACTCAACAGCAGTTGGTTTTGTCTTCCATGTGGCAATCTTGTGCAAACACTCAGGTCTTACAGCTGGGGCAGATGAAGACTTAGACCAAGGTTTCTAACATTTATCCATTCAGAGACTGAGATTTAAATTTTATCTTTGGGCTTCCTGGAGCCCAAAAGATATGAGAAATATAAGTAAATTATGGGATTTGCATCTTTAAGAAAAAGAATACATACTAGTTCTTCCAGACAAATAAAAAATAAAAAATTAAACAAATATATTATTCTTGTCCTTAACCCATTCAAAAGTGGCTGCAGCAGTATATCAACAGGGAACTGCCAGAAATTCAAGCTGGATTCAGAAGAGGACATGGAACCAGGGATATCACTGCTGATGTCAGATGGATCCTGGCTAAAAGCAGAGAATACCAGAAAGTGTTTACCTTTGCTTTATTGACTATGCAAAGGCATTCGACTGTGTGGTTCATAACAAATTATGGATAACATTGCGAAGAATGGGAATTTCAGAGCACTTAATCGAGCTCATGAGGAACCTGTACATAGACCAAGAGGCAGTCGTTCAAACAGGACAAGGGGATACTACACGGTTCAAAGTCAGGAAAGGTGTGTGTCAGGGTTGTATCCTTTTACCATACTGATTCAATCTGTATGCTGAGCAAATAATCTGAGAAGCTGGACTATATGAAGAAGAATGGGGCATCAGGATTGGAGGAAGACTCATTAACAACCTGCATTATGCAGATGACACAACCTTGCTTGCTGAAAGTGAAGAGGACTTAAGCACTTACTGATCAAGATCAAAGACCACAGCCTTCAGTATGGGTTACACCT